>NC_133581.1:22471180-22788323 GCF_964106895.1 Numenius arquata | reverse complement strand
TTGTGAAGATTTTCAAACAGAAACCAGTTGATTTCTTGACAAATCTACTTAAAAGTATTTCGTGTCCATGAAGGACATATTGCAATTAGTAAGAATATATGCACTATAGTTTAACTTTGGATAAAGTACATTATTCCCAGAGTTGAAAAGACAGTTCATCTTCTTATGAGCCAACGTGTCAAATTTAAATCTTTGTAAACTCATAATGGAGATGTTTTATCATCCAGTATCCTTAAGGTGTGCCAAGAATAGAATGCATTTTTAAGATTCTGGCCAAGTTAGTGTTTGAAAATATTCTGACAGGTGAAATTGTAATCTAAGAGCAGTGTTAAAATAATCTGAGTATATTCTGAAGTAGCTAATTAATAGATATAATTTGCAAATTCAGATGTAGATCAGATACATTAACAGCAAAATCAAACACCACCACCCCTACAGGTCTGAGAGTTGGAGAAACAGTTGTTTCCACAGGACAAGATCTCTTTTTAGTGAACTTTTTTTCTTGCTCCTGTCATTACAGAGAGATTTTGAATATGACAGCATTGAAAAAAATGGAACATTTCTGTGTTCTTAGATGTGTGTGTTGTGTTTCTAATGAAGGATGTTACCTCGTTTCTCTTACTGGTCAAACTTACAGTATTTCCTCTAGTAACTGTAACATTTCCATACAATGAGTTAGATGAATGAACAAATTTAAAAAAAAAAAATCTTAGTCAGCAGTCCATTCTGATCAGTTTTGATCTGTCACAATATTATATGCCAAGATCATTAACTGTCACTGTAACCAGATTTCAGACGGTAGGCAGAGTTGTATATCAATATCAAGTTTGAAGAAGTTCTACGTACTCCTGACAAAGGGCAACTTCTATTCTCTTTCATGCAAAAATAGCTTTTTATGTAAACAAATATAAATCTGTAATCATAAAGCCTGTGAGCCACTTAACATGGTGTTTTCACATTTAAAACCACACTACTTAAAAACCCAGGACAACCTTTTTTCCTGATACAGATGTAAACAAAGTAAATGCTTTGCAGACAATTTAAAGAGGCCATGGACAAAGAGAAGATGCATTTCTTAAGTGATTTAACTTCAATAAAATACTGAAAAAATGATTTGTGCTGGGAATAAGGAATTCCATATGATCTGTTCAGGTTTGTAAATATGAAACTATTTTTGGATGGAAAGGCCACAATAAGACACGTTTAGGCAATAGAAGTGAACAGTGAGATGCAGGACTTACCCATTTGCAATACATGGAATCCTTCTGCAGTTTTTTTTTTTTTTTTTTTTCAGTAGAAGGTGCAGCAAACAACCTATGGAAAGCTCTTGCTTTTCTCTATTGTACTTTGTTGGTCTGAGGGTTTTTTACTTAATGTAGATTGCTGACAGTCTGTGTCTGGACTCATCTGATGTATTTTGTCTATCTACCTACCCCCAGCCTCTCACACTGACCAGCTTCCTTTGAAAAAGAGCGCAAGTCAATCAGAATCCTCTGGTAAAAACTAATAGTTTCACTGTTCATTCCCACTGCTTTAGTAGCTCATTTTTTCCCCCTCCAAACTCTTCTGTGGAGCAGCTTCTGCAACTGTGCAAAAAAAATGAGAGTTTAGTGGTTCCGTTTAGTCCATAGTCCAGCTATCTTCTTGGTGGACAGAATAAGGAGGAGATTTGTCTACTGGCTTCCCAGCTGATGTTCTGCAAAAATAATTTTTGCCTTTTTTCTTTTGTTTTGTTTCTTTTTCATTTTGAAATGCTGACATTTGCATAATAGTTTTCCTCCAGTTTGTTCCAGTTTTCATCTGTGGCTTCAAAATCATGGCATGACCACAATGAAGCTCATCCTGTTCATGGTCTGTGAACCACTTAATAAACTGGTGATATTTTGCAGTGCATATTTACCACCGAAAGAGCAGACCTAATAATTTCTGAAAATGTACTGATACAGCTTTGCCTCTCTGATATACTGTAATATATTTTGTGGTGTAAAATAAAAGCTTTCATTTCTTCCTGTTATACTAGTAACTTGCTTTTAGCCTTTTCATTTGTAAATGTATTGTACCAGTTTTAACCAGGCGTAGCTCAAACGCCTAACAGCATCATTGTTATTTTAAAGGCAAAAGTATGCAGAAATTTCCCTGTGTCTTTCCATTTGGTCATTGGAATAGATGACTTGGGAGAATCTTCCCCTCTACATCAAAAAGGCTGCCTGTTTTGGTCCTGCGAAATAGTGCACATGGGTGGTATGGCATTGCTGGTTTATCTTGCAGTAAGATAAAACTCAGTGACTGTTGACGTGCGGAAAGCAGACTCCACAACCCGTGAGGTTGCACAGTAGGTATGTTTATTCGGCGCCGGGCAGCACGGGGGGTCGCCCCACCACAATCGTGCGCACCCACCGCGGCACTTGGCTTAGGATTTATGTAACCAAGGCTTACATATTGAAGGGGCGCCTATACATATCCATAACCTTTCCCCGAAAAGGAGGTCTTTATTACAATGAGTTCCGAGAAATCATTTCCATTCGTCTCCGCCTTTAACTCCTCCCAGCTGCGCACGCGTAGTGCCTTCTGGTGGTCGTGGGCCGGGGTGTCGGGGATGAAGGGCGTATGTCTTCCTCGCTGCGCACCTCTCACCTTTAATGTAATGTGCTGCTCCAGGCCACAGGACTGGTTTCAGCCAGATGATCGCTCCCTCAAAACAACTGGGTTCCTTCTTTGAATACCAGTTGTTCCCTTATCTCCCAGCGAGGCGGATGTGACCACTTTATTGTTTCAACACGTCCTTTCTTTGCCTAAACACCTTAGCAATGGCTTAAGGCTATAGATATACAGCTTAAGCCAAGCAGTGGCTCTACTATTAACCCTTGAGTGTTAGTTCCCCTTATCACTGTGTTGGCTTTGTACCTGTCTTCCATGGAATGCACAAATGGGATTTGGATGCTGGTGTGCGGAAGTTTCTTTGTCACGTATTGGGAACATCAGAGCCTCTTTTGGGCAGTGGTTAAGAAAAATTTTGATAGCTATTGCAGTAATAACATTGGAGAACAAGGACCCCATCCTATATTAGCAGTGACGTCATGTTTTTCTGTTGCTAGTGTCATCTCTGTTGCTAGAAAAATATAGCAGCGCTGGACAGTCCCCCCCCACCGCTGCCCAGTTGCCTTTCCACTTCCTTTGGATTCCGTTGTTTTCATTTCTGAGACAGAGTGACTCCCATTAGCAGAGGCAGTAATTCATTCAGTGTAGGAGTTAGTTACAGTACAGCTGTGCTGCTTTGATGATGCCATCTGCCATCCATGGGTAAAAGCCAGCTTCCTGCAGCCAGCGCATTGCAAGAGAAACTTCTCTTAAGACACCCAAACATTGGTGCATAGAGCTTGCATGCCTCATAAAACATAAGAGCAAAGTAAACTGATGAGCTGTTGGGAATCACGTAGTTGAGATCTGTGTCTTCAGACTGTGGTGTTAGGATCTGGAATAATTATGTCTAATTGAGGTGGAATCATCAGAAGCAACCTTGCTGGCCAATTTTAATTTCCCCTATTTTAGATTAACTACCTAATTCAGCTTTGTTAAGGTACAGCCAGCCGCACCTGGCTGGGCATAGCTAGAAGAGTGAAATTATGAATTGCTATCTAAATATATCATCCTCTTAGTTGCAACACACCTTAATTCATATTTGATGGGTGGTTTTTTTCATTAATGCTTAATCAAAAAGCTACTGGAACAAAATATTTTTGTGAATATATCCATGTCCCAGATCTCTCCTGGTGTTTGCTATATTGCCTGTGTCAAATAAGGGTTCCCAACACTGTTAAATGGATGCATTGCTGCCAGGGCCCAGTACCTGAGGCTGTAGGTGTGTGCAGCACAGGCAAAGCTCTAGTTGTTATTTGCCATTTCCTGGGCCAGGTGAAGCTGATGAAGTGGAAGCACCTGCTGGTTAGTTCAGCCACTCAGGGTAGCCACTTGTGCTACCCTGTGCACTGAATTTCACTGAATTTCACTGAATTTTTTAGAGTTGGAAGGGACCATAAAGATCATCTAGTCCAACTCCCCTGCTGAAGCAGGATTGCCCAGAGCATGTTACTCAGGACTGCATCCAGGCGGGTTTTGAAAATCTCCAAAGAAGGGGACTCCACAACCTCTGGGTGGTGAAATCTTATTAAGACCAAAGGGCAGTGCCAGTCAGAATCATACATTACATTGGTCACAGATTAAAGCTGTTGATTGTTACATGTTTATTTTACGGTAGTATAGAAGATTGTGTTCCAGAGGGTAGACCTCAAAGACCTCTTGAGCTATGCAAGCTGAGGGAGGAGATTAGACATAAACTAATGTACATAATAAGTCCTTAAAACTTGATTGGTCTAATAAATGGGAAAATAAATTTTGCCCAAGTCTGTTTCAGAGAAAGCTAGTGAATGCTTTCAATCAAACTGTTTTAAAGTCTTGCTTCAATCGATTCCTTATTTAAAAACAAAATAAGTGCTTTTAGAAAGTCGTATTTCCTTTTCCACAGTTAGTGAGGGTACTGACACTTTCCTTCATAGTTTCCCTCATAGTTTGGCAATGATTACTTGGTGTTTCATGTCAGCCAGTACTTGCAGAGCTGAATTGAAATACATATGAAAGTTTTGTCTGAAAAGAGCACATTGATGAGCTTTGCTTTAAATTCTGTTTATTAGAATGCACTTTTAGCTTCTCATCAATAAATTTTACACCGGCTACTTTGCTCTTATTTTGCGTTTAATCTGCCCCATCCACAGTGTGCAGAAGGACCACGGTCCCTGAACTGAAGAAAGACTGTATGTTCCTGCACTATAGTCCTTTTCCAATACACTGCAATTGCAGAGTGCTCCCAGTGGAATGAGGATCTGTTTGTGGTCAGCACCAAGGGTAGTGAGTGGTGATTCAATTGGAGCCTGATTCAGGTACATTGCAGGCAAAAGTTGGATTTCTTCCAAAGCATAAGTTCCTTTGCTGTTGCTGAAGCTGATAGACCAAAAATCTTGTCTGATACGGTAACTCCTTCAGGTTTTGTTTATAATATTGGAAGTCTTGAAACTTGTGTGCAAGCAGTGTCAGTTTACAGTGATGACTTAAGTCATTAACAAATGTCAGCTATTTCCTATCTGCCATTTATATCAGTCCAGAACCCATATGCAACTTAGAGTTGGTTGAGTAGACAAAGTTGCTCTTAATATTTTTGCAATAACAAGCAACTATTTGTTCCATTTCAGCTTCAGATTTTTTTCTCCAGATGTGGTTCTTGTCACTTTTGTGAGAAAAAAGGAAAAAAACAAACCACAACACACAAAAAAGGTAGACACTGAGCATGTGGGCTCTATTGATGACTTCTATGGGGCTGTTCATCTTCCAAAGCAAATGCCTATGTTTCTCCAAGCAGGTGAAGAAGGGGACAAATGAGGCTCCTGTTTCCAGCAGGCAGGCAGTTGCAGAGCCTTGCTGTCCTGTTTGCCAGTAAAATTCAAATTCCTACAAAAATCGTGTGGGACGGGGAAATATTGAGGTCACTTGCACCCGAGTGATTCCAGGGTGGCAATTCAGCTGTTACGGAACAGCTGTTGTGAATCTGAAAACAGCTTAAGGGTGTCAGACCATTGATTTCCACAGACTGTTTTTGAGTTCCTTAGTCCAGTGAGCTAGCTTATACTCAGAAAATGCCTATTTCTGATGAACTCCGTCTTGGGCATTGCAAGCCAACCTACTCTTCCTGAAGTTCTGTACCATTTCCAGAACTAATTAGGCACTCCATCTCAGTTATGCGATTACAGTGGCTCAGGATTAAGGGAAGAAGCATAGCTGAATCCCTATCAGAAAGTCAGCCATGGCACACAACACCCTGGGATAACTGGGAGATGAGCTCAGCTGACTTTGAAGTTGTGGCTCAGATGCCTTACCCCCAGTGATCATTTCAAAGCAAACTGATCTCCGATGGTCACCCGGTAACAGTCTTCAAGCAGTCCAGCTTACTCCAAGTGTAGCTTGGTGTCTTTGTGGATTCAGCAAGCATAAATGGATGTAAGAAGCACTTACAGAGATAATTTGGAGTTGTATTTAACCAGAATGGGGATAATTAAGGTGTGGCCGTATTTATGCATTTAAAGTTTTTAAAAAGCAATGTATTATTCAGTCTACAAGGCATTCAGCCTGCACTGCTAGTGTTAGCTATTCTTCAGCTGCTTGGACCCTGGCATTTCTTAGTCTGGTGGTCTTTATTTGAGTAGCATCAACTAAAATAGAATTGCTGTGCTGGCTAACTTTTATAACAGATCTGTGTGAGAAATAGGAAGGAACAGAAACTGCTTAACAAAAACCCATGCTTAATTGCATAAACACAAGGGATAAAGTACTGTTTTTCATGCAAAAATATTGTGGTGTGTCAGCATGTTGGCACTGGTAGTGAATAAGTTATTTAAAATATACATCCCAGAAATAGAAAATAAGCTAAGATATGGTATTTCAGAATGGGAACCTATCTTAGATGGTTTAAAAAGGGCACAAAATGATACTATGTAGTTAGAAGATTTGGACTGTAATGAGAAGTGAATAAAAAATGATTGTGGACTCTTTCTGTAGGCAGCTGTTAAGCAAGGAAGTTTTTAAACACTTCTAAAAATTTTGACTAGCAAACCAGCACACTATAGTAACAAGAGTTGCAATGTCAACCTTATGCATGAATAAATGAATAGATATGCTTTAATGGTATTTCTGAGGCTGGTGTTACACTAACTGCCTTCATTAATGGTCTTTCAAAGCTAAGTGAAGGCATTATTACAGAGGTTAAATCATTCTCTTAAAAGCAGAAAGGTAAGAAGAAGGAGTTTTCAGTTTAGGGAGGTTTATACTGGTGGTGGATTTGGAATGCTGCTTCGTAAAGAGAGCACCAAACTGTGGGTATGGTTGTGAAATCTCTGTAGACTTAAAAGCCCATTTCTGCTGTGTCTGACTGCTTTCCAAGCAAGCATCTAATACCTTTTTATAACCAACCTTGCTGGAAGCAGGAGGCTTAGCGTTTCTGGTGGAATTAATTCTGTAATATTTGTATAGTGTATTACTGCTCCTAAGAAAGGAAATAATACGTAGAGAAAGTGGCACAAATCTACCTCCTGTGAAAACATTGTATTTTCCAAAATGAAAGCTGTAAGTAGCTTTTGATTGGTTGGGGGTTTTATGCTTGGTGTTTGCTTGGGGTTTTTTTTTGGTTGAGCTTTTTTTTTTTTAAAAAAAAGCCCTTATGTAAAGTGAGAGAGCTCTATGTCCTCAACTGTCTTTGGCTGAAGTATAGCACCAGCAACTTATGTGTCTGGCTTTTGGCCTGTCCTTAGTCTTTGAGACATGATGTGGAAGTAACTAATGATGTGCCCAGTAACAAAATAGCACATGGAGGAAATGTTACCCACTCACTTTGCAAAGCAACTGCAGTTTAACCCCCCCGCTCTGTATACCTCCTGACATCATCTCCCTCACTCTTGCGCTAAACGTACACAGAGATTCTGAAATATGAAACATGCTACTGGTTCTGTAATACCTGCAGTGCTGCTAATACCATCAAGCTATTAAACAGGGAGAGGATGTTTTTTTTCCTTGGATCTTAGTTATTTTATTTAGTTGTAATTTAGGGGATAGATCAGGATGGTGCCTGACATCCCATAAATGCACGTGAATTTGGTCAGGGAACATGCTTCTTGGGAAATCAAATTAATTGTCCTATAGATAGCAGCATCTCTGATTTTGCAAAATAATTTAGCACTCCTTTTAAAATGTTATTTATCAATGGGATTTAACCCACAAATTTAACAAGCATATTCTTCAGGCTATGTTTGAGAAATACTGAGAAAAAAGTAAATTCGAAAGTATGATAATGTAGGTCACTTCAATTAAACTATTTTAAAGTTTTTATTAAAATGAATAAAAGCAAAGTCATCGTTTTTAAGGACATACTCCATTTTTATAGAATAGGTACTCTGTTATTCTTGATTTGGATGGCATAAAGATGTATTGCTGTTTAATAGGAAATGCAAAACTGTTGGAATATTTATGCTGTGACTCAAATCCCTGATGTTTTCAGTGAATGGAACCTGGGCAAATTTCCTGAACAACTTCAAGAGGGACATTAAGCCTTGTTGAAAGAAATGATGTTTATAAATGTTGAAATTGTGAAATGCTCTAGGAGTAGATGTCTGCAATTTGTATTGTTTTCTTTCAAGTAAAAAATTGCCATTGAAATATAGTAATTGCACATTTTTAATTGTAGAGTTAGTCCTGTATTTTAGCTAATACTGCAAATACTTTTTAATAGGATCAGAGCATATAATTCAGTCTCCTTGAGCAGAATTAAATGACAACACATGGTGCTAAGGACTTACAGCAAGGTGTGAACATCTCTGTGATCAGGCTTTGGTGTTTGTGCATCCAGGGCATATAAAGGTGATCATAAGAGTGACACGTGTGACATTGTATCTAGATATTGTTAATGAGGTTGTAAGACTGAGGCCTTAGTCTTTCAGTGTACTGACTTTCATGCCGCGAGAGCTTTATCTTGATGTGAATTTTCAGAACATATTAATTAATTTGAGCCTTATAACTCTATTAATTTTTAGTCTTTAAACTGAGATCTAGGAAAAGGTCAAAGGGATTATATGATACTGGAGTGAGAGTGGCTTTTCAGTGTCATAGAGTATCTTACTGTGTTACCTCCTGTTCTGCTACCATAAGGCTAGTGCTTTCAGTGTTTC
Organism: Numenius arquata; assembly: GCF_964106895.1. Classification (NCBI taxonomy): domain Eukaryota; kingdom Metazoa; phylum Chordata; class Aves; order Charadriiformes; family Scolopacidae; genus Numenius; species Numenius arquata. The sequence continues at coordinate 22,779,561 of NC_133581.1, read as the reverse complement.
AGAGAGGTTTAGTTATCAGGTGTGTGCATCTTCAGGAGATCATAAACTACTGTAATAAGAAAGTATGTGTTTTTATACACATTTTATACTCTGTTGTCAGAGTAGTCATAGTTTTAATGTGGTCTGTGAAGCATGGATTCCTTTTGGTTCAGCTGTGTTGGTTCCAGAACAAGGAAATGCAGTATGAGATGCTGCAGGATGAATTGAATTGTCAGGCCTGCTGTTTGTAAGGTTTTCTTGGTTTGTTTTGTTTCCCTTCTCTGAAACAAAATTATCTCAAGCCGTGTGTTTTGTGCTGATTCTCATTCCTGGTGGATCTCATTAACAGCTTTCAAACCAGCCTGTGACTGGGAAAGCATTCTACGTTTGATGCATCCGAGAATAAATAAAAAATAAAATTGCTTTTTGCCTCTCCACTACCTCCCTCCAACAGGCGGCTTTTCATTCCGAAGGTAATTGATCAATTCAAGAGTAGCTGGAATAGAAATTATTTTGGAAGGAAAGACAGAACAGAATTTTTCAAAATAGCACATTCAGAGATAGAGTGTTTTTACAAGTATGACTGTAAAATGAGTATAGCAAATACCATGAAGTTTTTTCCTGTATTATAGTGGTACACATTCTCGGTAACTACCAGGAAGGTATTACCAGAGGAAATTGTTATTCTGAAGTTCACAGTAGGCTTTTACTTAGGTTCTGCTTTAATTATGGAGAGACTTTGAGTTGTAAAGTTGCTTTTCAATTCTTAGTAGATGTATTTATGTAGATGGAATAATCCTGTCTTCTTGAAATAGAATTATTAAAAAAATACTGTGTTAATAATGCAAATTCATCATGGTTTTTAATTTAAGAATCTTGAAGTGCAAATGTCTTTAATTAAAAGAAGAGCAAACTCCATGGAGAACACTTAGTTTGGAAAGAATTCAGCATCAGAATTTAGTATTGCACTTGAGTGCAGTTATCTGGGAGTGAAATGTGTGAAAACAATAAAATACAAGTATGTTTCTGTGGAGAAGTCAGACAATTTAAGAAAACTGGAAATCTTTTAATTATTTTTTTACAAAACCATTCATTAAAAGATGTAAGTGCTTAACTAAACAAAGCCTTAATTGAAAGTGTCAGAAGTGATCCATGGCTGCATTACAATTTTCTTATTTATGCATCATTTCCTTTACTGTTTAGTTGGATAAAAACCACTATTTATCTGACCTACTTGGTTTGGACAAAAAATGTTCACCCTGGCTTGTGTTCTTTAAGGGGAAGAATTAATACAAGCTTGGATTGAAAAAAATGAAAGTTTATTGGCTATTTTTTGTCTGAACCAAAATCAGTGTTCTGAACAGGTGGCCACAGAACGGTTTCATGGATGCAAAAGACTTTATTCCACATGTACTCTTTTTATGCATGAGTCTGATTTATTAATAAAAACTCTGCAAAAGGTGAGAGAAAGATATTTTAACTCTAACAATGGCTTTGTTAAATCCAGATGAGTGTAGTAAAGTGGATGGTATAAAAATCCTTAACTTGCATAGGTAAAGGTAGCAATCTGATCAATCATTATTGATTCTAATTAATTTTATCCAGTATATTTTACTATTCTCACATAGATTTTTTTTTTTGTACAGCGTAAACATTTCTCAAGAAAAAGATTAATTTATACATATTTTGGCGAGCATGCTACTCACTTTGTGAATTTATGAAGTCAGCTATAAAACTCACTTTGAATAAATACGTATAAAACCTTTATGCTGTACTACACCATAAGTTATTTACTACTTGTTTATACAGAGTAGGTTCTCATCCGGCTCTCTGTGTAGTTTTACAGAATTAGGTGGAATGATTCTGCCTTATGCCAGCTAAGAATCTAGACACACAGTAGTGTAGCAGTCTCACGCTTCAAAGAGATGGGTTTTTTCCTGAGGAATCCCAGCCTCTGAGAGCAGTGATGGAAACTGACCCTGACTCCCGCTATCCTTGTGGAGAAATGGTACATTGAAATATAAGAAGCTCTTAAATAATCCAGTTTATTAAATAAATTCTTGGGACTATCCAGACCTTGATGCCTTCCTCTGAATTATGGATATATCTTAAAAATGTCTTGCAGCCTATGTGGCAACACTGGGGTAAACTTGGTTTTAGCAATTTCTAATGGAATAAAATTTTTTGTGTGCTTTGGAAGGTGTCAGGCAAGTTTGCACTGTGCTCACCTGAGCTACTGTGCTCTATAATGGTTAAAATTAGGGCTGGGAAGTTCATTCTTCAAGGTGTCAGCAGGCAAGACAACCTCTCATAACCCAGGAGAGGAAATTTATCTGTTGTATTCTCACCTTGCTCTGTTTATCAAAATGCTTTCAGACTCATTCAGACATAAGAATACTTTAAAGGGAAATCACCTGAGTCTTGGCCCCAAATAGTCTTCCTCAGGGCACTCACTATAGCTTTCATCTGTCTTTTGAGGTTGACAGTTCTATCAATTTACATCTTCTATTTTACGGTTGCTTTATATTTTGAAGAAGAAAATTCGTGATCATTTTTCACCAAAAAAAAAAAATATTCTGGTTGTCTGTGCAGTAGAAGATAAAGAATGAGTTTTGAAAAATTGTAATAGTGGGAAACTAGGCTAGCAGGAAAGTTTCCACTATGCTATTTTGCTAGGAAGTGTGGAAATTGAAGGTTTGAACCTGAATGGAATAGGCAACACTTTTAACCCTAGTGGTTCATCAGGTGTCTGTTCTCACAAATTAATATAATTATTGTATTGTTAGTATGTAGTTTCATGAAAATACTGTTAAGGCTTAATACAGGAAAAAAATCCAGTTTTTGTCGATGGCTGATAAATGCCATGCCTTTGTTTCTGAAGCAGTCCTGCATTGTCCACAGAAACGGTCCTTTACCAAATGTATTCCTTAACTGTAAGCTTTACTGAAAAATGAATGCTAACTATAGTAAACACTAGATCCAAGTCTCTTTGCCTATTGTGACTCTTAGAGCAAATGTCACCTGGTCTAAAAATAAATCTCAGCTGGAACATGGGATCCAAGGAACTTGGATCCTAGAAAAAACTGAATATGGAAAAGCATTGTATATTTGGATCTGTTTCAGATGGAGGTTGGCAAGTGCAGAAAAAATGAAAGCTCAGATCAGTGACTTCACATTCTGGCATGAAGATGTATGTAATGAAGTCCCTGGGTTATAATGAGTTTGGCATGTGGACTTCCATGAAGCAACTGATAGTTATCTTTCTGTTTTCCTAATAGCAAAAAACCTTTTATGTATAAACCAACCTTAAACTGGGAGTTGAAGCACATTGTGGGAATATAAACTGTTTTTTTATGACTGTTTTTAATGGCTCTTAATGGACACCTATTTATACAAATCAAATAGCACAGTTGTGTGTGTGACTGCCCTCCTTGCAGCTTTTTGGCTGCATGCATCCCTTTGTTCGTGGAGACAAGGCAAGGTTTACTGACATACCACCACTGAAAGGTGCTTACTGTTTATTCAGCGGTGGCCATGGGCTTTCCACAACCAAATTTATTCACTGAAGTCCTTCAGTGGGCCTCTATTTAAGAAGGAGGTGTGAGTTCCTTTTGAAAACAGGAGGTGTTTTACATTCGCGTCCTTAAGAGTTTGTTACTAAACTTGTCTTTAGACCCATGAAATGTCCTACGCAGAAAGGCATAAAAGCAAGTCGCTGTTGGCTTGCGTTTGAATGCAAGCATACCCAAGTGACATATAAATTCAGTAAGATGTACTTTGCTTGGAAATCTATCTTATTTATGCTGTCAGTTCCACTTCTTAGGAGGTGATGAGTTGTGCTGAGTGCCTCTCCTCCCGCCTCCTGTGAAAGCATTAATCTGCAGGAACTTGACGATGTCTTCTTGCAACTCCCAGTGCTGACTATTTTCTGTGTCACATGGTAGGACTCACTGCAGGCAGGTCACAGAGATTAATGTAATCTGTGTTGATCTGTAACACCACAGCACATACTGCAGATTAGTTCCTCACTCGCTCATTACAGCTAACCTCTTTTTCTGACATGCCTGTGCATTTTACCTTATAAAGAATGTAAGGCACAACCAAGCGTCGTATTAATTACCCTGTTTAATACCTGTCATGCTTTGACCTTTTGGCACAGCCTTGCTAAGAAAGTACAGTACAGAGATTCAAAGGGTGTCGTGTAAAACTGGAAAGAGATCATGTGATACTCTGCTTATTTTGCTTCGTTACTAAGGCTCTCATCAATGAACACCTCACTATTATGAATAGTTAATACCTTCCGTCTCACTAAAGTGCAGAGTAACAGAAATACAATTAAATTATAACTCAGTACTGTAGCAAAACACACTAATAGCTCTTACATTTAAGATAAAGTGAAAGCATATGTGTTTCTATTCAACCTCTTTCAGGCTAGTACACAAGACTAGAATGTCATTTTTTCTGAATTAAGTCCCTGTAAATACTTAAAACTGATGTGTTTTATGCATTTAGTTTGTGCATGGCCAGCATTGCATGAGAAACAAAAGGACTCGCATTTCTCTGGCCAGATCTCCTCCTGATGAAATATGGTTCTGGGACTTCAGCTACAGCTTTTGCATATCTGACTCGGTGTCAAAAAAAGGCTCGCACCTGTTAATTTCTTCAAAATTACAGAGAAAAAAGGAATGAAAGTTTAGAAGATTTCTCATCCTTGCCAAATTTGGAGTTTTTATTTGAATTACAAATAAGTAAGCTTTACTGTAGACTAACTGTCATACTGCACCAGGTACTAATAAGTGTATTTGCATGTGCTGTGCATGGTGGCCATTACAGTACCTTATGAACTTTCTCAAATGGAGTTTGATGGTGGGCAGAAATATAGTTATGTGAAAAGGAATCAGAATATTGCCTAGATGAGAAAAAAGTATGGATTTTACCATGAAGTTTGATGAATAAGTATTGAGAGATGTGTTTTTGTTGTAAGAATCTTAGAATCACAGAATAATTCAAGTTGGAAGAGACCCAGAAGGATCATCGAGTCCAACTCCCTGCTCCTCACAGGACTACCTAAAACTAAATCATATGACTTAAGAGCGTTGTCCAGATGCTCCCTGGACTCTGATAGGCTTGATGCTGTGACCACTTCCCTGGGGAGCCTCTTCCAGTCCCCAACCACCCTCTCAGTGAAGAACCTTTTCCTAATATCCAAGCTGAACTTCTCCTGATACAGCTTCATTCCATTTCCCCGTGTCCTATCGCTGGTCACCAGAGAGAGATCAGCACCTCCGCCTCCGCTGTCCCCTTTCAGGAAGTTGCAGACTGCCATGAGGTCACCCCTCAGCCTTTTCATCTCCAAACTGAACAAACCAGGTGACCTTAGCTGCTCTTTGTAAGTCTTGCTCCCGAGATCTTTCACCCTCTTTGTCATCCTCCTCTGGACACACTTGAATAGTTTGATGTCCTTGAGAAGCCCAAAACTGCACACAGTACTGGAGGTGGGACTGCACCACTGCAGTGTAGAGTGGGACAATCGCCTCCCTCAGCTGGCTGGCTATGCTGTGCTTAATGCACCCCAGAATATGGTTGCCCCTTTTGGCTGTCAGGGCACGCTGTTGACTCATACTCAACTTGCCATCAACACAGACCCCCAGATCTCTTTCTGCAGGGCTGCTCTACAGCCTCTTGTCCACCAGTTTGTAGGTATGACCTGGATTGCCCTGTCCCCCTGTACTCGGCACTGGTGAGACCCCACCTTGAGTACTGTGTCCAGCTTTGGGCCCCCTACCACAGGAAAGACATTGAGGTGCTGGAGCAGGTCCAGAGAAGGGCAACGAAGCTGGTGAGGGGTCTGGAGCACAAGTCTTACGAGGAGAGGCTGAGGGAGCTGGGGTTGTTCAGTCTGGGGAAGCGGAGACTGAGGGGAGACCTTATCGCTCTCTACAACTACCTGAAAGGAGGATGTAGAGAGGCGGGGGTCGGTCTCTTCTCCCAAGTTACAGATGATAGGACAAGGGGTAATGGCCTCAAGTTACGCCAGGGGAAGTTCAGGTTAGATATTAGGAAATATTTCTTTATTGAAAGGGTTATCAGGCATTGGAATGGGCTGCCCAGGGAGGTGGTTGAGGCACCATCCCTGGAGGTATTCAAGAGAGGAGTTGACATGGTGCTTGGGAATATGGATTAGTGTTGGGTGGTGTGGTGGGGTGTGTGTGTGTGTTGTTTTTGTTTTTTTGTTTTTTTTTTTCATTGGTTGGACTAGATGATCTTAAAAGGTCCCTTCCAACCTAGGTGATTCTGTGATTCTGTCCCAGGTGGAGAATCCTGCACATGCTCTTGTTAAATTTTATACGGTTGGTGATTGCCCAGCTTTCTAGTCTATCCAAATCTCCAAGTAAGGCCTCTCTACCCTTGAGGGAGTCCACAGCTCCTCCTCGTTTAGTGTCATCAGCAAACTCAGTTAATGTACATTTGATTCCTGCATTCAGATAATTTATAAAAACATTAAAAAACACTGGCCCTAGAATTGAGCCCTAAATTCCATCATTTCTGTTGTCTTGACTCGGTACTCATGAAATTAAATAGCAATTTCTGATCTGTAATCCCAATACTACTGATGTCTCACTCTCCCGTCATTCCGGGTGAATGGACAGAGTCACAAAAGGAGAGCTTTACAGAGACCTCAGGCTACTTAAATAGATACTTCCAATTACTTGAAGAAAATGGAGACAAGGAAAAACTTCATATGTGTTGTTTAGAATTAGGCAGACTCATTCAATTGGATTACTTTAGCAATAAACCATGGAAAACGTACAATTTCAAGCTTCAACTTGTAATATCAATTATCTCCTGAGGTTATAGGAAAAGAAAACAAAGTAACTATGTTTTCATTTTACTTTAGTTCTAGTGTTTTCCTTCTGTTTCAGCTCACAGATACTTTTCTCTTGCATTTTAACATTTCTGCATACAGAAAATTGTCAAAGAAAATCTAAAAGTCTAATTTATGTTGTTAGGTTTTTATTCAACTATTGTCTCTTCTTCAAATGTGAGAGAATGCTTTCCCTTTTTTTTTTTTTCTTTTTTTTGAAAGCTCTGGCCTAGACATTTTGGGAGGAAGAGAAGAGAGAGAAAAAGATCCAATATGTAAAAGAAAAAACACTAATGAAAGAAGTATTTGGTTTTGCAGAGAAACAAAAGCTATAGAAAAGAAAGTAACTTATGAAAACAGCTGTCTCTTCAGAAATAGCTACCTTACCACAGAAGCAGGGTGTTGAAAATCTCTTCCCCTCTTCTTGTTCCATAGATACTTTCAGCTTAATCCATATGAGTATATCTGTAGTGTTCACACTGACTGGGAGAAAATTAGATTATTTTGTTGTTGTTGTTGTTAGATTTTAAGACTACTTTCTATTCTGATTTTCTGAGGTTACAAATCCCTTTCAAGCAAAACAGTCATATATCAGAAGAACTGAATGCAGACATTTGATTCACTTGAATATTCACTACAAGTTTCTTCATTTGCTCCCATCCTGGTAGCTAGGATTTAAGGTCCACCTAGTTCCTGTGATACAGCACTGTCTGTATAAGTTTCTGCAATGAGAGTGAAATTCCGTTAGCTCTTTCCCAGCTACTGTTCTCTAGAAGATTAATTTTAGTTCTGTCTGAAGACATTCCATCAGACTGCAGGCTATGGGTTTGGTATATAACCCCGTGCGATTGAATTTTGCTTTGGTAAAACAGCGTATCAGGTGAGAGAGACTCTCTTGTGATCATGGTTACGGCTGCAAGATTGAAATACTGCCCTACTGTTAAGAAGACTGTACTCGCTGTAGCTCTGAATAATGGCAACATGGACTAGATTAATTTCTTTGATCATACAGCTGTGAAGTTGCTGGAAGTAAAAGAGTATGTACGTTCATAAACCGGAAGAAGAGCCACTGTATTAAGCCAGTCAATAAAGGAAGCAGTGGGGCTGCCTGAATTGTAATGCATTTCTCAAGACTGAAATAAAGCCAACATTGAATGGAGCCTTTTATTTCAGGGTGCTGGTTCTCAGTTGGACTGCAAGTTGCAGCTCGAAATTTGCCTGAGGAGCCTAGCTTTGTAGGGCGTGACTGTGATAATAAGTTCAATTCATTCTGTCTTGAAGTGTCAGCAAGATGTTAGCTGGTAATGTGGAGCATCCAAAGACTCTACGTAACTTAAGTGGTTGCCCCACCTGGTGAGTTTTTATTTTCAGAGAGCTTAAGCATTCACATCTTGCGTTGCGCTCAGTACTCAACACCTCCTTTTTCTGTTACTGTCAGTGGGATTTGCATCTAGTTATTTTTGATTCAATGCAGGGATGTTCAGATCAGGGACTTTCTGACATCCGCTACCTTTTAGTAAGACGAAGGACTAGAATAGTACATATTGAATACAAATTTTGAACAAAGTCATCCATGGAAATACATCATCTTTAGAGTTGTATTACAGAGAAAGAATAAACCTGTAGTAGTACGCCTAGATGAATGTCTACGTTTCAAGGAAGAGTATGTATTTCAAATTACATAATTAATACATTCTAAATTGCATATGCAGAGCCTGATACTTACACCAGTTGGCAGGTGCTGGGCTGCGACCCAGTAGTAAGCTGAAAATTCACAAATTGCTTTTCCATTACTTCTGTTATGTGTGAGAGGCCATGATTCAGTTTGAGCCAGAGGATGTGGCATTAGTGTAACCAAGAAATACATGATGTCCAAGTCTCAAGAATCATAGCCATTTTGCATATCTTGTTCTATTTATTTCTTTAGCAGTTGGTTGCATTTATGAAAAGCAGACACGTTTGGTTAATAAAAAGGATAATTTCCTTTAAGCTTTATTACCTTGAAAAATGTGTAAAATAGGTAAGTTGGATCTTTAAAATAACATACATAAAGGTACAGAGCATTGCTACTTCTCCTGTGAAGATGCTACTTAACAGACTTCCTAAGTTAATTTATGCTACTTAAGCATACCCTGTAGCAGTGTTTTCAATGCTTGGAAAGTACGTAATCATTTCAAAATTAAGACACTCTATCAAATCTGATATAGTGGTATGAGATTTTTTGTGTTGTGCTAAAATTTATACTAATTCTGCTTTGGGTCCTCGGAAATGTTGAGATTAGAAGAAAAGCAGGCTCTGAACAAGAGTTTTGTGAAACTACTGCAATTTGCCTTTTGTAACTGTCTCATAAAGTTAGATAGTTCCCTCTCCTCAAGCAATTACAACTTAATTTCTTTATATTAATTTTGATTCTTATTCAGAGTTTTATCTCTTCATTACATACTCTAGCTGTAATTTAGCTTTTAAAGCATTGCTGATTAAGAAGAGATTTATTTCACTGAGTTCAACATTATTTTAAAATGGATATAGAGGCATCTGCTAGCACGCCTCCCTCTTAATATTTTTCACTATATGGGTAAAGATATGCAGAAGTTAATTTTCTCATTACAAGAAGCTTTCAGGGACTGCAGAAATTTTCATTTAATGACTTTCAAGAATTTTTGCCATTTATCATTAAAAAGGAGTTTGAGATAAGTTGATTCTTCAGGTAGTAACCAGTCAGTAGTCATGGTGGTCATGTGGGATGCAATTTTGAATCTCTGATATTTCTTTTATTCTTCTTTCAGTTTAGGGTTTAAACATCTTTTGGGGATTGATGAACATTTAGCTTCTAGGACTCAGAAGTAATTCGTGATGGAATATCATGACTGAATATATTTCAGCGAAAGTTTTAGTTTTTTCTGGTGACTCATTATTGTCTTACAAATATATTTTTTAAAATTTTCTGATAGGCTATACTTATAGGTAAAATAGCAGCTTATATATTTGTTAGACTGCTTTAAATATTTAAAGAAAAAAGAAACTCCATAGGTGTGGCAGTGACTTTTACTTTAGGAAAATTAATGGTGTACTATTTTTTTTTTGTAGTGAATGAAACAGTCTTTGTGTTTCATGCTCATATTTTGGATGAGCTCCAGTTTGTGTGTGATAATTGGAATCAAATTCATCAAACACTTTGGATATAGAAAAGGAGAACACTAGCAACATATATGTTACATATGTATAGCAACATATGTGAAGGTTACATATGTAACTTACATACAATATGTACATACAATATGTAGTCCTTAGGGAAGAGAGTCAAATCAGAAAAATCAATCCAAACTGTATAGTCTATAACAATTTATAAAATAAAATAAATAAATAAATAAATAAAGACAAATTCTGTATTCCCATATGGAGTCTTCCTTGGAAACTGGGTTTGTAATATGAAATTCAGCACTTGACTGTGATCTTGTAGAATTAAAATTAAATCTGAAATGCCTATGCATGTAGCTGAAACTCCAGTGCTAGACTTTTGTAGGGAAGCTTTTTGATTACTTGAACATACCAGGTATCTCACTCTTTTGATAAAAGGTCAGATTTTAGGATTAAGAAATCTACTTGAATGATAGCATGATGAATCAGTAAAATAAGTGGTGGTACTATCCATGTGGAATGTCAATAAACATCCATTTGTATGCTTTGGCCCCATTATTAGCATGGTTCAAAGTAAAAATCTAGCACAATGCCTTTGTTATGTGTACTGAAAAAAACCTGAATCAGTGTAAGATTTTTTTTAAGAAAAATTATTTCCTCTTGCTGAAAGATGTATCTGTAGATTATTTCTTTTATAAGGTGAAATGACAGGTAATTCAAATTATTATTTCACTTTATTAATAGTATGCCATCATACTAGTTTAGTATCTTCTGTTGTGTTTTAGGGTCAGCTCCGTCTTTGAAAATGAGCAAAGTGCTGGTATTTTATTGTGTCTTGTGCTACATGTTTGAAGTTGTGTAATGGTAGATGATTCTGAATAAGTCATGCAATGACCACTTTGTCCAACGTGTAGAAACCTAGGGGAAAATCTTAAGGCATTGAGTATGCATATGACTATGAAAATAAAAAGTACAAGGTAAAATGTTGTATTGCCTACAGAGTTGGTGTCCCTGGTGGAATATTTTTAGTAATGACTGCTATCAAAAAAAGATTATTAAAGGCTTAGGCAGCCTTTAAAGTTGCATTCTACATCTTGGTCCACGTGCTCACTTGCTCACATTGTTTGGATTGTAATACTATGAGATGGCCTGCTATTTTGTAGCTTTATATCCAAAGCAGCTGTTTGAATTCATGAAGTGGGTATAAAAGGCCAGCAGACTAGTATTCTTCAGTCATGGCCACTAGTGACAGTGTATCACATCACATTACACAAGTGCAAACAACTGTTTAAACCAGAAAGCTGTAGAGAAATCAGGCGCAAAGCTAAAATCAGGTATGAGATCTTTGGTTTACTTGCCAAGAGAATGTATAAGCCACTAACAGAATGTGTTCTCTCCTTAAAGACAGTCTATCTTTCTGTTTTAATCAAGAACAGTTACGTTAATTATAAAATAGTTACTGGCACAGATATTTTGTTGACTGGTAATTTTGCTGTCTCTACACTGGACAGTAGGGGTACAGAACCAGGTAGCTATCTGGTTTATGCTGCGTTGCGTGATGCAGGTGATTTTTACAAATAGTGCAGGACAATGTAATTATTAGTACAGGACAGAACTACTACAAATAGAGCAAGTCCCACAAGTTTCAGATAATTTTTATTGTAAAGTGCTTTTTCTGACTGAAAATTTGAGAAGGGTTGATTTAATGAATTTATTGGTGGTGGTGGCATGACAACTTGTTTGTTCACGGTAGCATTTTCTTCTTTTACACTTGTGTAAATCGTACCATAATCATATTCCTTATATATTATACAGACGGTCTTTATAGTTTGTTGCTAAATTCAGTGATAATACAATTGTGTTTGTAAGGAGGTTATGAAATTGGATAGAATGAAATGAAAGATGCATTTGAAGCAGAAACACAAAGATGGTGAAACAGCCAGTGAATCTGCCTCTGGGCCTGTCGGGGCAAATATAATTTGAAATGTAACCAGCGCTGAGTGCTTGCTGTGAAAGAGGGTGAGCTGAGACCGTAGAAGGCTTGGCGTATGAGCAAGTAATCAGGTCTCTTGAATACCTTCCCACAATGATTGCTACGTGAGCTAGGGTTAGGTTATGAGCCCTCTTCAAGGGGGGACATCTTGAAATGGCTTTAGCTGTGTATGAAGAACCGCTTGTCCTACTGCACCATAAATAACAAAGAGCCAGGCAGAAAATTAGTGTGTTCCCGCCAAACGTTTTTGTGAACTGCACAGATAGGTATTGACAAAAATGAGATGGAGTCTGGCAGAGAGAACAAAAAGGCTGCAATATTCTCGGATCTCCTGGCACAGGATGCCCTCAGTGTCAGCCTGAGGTAAGAGGTATGACTGAAGAGAGACTGGGTGAGAGCAGAGACAGCAACATACTGCGGCAGTGGGAGCAGGGAAGAACGATGCATTTACAGAGATGTACTAAATTTGGGAACCTTTATATGAAGAGAATCTGGCATGGGCAAATTAATAAATAGTCAAGATGACAACTTGCCGGTATGCAAAACTGCTCTGTTACATTCATGCTCTTGTTTCAGAAAATGAATTACAGAGTCTGTCCGAGGAAGAAAGTGACTGCTTCACATCTCAGTAATGGCATACTAATGCTGTGTGCTCTACTAAAAATTAGCTTCTGGAGGGAGTATAGTTAAATTTCATTTCTTTACAACCTGGAGTCAAATTTGGTGTTAAAGTGTAAGCATATTGTATGCCAAAATAAAATATTATGGTTATTAAGTATAGGATTAACAAATCTAGGAATTCTTAAGTCATAATCTTAAGTCTTAATACTTGAATCACAAAATTGACTGAAAAAGTTGTGATTTAAAGATATTGAGTTTCCATGATGTGTTTTAATTTGTGAGCTCTCTCTGTTACACATTTTAGGACTTGCAGATTTACTCTGCTGTCAGAGTGCTAGAAACTTTCTCTTCTTAAGGAAAGCTGCAGTTGTCATGAATTTAGGTGTTCATGGCTAAAAGAAACATTACTAAGGAATAGAAAGCTGGTTTTCCTACCTATCATACATTGGATGCATATGAAGCACTACATATGTTGTGTTTCTGACTTGGAATGGAAACTAACCCCAAGGAATTTGTCGGCTGTCACATTTCACTCTTCATTCACTGTCATCCTCTATGCAAAGGAGTCATGTCATCTGTAGTCTTAGTGGGAATTAGGCTGTTTCTGGTGCTGGAGCGGTGCCAGTTTCCAACATTTGAGAATCTAGAAGTGAAGTTTTCCTATTCATAACTGGCAGAGAAGATGAAAAGTTGAAGCTTCTGTAAAACAACCTATGCAGAATTATCAGCAGAACATCTATTAAAGTCTTTATTAAAAAGAAGTCTCCATTTTGTTTAATCAAAGTAACTGAAGAGTTAGGATCCCTTCTCCTGTATCATCCAGTTATGACTGGGCATTATGATATGGTATCCAGCCCGTTTGACTCTGCAGGATATTAAAACACTGCCAGTACTCCTAATCACGCACCATCACACACACCTTTGAGGAAGCTGACTCCTTCTCCTCCTCTAATTACACACTTCACCTTTTCTTTTTTTTTTTTTTTTTTTTTTTTTAATTACAGTTCTATTTCTTGTTGGAGGTCTCTTTTGGTCATTGTTCTAGACTTGGAGATGCCAAGCTTGATGCTGTTAAGTCTGCTCTCTGGTTTGCCACCTCTGCTCCAAAATCTAAACCTTCGTAGGAAGTAATCCCTGAGCCACTCCCCTTGCTCAGCCTCCAGTGGGCTCATGTTCTGTTCCAGTGTTGTTCCCTGTAGACTGATGAGAACCCTCCTGCTTTATGCTCCGTGAGGTAGAGCAGACAGCTTCCACCACTGCTGTGTCTGCTGAGCTTTTGTATACCTGTCTTAACAAAGAGTATCTGTTGAGGTGGGATGATTTGTCAGCCCTCTGAAGGGGACAGACCCTCTGTTTCGGCACTTCAGGCTTCTCTGAAAATCCACTGCAGATCAAATTAACTGGATGTAACTAATTTTTGACATCTAGAAGAAAATGAAAAAAACTTTGAAGGGAATTGCCTCTGTGGTTTAATTCTGTCGACAGCTATCAATAACTTAATTAGGTGTTGAATAAAAAGTCTTCTGGAATCATTTGTGTGCTCCCAGTTTAAATGAGTCAACTAATTTTTTTTTTGTCAAATCTCAGTGAATTCAAAGTGCTTAGCACTGAGTCCTGCTACAACCCTTTGTGTAGCGCTCTGCTTGAGGGAGTTCTGCTGCCAGTTGAAATTCATCTGAACATTTCCCCTGGGGTAAAAGGATTCTAAGTTGGAGTGTAAAAGTCCTCCCTCTCAGAACCCTCCTAGCCATTATGTGTTGGTGCTCTGCCTTCCCCACCTCACAGGGCTGTTCCTGTGCAAGAATTCTTACCTGGAATGTTATTATGTCACCCCATTTTGAGAGACAAAGCCATCAATCATCAGCGTCGCCTGACCCCTTCCCCAGGGTCACCAAAACTTGCACCGGATCTAGCTGGGAGAGCTGTCAGCCTTCTTCGCTCGGTTCACGATTACTGTTGTTGGGGAAGTTGCAAATGGTAGCTGAATGGAATGTCATCCCACTTGATTTTGTGTGTTGAGAGAAAAACAACTGTGAAATTTTGTGAAAGATGCTTAGGACAATTTTTTTCCCCTCACTTTCTTCTTGATACATCTTGCCAGTGGGAAGGAGTGTATGCAACTGGTTTGTATGATAATTAATTGTCAGATATGGAACCAACTCCTGGTCCCTGGAAAACCTCAGCAAGTATCAAAAGAAAAGGAGAAGTCTGAGTTTAACTCTTAAGGCAGAGCCCCACAGAAGGGCTGCGGATATTATTGGATGTTAAATGTCAGGATCGATGTATTAAAGATAGTATGCAGTAAGTGATGAACACTTTTCTGAAGAAGAACTATTTTCAGTAGGTTGTCAACCTGTCTCGATTTGTAAATTGTTACCGAAAACAAACAAACAAACCCTTCACCCCAATAAACAAAAGACAGGTGGGGGAGAGAATGGAAGCACCCTCTGAGCTGCTCAGCTTTCAGAGGCATTTCTGCAAGCTTAGTCCTCCATCCATTACTGTGGAGTGGTGATCTGGTTTGATGATCTACTGGTTTGGGAAGGGGTATATCTGTTGTGTTTCACAGGTGTTTCGTTTCTTGACAAGAAAGATATGGATAAAGCACAGCTGGAGTAGAATACAAGGCTTTCTATATTTTGTGGTCTTTATTAAGCAAAACTGGCTTGTTTGAAGTGTGCTCAAAGCACTACTGCCATGATATAGTGTAAAAAGATCACAGTAGAAAATTCTGTGTGTACTCCTGAGGATGGGAGTTATTTTCTTCTCAGAGGTTATGCTTTAGATACCAAAAACTTTAAAAAAAATGTTTACATAATAACTAGGAAGGTATTTTAAAAAGTGAGGATAGGGAGTATGGAGTTGTGCTGCGAGTAGGATTGGAATCTGACTTCATTCTATCGAACACCGCTGTGCTGTCTCCATGAGGCTGACCTAATACAGATTTTCAGTGGTCTAGGACCTAGCTCAGCATTTGGTGGTTGAGGTGGGGGAATTTGGGATAGGATGGAGCTGGCAGATGCCATGGCTGGGTGATGGTCAATATTAGAGGAAAGCATTTGGAGAAGGGCTTGCTGAGATGAGGCTGTCCGTTACCATCTGTGGCTGTCAAGAAGCAGATCCAGAGTTTCTGTTCCTGGCAGGCAAGGAATCTCATTAAGGTTATTCTTTGGGGTGTGAAATCAATAAAACACTGTATAATTTATAACCTCCTCTACTCACAACTCACTTTCCGTTTTGTAAACTCTCTAGGCTGATGGTAATCTTTCTTGAGTTTTTTGTTATTCCATTTGATCTTCTACAAACTGCAGATGACAATACTTTAAACAAACCTGACATTTAGAAAAAATGTATAAATATGTATATTGGCTCAGCTAAAAATTTGATTTCCAAATATGAAGGGAGCTCTTGGATTTTTCTTAGAAGATGCTAAATTTTGATTTGACAGCCTTGCAG
Source organism: Numenius arquata (assembly GCF_964106895.1). Lineage (NCBI taxonomy): Eukaryota > Metazoa > Chordata > Aves > Charadriiformes > Scolopacidae > Numenius > Numenius arquata. The sequence goes on along the minus strand of NC_133581.1, from coordinate 22,763,509 downwards.
AGTCCAACAGATTGAGAAGAGAGCTGTTAGGTAGGTACAGCTGCATTATGCTTGAGGCTCTTTCATTTCGGTTGCTGTATCTCATTTACTCTTTCAGTGTTTCTTCTTTTTTTCTGGTCCCAGGTTAGTTTTTCAACATAAATATCAGGAGCAAGAAAAGCTAAATTAGAAAAATCCCTTTCTAGTCCATATTAAAGACATTGTTTATTTAAAAGGTTTAAATTTACTGCCTTGTCAATGCCGATACCACGTGCTAATTATTAGCCAGTTCAGCAGCAACTGCAGGCTTCATTTTTGGAAGGCTTTGTCCACTGCTTGAGGCTGAAGACATTTCTGTGTTTTGATCACTTACAATATGTGAATCACATGCCAAACAGATCTGTAGTTTTAGAAAATAGATCTTGAACAGAAGAGCTCTTTTCTTTACCTGACCACCTGGTAGATATTTTACTATTGAAGAACAACAAGCTAAGTATTAGAGAAATGCAGAGCTTTCTATTAAAAAGGAGAAATAAAGCAATATTTAATGTCACGGAGTGATGAGGTTAATAGCTGTAAAGATGCAAACATTTTGCTGAAGACGAAGCTGGGCAGGAAACTGAGGCAACCTGCTGCTATTGATTGAACTGGAAAATCAATGTCTTTGTCTGTTTTGCTGTAGGGAATACTGGATGAGGCTGTGTGTTTCCAGCTCCCAGTGGGTGTCATTAGGAGCACAAGCACGGCTGAGCTGTGTAGAAGTAGCTAGCATGTATGTTTGATGAAGAGAAACTAAGAATGTCTGTCCTGATACTTGAGATTATAAGAGGACATTGGAATGTATTACTCCTTAGAGCATTTGCCAAAATACATTCCTAATCAAGTCACTGAACAATGAAGATTTAGAAACACTACAGTTAATGAGTGAATTCAGCTTTTTGTGTGGAAGTGGAAATGTTTTGGTACAGCGCTAAACTTGTATTTATTATTAATGATGGATTGTGGGTTGAAAGGATCAAAACTGAATCCAACCCAGCAAGTATGACTTACCCAGATTGTACTCATGTCAGTTAGCGTTCTCCTCTGAAAACAAGGTTTCTTGTTAAATGCTTGTGTCAAGAACTCATGCTGCTGTGGTCACTGCTGTTGCTCCCTGCAGGAGGGTTACCTACCTATCAAAACATCTCAAAATCACTGTGATATTTGGTTGACCTTCAAGATGCTTTGGAAGAGTTAATAGGTTATCTGTCTGTATCAGCTGTTGCTTCTACCCTCCTGCCAAATTGATGTGTATTTGTGGCACAGCTTCACAAGCTGGATGTATCTTGTGGAAGGTAACTTCATTCTGCTGTCACTTTTTCTCAGGTTGTCAGTCTTTTTCAGTTGGCCAGTGCCTTCTCAAAAGCTATTTTTACAGGTTTTGTTTGTTAGCAAGAGTGATGGCTCTGCAAAAATTTAAGCAGATAAAATATGAATAATTTCTCATCTTCTGAATCAGTAGAAGTAATAAATTAAAAAACTTTTTGAAAGTAAGCACAATTGATAGCTGGTCCTATAAAAGGCATCTGAATGCTTTTAACACTATTTTTTCAGTACTGGGTCTTGTTCAGCATGTCCTGTGGCATTTGTCAGAGTATTTTAACAAGCTGCACTGAGTTTTCAGAATAGTACCGTGAAGGTTCTGTCTGTGTGTGAAGACAAGATGTTCTGGCAAGTTGGACAGAACTGGTATACTGGTATCATATTGCACCTGCCCTTGTCCACATGATACAGTGGATATTAAGGCACTTTTGTTGATGGGAAGAGCTGCAGATGGCAGGAATCTGCACAAGAGCTGAAAAAACCCCAGAGCTGTTTTCTCTGGTGGTTCCTTTAGGGGATACAGTAGCTCCAGAAGACAGAGCCTGAAGGGAAAGAGAATCATAGACTTATAGAATGGTTGGAGTAGGAAGGGACCTTAAAGGTCATTGAGTTTCAATCCCCCTGCTATGGGCAGGAACACCTCTCACTAGACCAAGTTGCTCAAAGCCCCATCCAGCCTGGTCTTGAACACTTCCAGGGATGGGGCATCCATAACTTCCCTGGGCATCCTGTTCTAGTGCCTCACCACCCTCACAGTAAAGAATTTCTTTCTGGTATCTAATTTAAATCTCCCCTCTTCCAATTTAAAATCGTTACCCCTTGTTCCATCAAATGAAGAAGTCAATATGTCTCTCTCCCTTAATTTACACACTTGAGTCTGGGTTTCTCTCTGCTCTAAAATGGTTTCTTTAAGCTGGAGTAGTCCGAGGGTCCCTTTGTGCTGGAGTCAGAGGATTTATCATCTTCCTGTGTTGTTTTTGTGCCACTGGAAATCTCCTCTGACCCTTTCCAGATATATTATAGCCACTATGTTTTTGGATGGTGTACAAAGCAAGTACAGGTACCAAAATAAGGTCCTGATCCCTTGAGGGGAGAGCAGGCATCATTCCGAAGAAGATGGGAAACCTGACAAGAGAGTCAAAGAACCATGACAAAGCCAGCCTAACTGGTGGTATGTGCACTAGAGGAGACTATTGCGGAGAGGAGTATTTTTGAAGATATAAGCTTCAGGTGGAGGAAAGAAGTTCACGTGAGAGGATAAGGAAATTTATAAACAAATATTGTGACTGAGAAGTACATCTGTAAACTGAAGAGTAGGTGGGAGAATGGTGGGATGATGGTTCTGTAGTGCATGTAGAAGAGTAGGCATCTTGCTAATGTATTCAGAGCTGGAGAGAAAAAGGGAAAACTTTTCACTGAAATGTCTGAAGGACAATAAAACCAGCTTTTCTGTTTTGGGGAGGAAAAATTTTTTGTTTTAAATTCTACAGGAAAGTACCAACATAACTTGTTGTTTAAAGGAGCTTTGCTTACTTAATACCACGTCAAATCTTTAAAATGGTATGAAACTTTTCCCCAATATGTATCAACTTTCCAAATGTAATGTCTATCAAGTAAAATTTTCAAGGCAGAGTTGGGCTTGAGTAATATAAATTAATAATAACAGTCTTTGGAAAGACTGTTGTGGCAGATTGTCTGTGGGTTAGTTAATAAATATGATAAAGGTTTTAACTGCATATCAAGAACATCACAGAGCTATAGAGATATTTCCATTGTACAAAGACATTTAAAAAGAAGCAAAGCATACTTGCAATTGCAGGGTATGTGCTAATTAGTAAACTGATGCATCAGCATCATCACCAAGTTGCTCAGTATGGAAGACTATAGTTTCACAAATCGCTTTATGGGCTCTTAAAAAGAGGCATAAATAGCATCATCAAACCCATGGAAAATGCTTTTAATACTTTTTTTTCATACATCACTTTAAATTTTGCAAGATACAGAGTAGATAATTGCTCTCAAAAACTATTAAAATCAAGTAATCTTTTCCTTTGTATTTTGGGGAGTTCTCACTATATCTGATAGTCCGACCTTGCAGATAAAATTTCTGGCTTTTGCGTTTTTGTGTCTCTTGTAGCCATTGACAAAAAATTATCATCAGTAGTGTGTCACCAGAGAGCATTCTTGACTTAAAAGCTGTTTCTTCTGAGTTACCAGTTGGTTTTACTGGCTAGATTGCCCTCGTTAAGTAATGAGCTTGATAGCGCTGGTGTCTGTTAGGAATGCAAATGGCTTTCTTAACTTGAAGACAAAATTCTCAAACCTAGTCTAAATTCTCATTCAGTAGTTTCTCATTGGCTTTTCTTGAAGGCTTCCATTTATTACGAGAACAACCTGGTATTTAATTTCACAAAAAGAGTAATGAACTTTCTAAAAGTTTTTGAATTTTCATCCAAATAATTAATCCCATCTATGCATAAACTAAACACTTGCATGAATATATTTGCTTCAGTGAATTTTAACTTATCAGAAAAATGTTTTCATTGTAGATGTTGTAAGAACATTTTAGTTATACCTACCCTTTACTATTCCAAATTACATTTTTTAAATATAGGTAACAAAACTTTCTTAAATACTAGAATATCATAATGGATTATGATATACTTAATAATTGAAGCATAAATTATTATTTATTTTAATTGGTATATAATAGCCCTACAATATGTAGCTTTAAAAATAAAGAATTTTTTTTTAGTAATGAAAACAAATATTTTCTTGTGGCACTCATCTGAGGTTTTTTTTCCCAATGTGTTTGATTACAGTAGTTTATTTGCTTAGAACAAGCTCTCTCATGCCTTTCTACCTGATGTCCCCTTTTTTCACACATTCATAAGTAGCTGCATTTCAGTGTTGAAACACATCACCAAGAAATTAACATTCAGCAAGGTTGTAGGTCACAGTAGTCTGTAAGATGTAGTAAAGACAACCTAATAGTCACGTTTTTCTACATATTACAGATTTAGATATATGTAGAATTACAAATTGCATTTTTGCAAAGTCACTTTCTATAAGGGAAGCATAGGTATTGTCGATCACTGGGACAGGCTCCCCAGGAAAGTGGTCACAGCACCAACCCTGTTCAAGGAGCATCTGCACGATGTCCTTAGTCAAATGTTTTAGTTTTAGGTAGACCTGCGAGGGGCAGGGAGTTGGACTTCATGATTCTTACAGATCCCTTCCAGCTTGAGATATTCTATGATTCTATGAAATAGTATTTAACAAAAAAATTTATTCTAGGACTGCAATAGGAAAACATACCAAAGTCAATTTTGCATTAAATCCTGAGTATAAAATAAGCCAGGAAAAGGGTAAGTTTGGCTATCAAAGAATATTTGTTTGAATGGAAACTGGAGATCCACCAGGCCTTGACATACAATTTCAGTTTTGCTGTTAAGATGAAGACTGGGGGTCAGGTTGGCCTTTGTGATGACGGAGAAATTGTGGACAGTTGTGGGTTTTTTTATCAGCTACAGAGTCATTAGCTTTCTTGATCTGAGGAAATAAATTCATAGATATTACTTCATGTAAATATGCATTAATCTTTAATAATAATGCAGACTGACCTCCCTGACCTTGGAAGGAATCCTCAGTTTGCTTGGATTTATTACGGAGAATCAGCAGGCATTACAATGAAATTGCAAATGTCCTTGTGGGGCCTTCAGTCCTCTGGAGCTAGTTTTCCACAAAGTAGCATAGGAGAGATTGTTCAGCTTATTACAGTGGCTTGTATGGAAGCTACTCTGAGAAAGAAGGGGCGAAAAAATGAGATGGGGGACAGAAAATCCAGCTTGGTTGCCTGGCTGAGGAATCCATGTGTCTTTTCATGCTCGATTAACTGTGCTTATACACTTGACTTTGGATAGGGACTGCTTTTATTTAATAAGTAGAGTATGGTTTGGGTAGCATCTGAGATAAAAGAAATACTAATGATTTTAGATCCAGATATAGAGCTAATTCCCTTACAGGGAAAGGCACGCTTTTAAATATTTGAAAAGATGAAAAGAAAAAAGCCCCAACAACTTAACCTATATGGTTGTTTTTAAATAATGCACATGGAGTCTAATGTAAAGTATCACTAAAAGCTGCACAGAACCTGATTTAGGATGGTTAGAAACATCCACCTGAACATTTGGGATGTTGCATGATGTGATACAAGTTTTCTTCCCCGCTATTGTAATACTATTAATACTTCCCCGCCCCGCCACCCCAACCAGCTGGAAGTGGCTCAGATGGAAGGTGGGAAGAACAGGAGTGTAGCAAGTGGATGCTAACAGGTTCTGAAATATGATCGTTACCAGCTATTTGAGATTCGGTGTCTGTAATATGATAATGAACTATTAAATTATGCAGATAGAAATCACTGAAAGAGGAATGACATCAAATAGAATTATATGGCAAATACGAAAAAATCTCATTCCTCATTCTCCCGTTCTTTTCTAATGGGAAATATTAAATAAGAAATATGAATTCTGTGTTTATAAATGGAAGTTATGTGAAGAAGCATAAATCAAACTACTTAATTTTATTTGTCAAGTAAGACTAGAAGATAAGCAGCTGATCATGTCAAAAGATAGACCTTGGAAATCCAGTTAAGCATCGGGAAGACATGATCATCCATCAGTCAGTTTTGGGTTATACCATAGTTTCCAGCACTATTTTCTTCTGTCAGTATGTCTTATTACCAATTGGGAAGATATATTGTATCTTATTTTAAGCCTTGTACTCTGAATATACTGTATGTAAAGCTGTTCATTTAACTGATATTCATGAAAGAATAACTCTTTTTCCTTAAATGGTAAAACAATGTAGAAATTACTGTTCCAATATCCCTTTATGTTTTTTATTCTCCATTATGGGCTCTTTCCCTAAAAGGTGTCCTTTGGAAATTAGTACTTATTTAAATTAAAAATTAGCAAGCACTGAGTTGGTCTCCAGTAGGAGGATCTGAGTAATCATTGCTGAAAACTCAAGAAGGAACAACGCTGTAGCATGTAGAGTGTACTTTTACTCTGAGAGAAAACAGATTTATATTTACTATTCTCTCTGCGTAATTTACTACTTCCCATGCAGTAGCTCTGCTTTGCTCGTTAGTTTATGGGAGGGAATATAATGAAAGCGCTTTCTCTTCTTGCTCTTACCTGTCCTCTGCTTCTACCATTCCCTACAGTAGCAGCAATATATTATAAGAGATGTATTAAGAGATATCCAAGTACTTAAGGTTGAGATGAGATTAATGTTATTAATAGGAAATGCAAGTTCAAAAGAAGTTACCATCATGTTTTATAGAACGTGGTGTTTCTTAAGGGTTGGAAGCTGTGAGCATTAGTGTGTGAGTGCTACCAGAAGAAAATACTGTTAATAAGCAGCTCCTTGGTGTCTGTTGAGTGTATTTCAATTAGATTATCTCCCTACTGCTCTCCCCCTCCCCCCACCGAAGACATGGAAAAAAAGGCTCTTTTTATGAGACAGGTTTTAGCTTTGGTCAAAAGTATGGCTTTGCTCCAGTTGCAACCGTTGTTCTTTGTTGTAAAGCTGCAAGTCTTCTTTACACAAGTAGAGTTCAAAGTAAGATTACGTCAGTGTTTCTCTTGTAGTAAAAGTAGTCTTGTTTACTAAAGAGGTGTTCTGGCTGGTGGGATGATTGTATAAGTAACATGTCACTTTAGGTATATCATTTCTACATTTACTAATTTAATTTAAAAGGTAACATGAAGTATTTCATGTAAATCTCTAAACCAGATTTCCAGAATATAATCTAAGAGAAAACAGAGTAAAAATTTAAAGGAAGACAGTGGCTGTATAAATATGCTTTGGGTATTTTTGTGGGCCAAGGTTGTATTCTTTTGACCCTGGAATCTTCCTCTTCATAGATGGAGAATATAAATCCCCTGGAGCTTCTTTAATTATCCCAATCACATAAATCTTATTAAAAAAACAATAAGCATATGTTTCTATATTATATAGGTGTCATGAGAATAAAATTTAAGTATCTTTTCAGTAAAAGTTCAGAAAAGTTTTTAATGGTCTCGCATTATAAGAACAAGTCATAACACTTTTATTAGCCTTTTTCATCTGAAGATTTTTCCCTTTCCTTTGTCAAGAAAGAAATAGTTAAAAAAAATCAGATATTAGCAAAGTGCAGCATATAGGTAAAATATTTATACTGGGCAGCATGTTGAGAATAAGTGCCAATATTTCTATTTAAAATAGATTTTATTAAAATCAGTGGAAAAAACTGTTCTTCAGAAGTTCTCTCAGTATGGGTCCGATATCTACTGGACATCATCTCTCAAAGAAATGAGACATGTGAAACTCAGTTAACTATTTGAAATACTGGCATGTAAACTCAAGTACTATACGCTGGTATTACAAAAATCAAAAAATGTGCGGGCATGTTTGACCCAAGCAGAAGTGTGGAACCCATGGAGTCTTAAGATATTTTCATGTGTTGCCTGTGTAGAAGGCCAGGGAGTGAGCAAATGGAAGAGACCTTGGGATGTGGAAGGCTGCACTCCTGCGAGCAGCTGGTACTATTTGGCCTTCCAGCTTCAGTAATGTCACTTTCAGGGAAACAGATTTGCAGGCAGTTATTAGACCATGTTAGCTGCACAGATGGTGTGCATACCTCTGAGCAAGAAAAAACAAAAAGGGGGAATGGGAAAAGAGAGGGATAAAGCAGGCTGTATAATTAAGCAAAGCAACACACATTTTGTTAGGGCTGAAAGGTATAATTTAAAGAAGGGATTTTGCCTGAAAAAAATTTTTTGAGTGCCATATATTCTAACTTGAAAATTAGCATTTTTGCTTCTTTATACACTATGATTAGGTCAGTTGGGAATGGATAGCCTCTTGGTAAGAATTTAACATTTGTTGTTCGTAGAACTAAATTGTTAACAGGCTGTAAAACAACGAATATCTGAGTCCACGTGACTCCTTGGGGGGAAGATAGTTCTACTGAAATATTAAATATTCCTCACAATCCAAACTCCAAAGGGGTTTGAAAATCTGGTTAATCCCCTTACACACAAAACAAATCCGCTGTTACTAGTTAAGGAAATGGAACTGTAGTAAACATCTGCTCCTCGTAAGACAGCGAGAGTTAGAGGCAGGTGGCTCGGAAACAGTGAAAGTGACATCTTCACTATTAACTTCTTGTGGGACAGGGAGAGTGAGTAATTGAAGATTGTTGGTGATGCAAACTATCTGCTGATACAGAGGAGTTTGTGGAAAATGGCTGCTCTTAATGTGTTTGCTAATGAGAGGAAAGAGGATTTTTATTGTTTTTATAGGCATTTCAGTGATGGCTGGTACTGAGGAGCTCAGAAGTGTAGCTTTATTTTAATACTCCTGCAAGCCTGGGGAAGCAGGGCTGTCCCTGTTTTACAATGGGAAAATGGGATCCATAGGGAGAACGTTCTGGCTTTTCTGCAAGCGCTCAGTTTTACAAAGATAATTAAGGAATTATTTTAGGTAGAAAATTAAATCCTCTTCTTCCTTTACCACTGTTGAAGCATACTTTGAGCAGCAACAGGAGAAAATTACCCTAGGCACTTTTTTTGAGGTGGATATGTTTTGGTATCTAAGTAGCTTACCCAGTGTTAGGCAGCTTTGCACACTCCTTGTGCCCATAGGTTGTTACTCTTTGCAGCAGTTCAAAAGCAGGCCAAAGTGAGGAAGTAGAGATGTCAGGAGGAGCAGACATAAAAATACCAAGAATGCATCATCAACACAAGTAGGAAGTTCTGCTTATGAAAACCATGTAAAATCAGACTGAAGAATATATGGGAAAATAACAGTGCAAAGCTTCCACTGACTGTAGATGGAGCTGACAACCTAAATTAGTGGAAAACTGGTCTCTGCAATTCTATTTCTGAGAGCACTGGGGAACTGTAGAATCTGGTGGTAGATGAAGCCAAAGAAGTGGCAACAGAAAAGCAGACATCTGTTTCTCCACAACTTGCTAGGTCTTTGGCAGAAAAGTACTTAAGAAAGCGTTATCAGAGCAAATGTGTGTCAGGGAAGGACAGAACCTTCTATAGCAACATTCACTGAAGAAGAAACCATACAATATTGTGCTCAGTTTTCTGATTCTGATTAACGTACTCTTATGTAAATTTTATGAGGTGAAAAAGGTCTCACCAGTATTTCCTTGCTTGTATTTTTAAATTCCTGCACTGGCATCGGTATGGCTGCATAGACGCCGATAACAGTCAGCAGCACTCCTTTGCTGAACCTTTTAGCAGGCCACTGTTCTGAAACTAGGATGGATGATAGTGTAGGAGTTTTCTTGGTATGGGTTTCTACTTCTTTTCAGCAGTGTTTGGGTAAGCATTGGCAAGTTTACTGGCCCTGGGTAACATAACAAAAACTTGCTATCTGGGAGCATTAAGCTCCTGAAAATGAGACTTTTTTTTCTGGTAAATTAACTTAAAATGCAAAAGGGACCCTGGAGTTAAATTTCCAATTCCTTTGTACACCTGCTGACATCTTTCAGACAATGACCATTGACTAAACATCAGTATGGAGCAGAGACATAACTTCTGATCTCAAGATCACACAGAAAGTCTGAGTCAACAGTATGGAGAAGTGGATTCCATGTGTGCGTTTTAAAATCAGATGGAAAGAGAAGCAGATTCATTGCAGTGTTCTCAGCCAAATTGTAGCTCTGCTCGTGGAGAAAACCATGCCTCCTCAGCAGGCTTCCTGAATCACTCTTCCCCGGTGACACAAAGAAACACTATGTGGGGCTTCTTTAGGAAACTTTTCCGGCTAGGGTTTGGAGATGATGATTAGGACTAACACAATGAGCTTTAGTTTCTCCTGCTGGGGAAATTACCTCCCACTTTCTAATTGGCTTCAATTTCTTTCATAATTATTCCTTTTTCAGAGATTGCACTTAGAAAACAACTTGAGTAAAACAAAACTTTGGATTATAAAATATCCTGGATTCCATTTTCCAGGTAAGACATTTAATTCTCTGGCATTGCCATAAACTAGGATTTGTTTGCAGAACTCCTGGAGCCTTTACTGATTTTTGTCAATCTATGCCAACTGTGTTTAAGCCTCAAAGTACTAAAGGGCAACTTTTGTCCAGGAGTGAAGATTAATGGGAAACAAACTGTTAAGAATCTTCATTTGCTGTTAGAGAAAATTACTTCCACTGTGGATGTAGAAAATCTTTGGTTTCATTGAAAACCAGCTATTCCTGGGTAACATCAGCTCCTCTCAAGTCTTCTCTTCAGAGCTGGCTGCTTCTAGAATTTCTTCCTTCGCTACTACTCTGCAGCTAATATTCAAACTCGTTTTATAAAATTATTTGTCCATTCTTTTCTTTTTCAAATAGAGTTTAATTAGACCATCCCACCCTAGTGACTCATTGGTAATTAACTTGCAAACCCTACAGATTTCAAACACCTGCTGGGCAGGTGGAGCAAATGAAAAAAAATCCTGTGTTTCACTTTGGACATAACCTCAGGATTAATGAAACCTGTTATCATTCATAACAATTCCTAAAAGCAATATGTAAATTCAAATTTGAATGTCTCACAATTCTCTGGTGTTTTGTTCTTCTGCTATCTAACCTAATAGTCTCTGCTAGAAGTAATGGTAATAAATAATATAATATTAAAATCTCTAGTTCTCTGTTATTAAAGGTATTCCACAAATTTGGTGAAAGTCAGTTTTCATTACCCAGTTTTTTTTAGTCATTTTGCTAATACTGCTGGATAATTCTGTTTCTATTTAGAACAGCTAGGATTAGTAACCACCTGTCTGGGATTATATGTATATGAGATATCTGCTAAATGCAGTCCTTTAATGCACAGACTGCAGGATCCAGGTCCGATTCTGCTCTCTTTTACAGTGAAACAGAAGAACTGGCAGAAAATACTTTTGTACAGTTACATGTAACTGTGGTATCCTTCAGCAGCTTTTTTAATTTAGGCAAATTCTATTCCCATCCATTTTAATATAACTGAGATGAGAATATATCCTATAATAGACTACTTAAAATTTTCTTCTAGATCTTTATCTGGTACAAATCAGTAGCAGAATTCATGCTATCATTCACTTAAGAAGCTTTGTCTTGGGTCCCAGTACAGCCTTGATGTACATTCATATTGCTTTACACAGGAGAGAGTAGTAAACCTGGATGGTAAGTATCATGTACAGATGCTCTTACTGCGTGATATTGGGTAAAGAGGAAGAACTTTTTCCAAATTGTTTAGAGAGGAAGGTCAGGCCTGTGGGGTTGTTTTAATGAGAACACATGGACGTGTAAATTGAGAGAGTGTTTGGAGCTGTGAATGGCAAGTGAAAGAAGGCGCTTCCTTGCAGCAGGAAGCATGTGAGTCATGGTGGGAGACAGGAGTCAAGGCAGGGCTCTCTGCCCTTTACTTTTTCTCTTGCCTGCCTGAGTGGCTTCATAATGGGCATGCTGGCATCTGAGTGTCACTTGTAGCCCACCTGAAGGGTATGAGTGTGGTAAGATCACTAAGTGCCTAGTAGTTAAGCTATTTCACAGTCATTATTAGTAATACCTTTCCGGGCTGTTTTCTGTTGTATGGGTTTGGTTGGTTTTTTCTTATGGAAAACACAAAAGAACATGAAATGCAATGATGGTTATCAAAGCACTTGAAAGAATTTCTAGAGAAGCAACATGAGAGTAAAAATGCATTTGCTGCTGGGTGCAGTTTTCTCTTTAAAACATACTGCAAACATGATTAATTTAAGTTACAGTAATCATAAAAAAGGTGCATTTTTCAACAATATATCCATCTGTGATTTTTGTCAGTGTTTCTACAATAAGTAGTAGGTTTGGACCCTATTGATGATAAGCATAACTTGAAGAATGGGCTTTCTGCAGAAGTATTGTGGCTAACTCAGTAAGTAATGGTATTTCTTGGTAACTCGGTAAGATATTGATATTTTTGGAGGTGCTGTGCAGTACTCCTTTGCCCTGGATTAAATTGGGATGCAGTACTGGTGAGCACCATTAAAAGGGTTGGAACAATTCCTTTCAAAGAGTCTTGATTTTAATCTTAGACAAAATGAAGAGCTGTTAATCTTAATTAACAGTTGTATTTCCCTTCAGGATGTATGATACACAGATTTACTAGAAGGAAATAGAAAACTAGAAAACTCTTGTATAATTTCATAATATATACTCACTAAGAGGTTTTTTTTCCCTTGTCCTTATTGCTTTGTGGGTTTACCAGAAACTGATCTACAGGTGTTGGATGAGGACAGAAAGAAAACAGACATGACTGAATTTTGGCAAAATATAACTTTATTTTACATTGCAAGAAAGGTGATAAATTAAAAATTCCAGGAGATGATTCTACTTATGTTCTCTGTGTTGATTTAGCACATTTAAAAGAGGTTGATTTTTGAATTTCTGCCTTTTTCAATAATGCTTCTTACACTCTAGTTCTAGTAGATCTACAGGGAACTCTGTAGTTGTACGGTGAAAAATTACTAACTAAAGTGCCCGTTGTGTCTTGTATAATAAATTGAATTTTCCTTCATCTTTGTTTAGGGTTGGGGTTTTTTTGGCAGCAATTTTAAATTTTCTTGGCTTCCTCATCTTTTTCTCTTGCTTTTTGTTTTAATTTAAAACAGAATTTCTGTTTTCAACAGAAGTTTGATTCATTCTCTAATCTAGCTATAATTTTTTCTTTTATTTCGGTTAAAATTCTGACAGGACTGTGATAGCTTTATAAAAAACAAACCAAAACAAAAATAACCAACCACCTCTGTATGTCTTTAATTTCTAGTGTAAATGATAGTGGAATTTGTCTGTCATTTTTTAGCCATCAGCAACTGTTTAAGAAGCTCCTCCTTCCACCCAAGCTTTTAGATCTCTTTCAACAATAACGAACATGTCACTGCACCTTTTCCCCCCCATAATGATAATTCACAGCTTAGTAACTCCCTGACCATAAAACTGCACAATATTTCTTTTAAGGAATCAACCTGGTATGTTGTTAACAGCAGTGTAAAACAGATACAATTTTAACTCTTCAAACTGCTATACAAATGGTAAATCATTGAGCCTTGCTGTTCTGCTGGTTTTATTAACTTTATTGCCATATTTTCCAAAGAGATACCTGATTGTGGATACAAAGATAGGCCTTTTAAAAACTATGTCTGTTTTTATTTCATCTGAAGATCATATGCTTTAATGTGGAATGACACTTAGTGTCCAGTTCTCGCCTCATGTAATGGTCACCAAAGTCCCTGGGCAGTCATATGATCTGGTGAGAACTGAGTGCATCTTGTTCCTCTTGTCTTGAGGAATAACAGTGCCTATGGAGTTTTCCACTATCCTTCATTCTTCATTACAGCCCAATCTTTAGAGGAGTCTCATGACCTTGACAGTGGGTAACACTGCGGAGATACTCTCTTCCTTCTTTTAATGTAGTTATCAAATTTGGGAAATATTTTTTGTGTAAACTCAGCAAAATTTTCAATCTTGCTAATGGAGCAGAACCCCTCAGAGCTGACATTGGTCAGACGCTTCCATTCTTCACACAGCTGAAGCAGAGGAAGAGTAGAATTAATGCAGCTTCAAATAAGAAATATTTCTAAACGTTATTCTGGATTTTAAAGTTGCAAAGGAAATGCAGAATGCTTTAAGTATTAAAGCCATTTTATCTGCAGTTCTTAAAATAACACAGAAGATAGTAGTAGATATTTCTCACAGTGCCACGTTGTAGGATAGACAGTGCATAGAGAGAACAGTAAACAAACCGAAGTATTTGCTGGGTATAATCTAGAAAATCCTCTTTGCCTTCTGTTTATGCAGACTGCTGGTTGTCTACATGACTTACTGTCTTCTTTTAGCATGTTTTCGACTTACTGTCGTTTTTCCAAAACTAAGTTAAAGGTAGGTATAGTCTTACAGCATTTACCAAATACTTATTAAACCTGAGGAATTGATTTGATTGCATTTTCTTTACTTTTTCTTACTATTTCAAGGAGAATTCATGATGTCTTGACAATCTCAGTTTATTATGGCTATTAACATTAGCACAAATCTACTTGCTATCAAAGATGGAGGAGTGCTTTTAATTTGTAATTTATGTTTTTCTGCAAAGAGGAGAAGCTATACTATGCTTAGTTTTCACTTTCTATTGCAGTGTAGTTTGCAAATCTTTAAAATGCGGTTACTCCCTGCTGCTGCATTTGTGTATGTCTTGTGTAATAAGCATGAAAAGGGCAATGGCAAATGGGGATGGAAGATGCTTTTACAGAAGTGTGCATGGGCTCTTCTTCAAAACTGCCCTGTTCTTCAGATTTCCTCAGGTTTCATTTAAATCTGAAGCTCATCTCTGTCTTTTGGGGTAGCTTAGGAAAAATCTTGAAAGTGTGAACTAACTCCAAGCATATACAATTGTATCTGCAAGTGTTTGCAAAGTACTTTTGAAATAGGAGCCCTGTCAAGCGCAGGCATGCTTATCAAAATAAGCAGGCTGCTTACTGAGATGCCAGTGATACACCCTGGTGGAAGTGATGAAACAGCTTACAGTGTTTATCATAATGTTGAAAACATTTATGAAAAGGGAAAAGAAAAAAAATTTTTGTGTTTGTAAAGAAGGTGCCAAAACAAAATTCCTTCAAGGACTGAATGGAAATTGGTAAGGAGAACTAATCTGAGGAAACTCAGTACAGCCTGGCAAGCAGAGAAAATCTCATTTTATGTGATTACTGAAAGAGGAAGCCTATTTTTGGTGCTTTGAGTTGGGTGACTGTAGAAGAGAGGTAGTTGCTGTTTCCTCATGTGGACTTTACTTTTGACGTGACTACTCAGTTTTATGTAAAAGAAAAAGCTGTCCATATGACTCCAGTTAGCATCACAGCCTGACACGTCTTGGCAAAATAAAGTTTTCAAAACAGTTAAGTGCTTTTGTGTTTACTTCAGGTGACATAGATTTGAGTTTATGGTATAAAACACTCTGAGCTTTTAAACCTCTCAGCTGCATAGATGCAAGCTCCACTACTCCCAAAGAAAAATGTGGTTTGCTATTCATTAAATGCAGATGAGATTCCTTTTTTAGTAAGCACATAAGCAGATGCCTAAATTTAGGAACATGTGCAGTAATAATCAGTGGAATATTCTGAATCTCTTTATCTCCTTTCCTGCACGGGAATTCATGGTGCTGTGCCTTTGGGAGTTCTCTGTGGGTCTCTGTCCCTAAGCCTTACTGTGGAACCCAGTTTATTCTGTTGCCTTTGCAGAGTGGTCTTTATATGTAGATTTTATTGACTGTACATCTGTACCCTTCAAGCTTGCTTTACAAACCTTTCCATACTTGCTGAGGTGCCTAATAAATTCAACTATTTACTCAGCTGTGATGACAGGAGGATGTAATGAACAAGTATTTTCATTATTTTAGTACCTGTGCTGGGAGGAATTGGTTGAGTTCTAGTGGGGAGACAGGAGAAGGCTGGAAGTCAGCCTGGAATGGCCACTTCTTTCCCTGCCTCCCCAGCTGCTCAGTCCTGGGAGCCCAGTTGGAGGGTTCATGGGCTTACTACTGCTTCTCCTCCTCCTTTCTCTCAGAGGACCTCTGCTCACCCGTCTGGCTTGCTGGGAAGAGGAGGGGAGAGCAAAGCGCCAGGACAGGGTCAGGTCAGGAAGCCAGAGGAAAGTCTTGGGCAGGAGCAATAATTGCAGTAACCTGTCATCATGCAATGGGCTATTGGTGTAGAAAGTCATCCATTTCCTTTTGAATAGGTGAAGTAGGTGGTCTGCCACCCCAGGCAGCTGTCCACTCTGTTTATGATTTAAGCTGTCCTTAAACAATGGTAATTAAACAAAAAAAACCCAAACAAACAAAAAACCCAATCAGAAGTTATTTATCATCTAAACTTTATGTTAGTTCTAAATACAAAATAAGCTGGATTTTAAATCAACCTTTACACTTGTTAACCATTCTACCTGTAATAATAAAATTCCCTATCGGTAAAATGCAATTCTTTTGTTTGGTGGAATGGAAGTTCCACAATGTGCAAGAACAGAACTAGGAAAGTTGGGAAAACATGAAATGGCATTTAATACCAGTTGCAGGAGGACTTTTGGCATGTAGAGTTCTTGTTGTGTTGTGATTTGCCCAGGGCATTACATGACCAACATGTCAGCTCCTTGATGAAGAATAAAAGGAGGTACAGATTTTAATGGCCATGGGAATGAAAGTTCTAAATAATATAGCAGGCCTCAACATTGACAATTTCACCTAGAAGAAATAGTTGTGTATATTAAATATGAAGTATCTGCAGAATCTGAATGTCACTTTTGAAATGAGACCTTTTAGAGGGCTCTGTGTCCATTGTTTGCTCAGCCTACAGTGGTCAGTGATGACATTTCCATTGTCTTCTGTGACAGCGGCCATTGCAGAGGAGTAAAGATGTGAAACCCCTGCCTCAGTACTGTATGAGAGATCCTCTTCCATCCAGTGCCAAAAATGGTGTGCATTTTGAGCAAAAATCTTTATAGCTTTAATCCAATAACTGTTAGTTACTGATCTTACCAACAATTTTTGATTGATCCTCTCTGGCTCCAGTTTAAACTGAGGTCTCTGAATTTAAGAAAAAAACCCCAACAACCAAACAACTAAAGAAGTTCCACAATAATTCAGTTGTTTTACATCCATTTACAAGTGAAAAATGCTTGTAAATGCAGTAGTGTAATTGCATAATACTAGGCCTTCCATAAGTTATCTCATGTGTTTCCACTTATTCCATGGTAATAAGAAAGTGAGGAAAGTAATTTTTAAAAATTCAGCTTTGTTACTGAACATCAAATAGAAGCAGTCTCTATTTCTGGCACCTCTCTGTTTCCTGGATGCAAACTGGTCTCTCATCTATGAATTTCTGTTGTCTTCCACTGTCGCCTGGAAAAAATATGCAGTGTAACCAAGTTACCTAATGAGAACTTCTTAGGCAAGCATGAGGTTGTGTGTGAAAGTTGTTTGTTCAAGTCTTCCTGGAGGCACCAAAGTCAATGGAACTTCTGTGTGAAGTTACTGAACATTTGGTTGTTCTGTAAAACTACGATTTAATTTGTACATTCTTTTCTTTTTTGTTTGTACAGGTTATCACAAATAACTAAAAAGTGGCCATTAAGTGTGATAGCATGCTGTCTTTTTGGTCCAAGCCAGGAAAGATGTTAGGCCAGTGCCCTAACTCTCATCAAACAGCAGACACCAGAGATGATGAGCTTAAACTGGTTTCACACTTTAGTTGACAATATGATCTAATCAGCATTGCAGGGGAGTTTATTCCTGCTAACGAGAACTGTGACTTGGAATGAGGCAATCATGCTGCTTATCTGAAAAATTAGATTGGTAATTGTGCCCATCTTATTTCTCTGTTTCGATTACAGGTACCACTACCAGTTGGTGGCAGTTGCACTGCAGGTTGTAATGTTGAGATCCGATGTATCACAAACTGAGATAAGGCCGCCAAGTTAATTCTCAGGCCGTTTTTGGCAGATTATAATTGTATCATTAGACTATTATTCCAAAAATTGTTGCATGTTTGCCTACAGGTTGAGTTTAAATTAGTGCTTTAAGTACAGAATTTTTTGAAATGAGAAAAATACTTTTGCAGTTTAAAATGTATTTCTTGTAATGAAACAAGAGTAGTCCTTTAAGTGATAGTCAATAGACAATTCTTCTGACCACCTTTTATCTTGAAGGCCTGTAGTTAACCAACTATGTGTTACTTTAAATGAATCAATGCTTTTTAACAATCTGGTTTCCGAGTATGAGGAATGTGGAGAGGTATTGCTTTGAAAAGTCTTAAAAATGTGTTTTAGAAAGTCCGAAGATCTAGAACTTGGTACTCCTTAATCTTCAATATCCTTAAAGTGTACTTTTTGAAAATCAGCCTTTTACATATTTTGAGAAGACAAAATTGGTCTCTGTCAAAATATTGGTGTTCAGGGATACAGAAGGCCTTCAAAGTGCAGTAATGGTACCTGTCAGAGAGCTCTGTGTCTTCATCTGGTAAATATTATCAGAGGAAATTGATTGTAATTGGAAATACGTATTTCCTTTGATAATCTCTTTCCAATAAGTTAAATCCTACCCTAGTTTCAGGTTGTCCAGGCTTGTAGTAACTTTATATCAACTTTGCCAGAATGATGTGGAGACCTGTCTAGCCTGATTCATATCCATGGCACAGTTATGGCTAGAAGGGAATTTAATAGGCTGGTAGTGAGAAGATATCTGGGAGAAACAACAATGGCCAGGATTCATCGTGTATTCAGATTGGAATGAGCTAGTTCTAATGTATACAGGAGAAATATAGAGCCCTTACCAAGACCTTGTTCCTATAAAGTGTTGTTTATAGCTTAGCATTTGCTCAATGACATAATAATTTTATTTTTCTCCTATGTTTTCTTACCCTTAGGAAATAACAACTGTAATATAATTTTCTGGTTAATTAGCAGTTTATAAGTTTGCTACTGGTACTTCTGAGAGCTCTTTAATAAGTTCTTAAGAAATCTTAAAAACTTCAGATTGCTCTTAGAAGACAGATTTTCCTGTTTCTTATACTGCCCTCTAGCGCTGAGCACATTTTGCGAGTCATCTTCAAACATTCAGTGTAAAGTAACTTGTGCAGTGACATTTTAGGAACTGTTAGGGTATCAAAGTCTGCCAAGGCAGGAAACGTCCGCCTTCTCTACATGAACACCTGTCCTTTTTGGGTGAACATATACTCACACATATATTATGTAGATGAGGCAGAGTTTTGTACAAATGGGACAAACATCCATTTGTTCATACCCGAAAGCTCCTGTGTTTGCAGCCTGACATCTCCACCAATCAACAATCAAATAAAACAAAGTTTGAGACACATAGCCCAGGTAAGTAGAAGGTCTTGCAGTATTCTGTACCAGTCTCCTGCAGCCTTCTGGAACCAGTGGCTTCCCACATGTCTCCTCCTTGGGAGAAGCATCTGGATCTCTTACATTTCCAAGTAATCCTGAGCAAAGGGAAGCCGAGTCTTAGGTGACTCCAGCAGAAGTGAGTTGCCTTCTGACATTTTCAGGAGTTGGATTGTCACTGCAATGATCCACATTCTGTTGCTGCTCTACCTGCATTACTTGAAAAGCAAAACTGCTCTACTCAGGCTGTCCCATTTGCTGTGTAAGAACTTGAATTGCTGTCACTGGATTGCAGTAAGTACACGTTAGCATCCCTTTTTCAGTCTCTTGCAATATATTAACTTGTTCCATTATTTCAGATATAAGAAAACGTGATAAGATGAACTTTGTAATTTGAATTCAAAGATCTCATGGATCTTTTTATCAACAAACATTAATATACCCTGATGTTTTTGGTAAGTCCCTGAAAGGAAATGACAAATCAGTACATTGTTGAGAAGGTGTGGCACAATTAACTTAATCTCTTTATGAGCATGCATTTGATAAATAAATAGCTCCCCACAGTCTTGTCTAGCAAACAGTTAATGGGAAAATCTAGGTAACATGAATACAGGGGAGAATGCTGTGGAGACACGTGGCGTCCCTGTCCTGGGGAACCCTTCAGGCTCTCCCTGGCTCTTAGTTTATATCTACTTGTGTCATTCATATAGGGAAAACACAATCTGATGTTTATGTTTCTAGAACCTGTAAGTGACTTCAGGGAGAGAAAGAACTTCTGCTAAGCAGCAGAACCAGACTGAATTTCCACCTTAATACACATAATAAGCATGGGACTATTTCTCAGAAAAAAAATAAAATTTCTCCTCAAGATCTTGAATTTTTAGAAACGAAAATAAATTTTAGCAGCACGCTAGTAGTTTACCATTATGTGTGTGTATTGACTGCACTAAAATGCAATAGTGGTAACATATCAATAATAATAAATTGTTCTCAAGTTCTCAAAAATGTAAAAAATTTTTGAGAATTTTGCATTTCCTTCTATATGTGCTGTCATATGTACAGTTTAAAGTTTTGTACTGATTGTATACTATTTGTAGTATTATCATGGCTTCTTGACAGTTAGCTTTTCAGGAAAGGATCACATTTTTTTGGCTTCTTTTTTTCCCTTTCCCTGTCTGTCTGATCTGTTCGCCGTTGACACTAACTACAGAGTGTGCTGGACTATGCAAAGACTGGATATTGAGTTGAGTGCTCTCAGGGTGGTTGTGTGTTTTGTATGTAGTTTGGATCACATTTATTTTTTTTTAAGATTAGGGCTTTGCTGCTCTTCGTACTCTGTACAGACAGACTCTGACAGGCTCTGCCAGTCTCTTTGAGGAACCCTGGCAACTTCAGTATGACTTACTGAGCTGTAAGCAAGCAGTGATAGCAGAATTTAACCCACTTGGATAATTTTTTCTTAGGTGCACTTCCGTTAAAGTAAGTTCTTTGGGAACAAAACTAGACTCTGACAAGGGGAATTAACTTGAATATTTGAAACAGTAAAATTCACTTTTCAGCACAAAACAATATTAATGTTGGTACCTTGTCAGCAGTATTGTGATTTTTTCAGGGGTGGGAGAATACATAAAACAACCTTTCTGGGGGAAGCTCTGTCACTGTAACTTTAGATTTCTGTCTTCTGAGTATACTTTTCTCCACAGCTGATGCAGTGTTGCCTATTGGTGAGCTGCTTCTGCTGTTGCTTGTCTGTATTTAATCACGCTATACAAACAGGAGGTAATGTTTTCATTTCAGAGGTTCATCCATCTGGTAGAGGATTTATAGCAGGGTCCTGCATGGGATCAGCCTTCCAAGACAGGAATCGTCAGACTGTAATTATTAATGATGCTGGTAACATCTTTGCATTAATTATAATAGGCTTTGAAAGTAGGATCTTCCTCTGTGTATCTTCCCATGTGACAAAATTTAGGTAAAGTTTTCACATTTCTAAAAACTGTATCAAGGTTCTATGACCCAATGCAAGTCTGGAATTTTTACCTGTCACATAGAATAGCCTCTGGCAAGAGGGTATAGATAGGCTAACAGATGAAGGGCACATGTAGAGGAAAAGGATGAAAGCATCCTTTCTTCCACAGAAAGCTGAAATGCTATTACCTGCAAGAAGTCAAATACAGTGTTTTGGAGTGCTGGGAGCCAGTCTGAGGCCATTAGGCCTATGAAAAAGTTGGTACTTAAAATCCTGAAACAATTCCCAAAGTACCAGCAGAGACAGTCTAACACGTAAAGTTGCTGTGAGCTTCATGATTGTTTCAAGACTCTGAAAGCTGCTCAAGTTGTGTGAGGAAGTCAGTTCCTTCAGTTTGAAGAAACTGTGGTACTCTTTCATAAAAGCGTTTACTAGTTTATCCTGACTTCCCAAAAATCCGGCTGCTGAACATCAAAGGAAGCTGAGGTTTATTTTGTCTTTAATGATAGTCTACTTAGATTTGCATCTTGAATCCACCTTGTAAGGTAAGGCATGGTTAGTGCATTACCTCTTCATTGCATGCTCCTTGCTTTTTAGGCTGATAATCAAGGTGTCAAGCACTGGAAAGCTCGGAAGAGCACATGATCAAAGCCTTTCTGCCTACATCCTGGCATCGTTTCTCACTCATTTTTCTTTTGTGAGTGACCTGTTACACCTGACCGTGTGTAGTTTTGCTCAATTATTGATGCCTTCTGCGTGTCTAGCTGACATAGGGATATTTTTGCAGATAGGATATTTTTGCTGACTTATTCTCTATCCGTTCTTGTTACTGGCACTTACTGAAATCAGCATATAAGTTTACACTGCAGATTTTGTAAAGCACTTCTGATACCAGGGAAGGCATTTTCACAATGGTAAAGCTCTGATATGAAACACTGCTGCTTTTGTGAGGAGGCCTGCAGTCAAATGAGGGGTAGAACCAAAACAAATGTTAAGGACTGGTAACAACATACATGTCTGAATCTGTCCCTGCAAATTTTTTTGCAAGCCTTTTCTGGCTTGATCCTTTCTCTTAATTATAAACCTGTTCACAGTAACCTTTCTTTGGAAGAAAAGTTGAAATCTGAATGAAGCTGAAAAACAGGAGTATTTCCTAATGAGCTTGCAAGGTCTTTATGGAGACAGAGCTAATGATGTCAGTGTGCCTTTCTGTTGAAGCTGGCTATTTTGTTAGTCCTGCCATTCTCAGTAGAGTTGTTCTGAAGAGAGTTTCTTTTTTGAGGTATGCAATATGCATGTAAGTAGAGGTTTTTTTACAAAACTTACTAGTGCATTACACTGAACCATATTTGTTTAGTTACCATAGTGTAACTATGTTACCAGAATTTCCCAGCTGTCAGAAAGGATGGGCCTTTCTGCTGCCATTTTCTGTTGCATATTTTGATCCAGGTTCTTTACATCAAGGCCTTGTGGTAATATTGGTAGAAATGGTTCTTGTATGATGAAACTCCAAAGAGAGAAGAACATTACAACAGAGTCAATTTAGCTTCAGTCATGAACTGGAGAAAAGTTATGCAACGTAGAGCTTAGGTAAATAAATAAGAGAAAAAATAAAAGAGATTAAAAAGTGTATCACTGGCAACAGTTGATGGTCCAAATTAAACAACACAGAAGAGGATAAAGCACATGCAGTCTACTGACTTGTGAAGTACTGAACTCTTACTGTTCAAGGCTGTCTTTATGACTTCTGCAAACCAAGTAGTTGTTAACTGCCAATATAGGAAGAGAAGACAACTGATTTAATTTAAAGTTTAAAGGCTTCTATAGGTAGATCATGATACAATACAGCCATGGTGCCAATTATAGATTTATATGCTTAATTGCTTTAAAAATTATTTTTTATAGATGCTTTAGTATCATTGTGCCTTGGGTATGCTGACATTAGATTGAATACAGCAATATTCCTTACCAATTTAGTCTTCTAAATGTCAGCTGTTAATGTTATTACATGAGTTCACGAACTTATTAGTTAAGTTCATTGGAAACTTGAAGCAGCCACTGATGTTCTGTGTTCTCGTGGACATAAATCTTGATAAGGAAGTATGAATGGGCAGGATCAGCACCTGCATGGCAGATATGCAAGAAATAGGTTGATGCAACATAAAATTATACTAAATTAATGCATCAATACGTTAGGGGTGCAGCTCTTGTTTCTGAAAGAGGGAGATGCATTTGTTGGGTAGAAAATATCCCCATGTAATTAAATAATTACATTATGCAAATTGTAATTAAATAATTAATTTTTGCCAGGATGCTTGAAGACTACTACAATTACAGTTGGATACAATAGTCTTCATTTCCTTCCTTTCACAATTTAAGAATGCTGATGTAAATTAAGTGGTTGTCCTGAACTACCCTGGAAATAATTGTGTTTTCATGGTGGGCAGAACAATTTCTGTGCCATTATTAGCTGTTAACAAATGATGCTGTAAATATGCTTGGTGGTAATCAAGAAAATCCTTTCCTAAATTCTGTACTGTCTGATCAGGTTTTTTTATCATATTGTTCTTTGACTACCAGTTGTATGAGTTCCCTTATGAAAACTAGCAGAGACAAATGTGTATTGAGAAAAACTAACAAAGTAAGCATAGGTTATAAATAGATAACAAATGAAGGAAGGGAGAGGAAGGAAAGGGATACACTGGTGCACTACAGCAGTACACACAGATCAGTAAAAGGAAATGTGTAACTTCTGATGGGACAGGGTCTGTCTTTTCTCGTTGCTTCTAACGCATTGCTTGTCTGCAGTTTCTTACTAATAATAAGGGATAGACACTTTGTTGTCTGTTTCCTGTTTTGTTGTATGCCCTCTGAAGAAAACGGGTCTTTAATTTATTGCCAATTAACACAAACATTTCATTACTAACTAGGGTATTAGGAAACAAAGACAACATGGGGCATCTCCTACTCTCCAGACCTTGGTCTTCTCTCATTTCCTTGTTTCCTCTGCTGTTCTCTCTGCTGCTCTCTTGAACCCTTGTTGCCTTGTCCTTGTCATTTTCTGCCCTTTGTTAAATATTTTTTCACTGAAGTGGTCAGCAGTGGGTCTGCTGGGGAAGTGGCTATGTCTGACACAGGGCAGCATCTGACCTTCTCCCAGAGAGGCCACTTCTGCAGTCCCTCTGCAACCCAAACCTTGCTATTTGTTCCCAGTACACTAGAAAAGGCGATTGAAACCAGAGTGTGTGTGTTTCATTACAAGGGCAGTGTTAATGCAAGTTAATTCATGCTTCAGTTACTATTAAAAGATACTTTTATTACTAGGAGAGAATTGGTTTCATGTCATGTTACAATCTTGATTTCATCAGAGTCTTCAGATTTAGTGTTTCTGACCTATTCCATATAATGACCAATAGAAAGAGGAGAGTGAATTTCCGCCTTGGAGGCTGCAATCAATGAGATCAGATGAAGCAATAGATTTCATATTAATATTAATTGCATAACCAGTAAACATGAACCAGAAAGTATGAGTTAAAGATGCTCAGATGCTTATGGAAAACAAGCTGTGAGGTTTTCTGACTCAGGTAAAGAGTGTGTGACCAAGCCCATGCTGATGCTATGACCAGCCAGGCTTCTGGAAGGAGACTTCCTCAGCCCAGGTGTCCAGCCAGCTGACATCTGTGTGCTTTATCTTCGCTACCAATTGATTTAATGGCAAAGTGTCAGTCAATACCAGTCTCCTGTCTGCATACAGTGCTGCTTTTTGGATGATGTGAAAAGTTAATGTAGAGAAGACCCCATGTTAACACTTGCAGCAACGTGCTGTGGGTGGTAAGCTTTCTTCCCAGAGGAAAAATGGAACTGATCTTTCCTTTTTAGTGATAACTGAGCAGATAAATGTGCCTACCTTAGTATTGCTTCAGGCAGTACTACTTACTGGATCACCTTTGAGCCTTAGCTTCCCATGATCATTCTGCAATTGTAGAAGCAAGTGGTAAGAAGAACTGACTGTGAGACTTCAGGCCAAGATCTGTTGTCAGAGACTAAGGCATCAAATGCGCTTTTTGACTAGTTGAAAGGCAGCTGATGGTCTTACAATAATTGTTTGTACTTCTTGTGAGAGAGTGCCTGAACAAAGTTGCTTCCCCCAAGGGCTTTCAGCCAAATTAAGGCAAGAAAGACTTTGTCATCAGAGATGTGTGCTTACTTCCATTGATTGGAATTTTAATTGAAAATTCTTGCTAATACTTTTTTCCTGTAGAACAACGTATTGAAATAACAAGTTTACTTAGTATACAAAAAATGGCCATGTTTGGCAAGCGTTTTATTAGAGCTTGTAAACTAAATTCACAGATATCCATTGCTGGAAAACCTTAGTCCAGTAACCTGGATTACTGGGTGTTTTTTCAATCAGAAAAGAACAAGTGATTCATAGATCACTTTAGGAAATACTCTTGCCCACAAAATCGTTAGATAAAGTTCAGCAGATGCCTTTGTGAGTGTGATTCTCTGAATGTTGTTTCTGGAATGGCTTTTCGTCCATGGGAAATTATCTTTGGAACTGCCCATAGTTACAAATACACACGGATGCACTATTCTTACTATGAGTCTTAATTTTATTCAGATGTCTTCATCCATTGGTGTGCTGTTTGCATTTGGGTGGATCCTGCAGTCTTCTGCCATAGGTGTAATAATAAATATAAAAGTTAAAACCTTCAGGGAAAGTATGCTTGATATGCAGAAATCCAGATTAATGTAATACACAACAGATTGGACAAATATTTGCATAGTTTCCTTGATTAGCATGAATGTACATGTTCTTGAAAAGTGCTGAGCAACTTTTATTTCTACTGGCCAGGATCAGGAACATACCTGATCTAAATATCTCTTATGATGTGAAGACAATTTGTGAGATTCTTTGTGTAAATTCAAGTTGTTTTTGTGGATATCACATAGTTGTCAAACAACAGATAGAGATACCTGTGACTTTCCCCGTTGCTGTGATTTTTGGATTGGTATTTAAAAGCTATTCTGCCTTTCTCAAGTTAGGACCTTCCAAAATGATCTGAATTTGTCAAGCTTTCTTAATTTCCATTGCAGAGTTGTATGTAAACTCCCAAGCTCCACTCTATAACACTTGTCTGTGTGATAGCAGGGTTTAGCGTGTCTTTCATCTTTGAAGAGCTGGAGCAGGTTCCAGGACTCAGGCAGGGAGGCCCTACTTTGACAAATAAAGAAATATTATGTATTTACAGAGGTTGGAATGTAACTCAGGGAAGCAAGTGTCATTAGTTTCCTATCAGTATTGTCAGGGGAAAAAGGAAAACATCTTGAACAGATCAAAGAACTTAATTTTCTCAATTTATGTTTTTGCATTTTGGGTTCTTTTTAGTAAGAGATAAAAGAATGTGCTTTGTGGCATTCTTTGGGTGTCACAATTCTAGTGGTATATAATACTAGTACATAAACTGTTCTCTTTAGGTGTTTCCATGCAGCTAGCTTAAGCCAGCAGTTCAGGTCTGTAGGTGACTGTGCCGGTACTGAGGAGAACTTTGGACAGGGTTGAAGTTTCTGCCTATTGGACCCATTTGAAGATTTTTCCAGAGATCCACTTTTATTTACCTAAGTCTCTGTGTGACCAAACCAATTCTGATTTGTGAGTATAGCTCTTCAGAAATGAGAGTTTTTATTTAGTTGGCTATTTCTTAATGGCTATGGAGGCAGTTCGTAAATAGTTAGGACTTCCAGAAAATGAAGACTTTTATTCTTTGTGAGTCACAAGCTTATGGTGACAAATTGGGATCAAGTAAGGCATTTTATCTTTCTTTATTAGTGTACTGTATATCATAAAACGTCTACTGAGAGAGGGGATTCTCTGGGTTAGATCGTGTGGTCACCTGAGTAAAGCCTGAAGGGCTGGTTGGAGGGGTGTGATAGTGCTGTTAGAGAGACCCTTGCAAGTCACCTTGAACAGACTTCTTGAGCAACTAGATATTGAGAAGGAATGCTGTGATTTCATTGTACTGGAACTCTTCTAAAAATAAGTTCTAGGTATATAATTTCCCATCTTCTCTATTTGTTACAGCAGCCAGAGATGTGGCCTTGTGAAACAAAAGCTTTTTATAATGACACAAATACTACAAAGTAACAATCCCAGTAACATCATTGCACACACCTAAATATGGACTACAAATTCAAATAGGCTGGATTGGTAAATTGGACCATAAGATTATTGTGTGACTGAAACTGGTTTTCTATTTAACATGGATGCCAAGTGCAGTGAATTTTTTCTCTCTGTTGAATCTGTAGTTTCAAAGAACTTATTTTACACACAGACTTCAGCAGCCATTTTGTGCATTCTGTACAGATTCTCTCTTCTCTTCCTTTGTCTTTGCTTTTCCCCTTCAAAACTTTAATCTTTTTCTGGCAAGATAATTCAGGCTGAAATTAAGTAGTTCATCTTTGTACATAAAACCAAAATAACATTTTTGTTGTCTGATAAAAATTCTTTTGAAATTTAATTCATTTAGATTTATCAGTCCTGGCCTTTAGTGTAATTGTGATGAAAAGATAATTGTCTTTAACTGTATTTTGAATATTAAATTTTGAGCCTTAGGTGCTAATAGTTACACTATCACAAGAGGTGAATGTCATGTTATGTGAAGACTTACAGGCTGCTGTAAGCCAGCAGCACGTGCTGTTCTGCGTTGCGTTCTCCCTAAAGTTATGCTTTTTAAAGTAACGTACCCTAGAGCCAGTTAGAATGAAAGTCTAAAATAGTTTCTTTTTGTCTTTGTCTTTTGTAGAAGCTCCACCAAAACTGGAAGAAAATCCTGCCGAAGCATTCACTGACTCATCTCTCTTTGCTCACTGGGGCCAGGAGCTCAGTCCTGAAAACAGACGTATCGCACTTAAACAGTTCCAGTATTACGGCTACAATGCTTACCTGAGCGATCGCTTGCCGCTGGACAGGCCCCTGCCTGACCTTAGGCCTAACGGGTAAGTGCTGTCTTCAGTACCTTTTTGTAGGTTCTGAGTTGTAGAGTCTGTTAGCTCTTCTTCACGGGGAGGTCTTGTATTGTATGATCACATAGAAGGTAGTTTACAAACGGTGTCCAGAGTGAGTAATTTCGATCAAATATATGAAGGTTGGAAGTTTCAAACGTTTCCTGAAACACCGGAGTGCCCAAATTAAGTCCTATTAAAATCCCAGTAAGCGTCCATTAAAAAAGTTCCCCAAGATCCTTTGGAACCTTAATCTCACCTACAATTTACATTAGATAGAAAGTGTTTTACTGCTAAAAGAACAACCTTTCTATGTTACATTTCAGTTTTATCAGAAGACCTGACTAAAATAGGAAAAAAATAAGAACCACTCTTTTTGAAAGCCCACAGCTGTCTGATAAAGATCAGTAAGCAGGTGAAACTGTTGAGCTCTAGTGGTGAAATACGCAATTTAGTCAAGCAGTGTGTTCCAGCTGAAAGGCCATGGTGCCTCCATTACTGGGCTGTTCTCTGCTGGGAATCATGCATGTCAGGCAGGGTAAATACATCCACGGTTATTCCACAGTGGCTTGCTGAGATGGATGGGACCAAGGGAGTGAACAACCTTCCTTTTAGTGCATTTGAGGCCTGTTCTGGTAGGACCATTTAGAGAGACAGTTAATGCTCAACTTTTTTACAGCCTGGGTGAGCCTTTGAACAAACAGCAGCTCTGGGAATGGGTAAATGGGTGGAGGAAAAACTACTTTTTTTGCAGCTCACTAAAAAAAGTAAATCTTTAAAATAAATATCATGGGTACTTACTGAATTGAACCAGTAACCAAGATGTGAAAGGCTTCTTAGTTCCTTGCCAATTCCAAAAACAATCCAGATGTGATCTGATTCACTTACTTTAACCAAATGTTTTAATAACTAAAGCAGTAAGTGGTACATTTTACCCTGTATTAAGTTGTTCGATACTAATGAAAAGATATGAACGCCATTCCAGGCAACAGCATAGCAATTTTAAATATATTTATGCTATATATTATTATATATCACAGTTTAGAAATATTTATGTTGTGGATTTGCTGAAATAATAACTTTAAGGAAATCAAGATCCATGCGATTATATTTTTATTTTGGTTAAATCAGTGTAGCATTGTCTGTAGGGACAATCCTTTTTTTTTAAATTGTAAACTAATTCAGAGGAAAAATAAATCTTCTATAACTAAAAAAGCATCAATGACAGAAATGTGTCTGTTCTTATATCTCTTTTGAAATGACTCTCCTGAATGATTTCAATCTAAATTATTTATAGCTATGGGTTTTAAAAATTAAAAAGACAGAGAGGATTAATGTTACTGTAGCTCAAAGAAATAAATTAGCGTTGGGATTTTAAAAGAAACTCCAGTTTGAAATGAATCATGATCCTAATTTTTGTGAAATTTTTGATCCTTAGTTAACTATCTGCCAGAAACATGTAGATATTACAATATGATTATGGATACATGCATCCAAAATAATGGCTTAGTAATCGTAGTTCAGGAAGACTCCCCCCCACTTTTATTATTATCGTTCAGGAGTAAGTAGGTGAACTGACACTACAATGTAGTAAATTCTGATACTGAGGGAAGAGTGTTGTCAGGTAGTATCTACACTGTTTGCTGTATATATGGCACCCTGTGGAGTCCAGAGCTACAGGGTTTTCTGCAAATCATGTTGCTGAAAGAAGAATTCCCACCCCTGATATGCAAATACTCATTTGTGTGAGAGCACACACATGACTATTGGGGGAAAAAAAAACCTACACTGCAAGAGTATGTTTGCCACTATAATGATCAATTTTTAGGATTTGTAGCACCTATTTTTAAAGCCAATTGAATTAGTCGCTTCCAGAGTCTCTCTAGATGTATTTAATGTATCCATGTATCCATGGGCAGAGACTAGGCTCAAGCAGCATAGCATGAAAGCCAAGGGCAGCTTGGTCTGAAGAGAGCACACAGCAAGGGGAATGGAGACCGAATTAATCAACTTTGCTGGACCTTAGTTAGTTGCAGTATTCCTGTTCTGACTAGAAAAGCACAAAAGCACAGATATGACAGAGGTACCACAATAGCTCTGGGTGGAGTCAGCCTAGGTCTAACCAAACTCATTAGCCTGCATTCAGCAGCGGTTCCGCAAGAGTCAGCATGACGTTGGAATCCCAGCAAAGGCTTGTGGGCAGGTAGCTAAAGGAAAGGAGTTCATGTCACATCTGGACTCAGTTGTGGTCTATGATCTGTATTCATAACCTATCATATCAAGTATAGTAAGTTGGAAAGTCAACAGAAATATATGTATAACTGAAGTCTAATGTAATTCATGTATGGTTGGCCACAGTTGAGACTGGGAGAACTAAGTGATCTGCCAGGAGTGTGTGGTGTTAGTAGTCTCTTTTATATCATACTGATATGACTCAGCCTTAACCTTTTTTCTGCCTGCAGTGCTCTGTGAATTCACATCAAAATAACTTGGCAGAGGAGCTCAGCATTTCTTTGCAGGGTTCTGCAGTGAGAAACGCCACTCCACATATGTAATAATCCCATATTATAGCAGAGGATTTTCTAGGGCTGATATTGTCAATGGTTAATGCCGTGAGAATGAGAAAACCAGAAACACCAGAGGACAGTGATTTGGGAGGAAACCAGAGGGCAATTAGAGATTGCTGAGCTGCAACACCTGTGGAGGTGAGGGCAAGTATTTGGCCTTGCCCAGTCCTCCAATGTGGGTAACCTGCAGAGGTGGGTGACCACATTTAGTAGCCCATTTTAGAGACCAGAAGTCCTTGAACTATGGCTTCTCTTGAAAGAAATGACCATCAGTCAGATGGAAACGTCCATCAGATTGCAATTGGGTCGGGCTGTGGCAATTGTCACACCTTGCAGTGCACCCTTCTCATGTTTTAGGTACCGCAGAGTGGTTTGTAACCCTCTGTGCAGCCATGAACCTCATGTCCTGTGATAAATTGTCCAGAATTTGATTACTTTTCACTGTCAATATTTGTGCTAGCACAGTGGAGTCCCCAGCACAGTCCAAAATAATCTGTTATAATACAGATTATAATAAATAAATCCCCTGGATATGACAGCCTCCTGAAGTAATTGTCACATCCTGAAGTAGCTCTGTTTTTGCAGTATTTAGTAGCTAGTACAAGCAGTATTGTGCAGTATTGTTTATGCTGTGTCTCCTATGGCCTCTATTTATTTTTTGCC
Source organism: Numenius arquata (assembly GCF_964106895.1). NCBI lineage: Eukaryota > Metazoa > Chordata > Aves > Charadriiformes > Scolopacidae > Numenius > Numenius arquata. Next base: position 22,732,011 of record NC_133581.1, on the reverse strand, counting down.
ACTGAAATTGGGTGCTCTGCTGTTTATCACCCTTATGTGCATCTGTTAGCCCGTAACATATCTACATCACAGACTAAGAAATAACTACTGGCTCTAATGAGCTTGGAAGCATTGAGGATGGCAATGTTGCTCTTACTGTGTGCAGGAACGGGATAATACTTGTGTGTTAGTTATAATTCTGTTGGGCTCATTACTTTAAGTAGGGCAGGCAGTACCCACAAAGCTTGTCATGAGTGAAATGTTGAACAAGCTTACACAGAAGGACATTATTAAAACTTAGGTTGTTTAGGGATCCCAAAGCTGTGTACCAAATCTCCTTTTGAGTGGATGCACTTAGGATTCTACTTTGTTGGCTTGTAAATTTTTTGTTGCCTGATCCAGTGTGCTGAATCACATGTGGAAAAGAGAGATAATATTCTTCTTTCCTTATGTGATGAGAGAGTGAGGGGTAGTGGAAAAAGAGGTGTGCAGCAGGATCCCAGCAGAGGAACTATTCTGCAGAGTTTTTCCCCTGCATAGCCTGTTTGATATGAAGGAACTGACCAGTAGGCATAAAGCAACTTTTCAGTCAGTGAGCAACTGCAGTCAGCCAAACTTCTTTTGCATTGGTAGAAACTGTACTTGTATGAAGAAGCAAAAGGTGTGGAGCAGGAGAAGCAGCATTTGAAGCTCAGATGTTTTTTCTTCTTTGGAGATCGCTAAATAGTATGGTACAGCATTTGGCTGTTTGGCATCTAGACGAGTGCAGAGGAGATGTCCTGTCTCCTGTGCAGAGAAAGGCTTTGGCCATTTTTAAGTTCTTGTTTCAAACAGTTCACCAGTCCCAAATTGTATTACTTCAAGGCTCAATTCAGCAAGGGACAATGGTAGAAGTCTTGAAGAGCAGCAGAATTAGGTTTATGATAAAGTGGGTACCAACAGCAGGCAGGATTATCCACTGAATGCAAACTACGAGAGAAAAACTAGGCATTTACAGGTTGAGGAGAGTGATGCATTTTAGCACAAAAGCTGCTTATGTGTGTACATCTGCCCAAAATGTCCATCAGTGTTATGGTGGTTCTGGATGTAGTGTGCAATACCTTAGACATATAAATCTGTAGGTTTTCCTTTATTAAAACTGATGTAAGAAAAACACGTGATCTCAAATTGTGAGGGTCGGGCTGGGCATTTGCATGTTAGCTCTGCTTCTCCCAAAAGCCAGCTCCTACAAACTTGCATTCCATAAGCATTTGCTTCCAGGTGCGTCAGTGGAACGGTTCTGTTTTCCTGGGCTTATGTTAGTTACAGATATGGCTCAATGTTCATTTCTGACTGAGTTCTTTTGTTTCTGTTCATGAAAGCATAAATTTTGCATGTTGTATCTGATGTTTCAGAGGGATCCTTTAAAAAGAGCACAAAACCCTGATAATTTACCTATTGTATTGTTTTGGACAAAAGTCCTAAAATTACCAAATTATTCAGCACTTCTGTTAAATATCTAATGTTTAATTCTGTCATATTTCCCACTCTCTTTTACTCATCTCTCTACCTTTGATTCTTCTTTCTCTTATCTCACTTTTGCCTGCCTTCAAAGAGACTCATAGCAGTGGTGTGTACTGCCTGAGTGGCCACCCTCTGTGATTCTGATCTGTGCTTCAGTTTGCCCTGTCTGAATGTATCTCCTCAAATGGCTGCTCTAGAAATATTTAATACCACTAGCAGTGTTATCTAATCAGCCGCAGTCTCCAAGCTGCTATAATAACCTCAGTTAATAATGATGTACACTTGTTGGTTTTGATCTTCCCTATTGTCTCCTTTAACTGGAAGAAGATGCGATGCAGTAATCAGCGCTTGCACTCTCTCTCCCTCTCTCTCTCCCTCCCTCCCTCCCTCTCTTTCTCGCTCATTCTCGCTCTCTCAGTCTCTTATTAATGTGTCATAACATGTGGATGTTCTTTCGCTTGGCATTTACACTAAAACATACTTGGAATAATCCATGGCATAATACCATGAGAGGCTAACAATTTTTGGCTGAATACCTATAAAGAATTCTTCTCATGTTCATCCAAAGATGAGTTTTATTGAGATCATCAACTCCCAGCTTACTGTTCTTAGTGCTTTCTTCAGAGAAAGACGTGGGTTTAAATACCAAGAAAAAAAATGAACCTATAGCTTTTATTAAAAGGTGAGGGGAATCAATCTATTGCAGTTAAATCTATGCTGTAAGATGCTTAGGAGACCAAGAACTAATCACTCTTGTGTTACAATCTTGGAACTTATCTGCATATTTATCAGCTTCCTTGCCGGTTATCTAATAATTCCTTATTACAAATTTTCTGTTTGTTTTTAGGAATTGGTGCCAGGAGAAAAAAATGTTAGCCATGTTCGCTTATAGTTACGTAGTAACTCTGTATTCAAATTCCTCACACAATTGTATGCCTGCCTTTGCTCCCTTGTAAAAGATGATGACCAAAGACTTCTAGATTTGCAGCAGAGGTAGTTTTCCTTGCTGTAGTTCTGTAATAATAGATTGTAATCCTCAGAGGTCAAGAAAAAAAGCCCTTTTGATATGTTGTTCAATGCCAGCCTTGTTAGCATAATTCAGTTAGCACTTAAAATGCTGATAATAGTGAAAGGAAGAATGAAGAATGATCACAAAATGAAATTATAAACATAAATAGTTGAGCTGGAGTTCTTGCAAGACTCAGTTATTTCTGCAAGAGTTTTAGTGCTATTTATTTAATTTATGCCAGAATGGAGTATTTTTACCTCCCATACATCTTGAATTTCCATTTGCCATTTTGGCTGATGACAAAATGTCACCAGATCTTGAAGAAAGTACAATTTTATTTCTGCTTGTGCTTCTGAGAAATTCTTATTCTGTTGGAACTAAAGCTTCCTCCCACATATGTTCTTAAAACAATACCTTATCCCCAAATGTTTTAGTAATGTGCTTTATTGCATCCTGTGTTTTTATAAAAATGTGGAATAGATGACATAATTTAGTGATTAAAACAAAAAGTGTGTTCTGTTGCCATTGTTCGCTGCAATACCCATGTAACTGTTGGTGAAATGTTCTGAAAAATTGCAGAAAAAAATTCTTTTTCATAATTTTTATATATATATTTGTAGAAGGTCTCAGAGATAAGTTATTAATACAGGAAATAATTCTTGCTCTGTTGTTCTTACTGCGTAGTTATGCAAACTAATTTTAATGTGACTGGCTAAATTGTCTTATCACAATGCTTATATTCTAGAGGAATATAATTTTCTTGTGGACAAATATTTGAAAGAAGATTCATAATGTATGCTCTCCTCCATTTACCAGAGTTGTGCTTGAAATAGAACACCAGGAGTTTCTCTAAATTTCTGGTAACCATGACAACTGTTACTTTAGTGTTATTAGCCCAATGTAATTTAGTGGAGTAGGTTGCTAGAGGTAATTTTTTAGCTACATTGGGCTGATACTCGTCATTGTAATTCTAAATCATATTTAGAATTTATATTTAAAAATCACTTAGTCATAATACTGAAATATGCTCTATACTTTGTGGATTTGTTTTTTTAGCAAGATCCTCACCTTGTGGAGAGGCAGGTTAGGGGTCTTGTCCAAGGCCCCCAGATGAGTCTGAAGCAGAGCTGTCATTGAAACTTGTGCGATGCCAGTTGCCACGCAACCGTTCAATTTTTAGGGCTTAGTGGAGCTAAGATTTTGATCCATACAATTTCCTCCCTTTTTCCCCCTTCAGCTATGTTTTATATACATATACATGCACCCTTTCTCTGTAGCTATTTCTTGTTCGTTCCTAGAATTATGGAATTTTATCCCTCACAACATTTGGCGTAAAGAGGAAGACAGACATACTTGTGAACCTGCACAAGTGTTCTGCATTCTGTGCATGATCTGAGGTGTGTGGGTTTAATTCTGATTTGTTTAAATAAAAAAAAAAAAAAAAAGTAATCTTTACTGTCATCATCTAATATGAAAAACAATGTAGGCAGGAAAATCCACATTTTAAAAGCTCTACACACATTAAAAAATAAGTGAATTCAAGCTGGAAGTAGATGATAAGTGGGTTTGAATGGAAAACAGAAAATATTAGCTCAATTTTGGAATGTAGCCTCATTGAAAAGAATCCATTTGAAAAGACTAAAAAAATTAGATACAATGGGAGCCTAATTCTATTCTCTTGTATTGTATGTAGTTATCTTTTAATGTATGGTTGTTGCAGATGGAGTGGTGCGCTTCACTTGTAGAGAGAAGCAGCAATACTTTTATTGATATAAACCAGGGATTTAGCAAAATTTGATAGTAAATGTGACAGTGGTTTAACAAGATTTGATGGCAAGGCACACCACTGCGTAGAGGACAGAGTCAGACAGAACTGTGAGGAAGACCCTCCCGTTGAGTCATGAGGTTCAGAAAGGACCCCTTGCTTTCTAAACTCCTTCTCGGAGAGGAGTTAGGTGCAGCTGGATCCAGTCCTAGTCCCAGACTTGCTCAACAGTTTGTGTCTAAAGGATTATATACGTGCAGTCAATCCTTTATATCACTTAGTTAAGATTTCAAACTTTAGCATCCTATTAGTCACTTACCAAGGACCTGTTACAGCAAGGAATCTCTTAATCTCAAGGAGTAACCCTGAGTGATGTCCCTACTTAGGCGGAGGTCCTGGCATGCAGCCTGCTGTCGTGCAGGAGAGCTCAAAGGGCTCTTTGACTGTTTACTAATTATGGGGGTAGGATGATTGGCTTATAGTAATATTTGCATATCAACCACAGTACCAGTATTCTGGTTAGGTGGGTGTGTTGCTCAAGTTAGCCCTTGGCTATTGTGTTGTTATCTGTCTCCCCAAAACCACATTGAGCCAGATGCAGTCATCACAACTAGATGCACCCATTGTGACCACCATGGGTGGTTATTGCTTGTGAAGGGTTATGGGAGATAAAGGTCAGGTTGATGGGGAGCACACCACCACAATGGTGGACAAAAAAGGGAGTCAAATGACATTCATAGCATTAAACACTTTGCTCTTGTCTTGTACAAGGTGCTAGGAAATGGAAAATCTTCTCCAGTGTGATTCAATTTGAACAGATTTAAATGAATGCAGGTAGAAAAACCAATATAAATAGTTTCCTTTAAATGGATGGAAGACATGTCAAAAGCAGAAATTTTGTTTGAATGTTTCAGTTTATGCATGAATCTATGGTAGGGCATCAATGTTTTGGGGACTGATTTTGTCATCAACATTTTTGGAATATAATTTGTCACTAATTTCTTGCAAAAGTATATTTTACATATAACTCAACCTTAGCTTAAGTGACAGAGGAGAAAAACCCTAGTCTTTGAGAAAGCAACTTTTGAACTATTTCCAAATATTTTCCAAAATCACTGTGCGGTTTTTTGTCTGATAGATGACATATCTTACAATTTTTCCTAGAGTTTCATTTTTATCTTCTTTGCACATTGGTATGGCTGAGGATAACAAATATTACTATGCCTACGCTAGATAGCTGAAAGATAGATGGGCTGTAGCTTGGTTTGCTGGATCATTTTGTATCTCCATGCATTTTGGCTACAAGTGAATCACTAAACTAACAGGCTTTGCAGGTCTTTGCAAGCTAATACTGAAAATTATTTCCGTATATTTAAGCCTGTTAACTAGTTCGTAGCCTGTTTGAAGCCTTATTTTCAAAACTTGAGTGAAATTTCAGTTACTACATCAAACAGAAATGTGATAGCTTTATAAAGGTGTATAGGAGACTACAATTTTGTTAGCAATTTCTCATTATGCCCATGCAAATTTGTACATCTAACTTGCATAGATGACATCCACAAAGTAATAGTATCCAGATTGTATATGGAATTCTTTTTGTCAATGCAGAATGGCATGCATGTGCACACACACAGTGTGCCATGAATAGGGTCTGTTCTTCAAGGAGCTGGATCTCCAATGGTCTTAGCATCTTTTGGAAAACTGTGAGGGCTAGTACTTAAAAATTGTAATATGATCATAAGTACAGGGGCCTCCCAGACACTTTGAGCCTGAAATATACACCTTGAAAATCCTGTTTTCCAATGCCACTTAACCCTTGTGGCACCTAAACTTCACATTTGCCAAAGATTCACCTCAGATTTGACAGTGCTGAGCCCAAGTCAATTTGTGCCTGCCTCAAAATCTCAGTCATCTAGGCAGTGTTTTTAAACAGTGCTTTAAGAGATTGTTCACCGCAGAAGATGACCTTTCCTTAATGAATGATTTCAGAGGTTAAAATACTCACTCTATGGTACAGGAGGCAGGTGTGGAGAACTATCATTTCTCTGTAAGAAGATTTGAAACCTTATGTGTATATATAGAGTTGGGACTGTTTAGCCTAGAGAAGAGGAAGCTCATGTCATCAATGTATATAAATATCTGAAGGGGGGCTGCAAAGAGCATGGAGCCAAGCTCTTTTCATTGGTGCCCAGTGACAGGACCAGAAGGAATGGGCACAAACTGAAACACTTTGTTACTGTGAGGGTGACCGAGCACTGGCACGGATTGCCCAGAAAGGTTGTAGAGTCTCCATCCTTGGAAATATCCAAAAGCTATCTGGATAAGGTCCTGGGCAGCCGTCTCTAGGTGACCCTGCCTGAAGAGAAGATTGGACAGGATGACCTCCAGACGTCCATTCCAACCTCAACCATTCTGTGATTCTGTATTGCTTCCCAAAGAAGTGCCTTGACACTTGATTTGCAGGCTCTGTGAAGGTGACTTTATTCCTTCAGCCAAAGCAGCACTTCTTAAATGAAAACAATAAATATTAGCTTGCAAAAGAAAGAAAAAAGGGATCACAAGAGTTACTGTGGCATTATAATCTGGAAGGTTGAACATAGCCATAAAGAGTGAAGCCCAGGGTTTAAAATGCTTGAACATCCGTTGGAATGGGTACTGCAATACAGGTCCTTCCTCCAAGGAATTTGCCTTAAACATGAGGCTAGAGAGACTTACTTGGGATCACTCCAACTTAGTGTACATTTAATTGCTCTACAGCAAGTAGAACACCTCTGGAAAGGGGAACTGAAAATAATCATACTAAACTGGCAAGTAGTTAGATAGCTCTCTGGAGAGATGAGAGAAGATTGAACTCATGCTCCTTCTGTCATGGTTGAAGGTTTTAACTCCTGAACTATGGGCTAAAAGAGAAAAACAGTGCTGTCTTGCACTAGTTGTCTTCTGGAAGAAAAGGCAGCTCCCTCTGCCTCTTGTTATAGTGTTTTATTTTGAATAAAAAGCACTCGGGTTCCTATCTGTAGGAATGTACCTATGGCTCTGATTAATTCCAAGGGCCCACAGTGCTTCGTAGAGAAAGCTTCTCCTTTCCTGTCTTGTATGTCTGCTTTTGAGCAGCTGTGTACTTTACAGGTTACACATCACTCTGCGGAAAGACGCAATATTTAGATTTTTATTTAGATTTCCTTTGTGAATCCTATTCACAAATCCTATTCCTTTGTGTTTCCTATTGATAAGTCCGTCTTAGAAAACCTTGATTGCCAGCAAAACTCCCCAAAACCACTAAGAATCATGACTGCACCTGCTTTTGAAGGCCAGGTATAGAAGACATCCAAGTGTAAGCCTTTTTGAGAATCTGATTTGCAGAGAGTAGTGAAATTTTATTACAAGTCATCTTTAATGAATTGACATTCAGTTTAAAGAAAAAAAAAAAAGGTTGGGGGTGTGGGGGTGCAATTGTAATGACACAATTATAAATGACACAATTACACTTCTAGAAGCTGTTGTTACATTTCATCTGCTGTCCAGTGGTACTCAAAAAAAAAAAAAAAAAAAAAGAGAGAAGAAAAGAAGAAAAGTAAAGTGACATGCTTTCAACTCTCCTGAAAGCTTCAAAGAAAACTTTTCAGCCTGATGCTTAACACTGAAGCTCTCTTACCACCGAAAATAGGGAACTAACACACCAGTAGAAATATAAACTGGTTTTGGAAAGTAAGTGTTTATTTGTTATGCTGCCAAAAGATCAAGCTACAAGTGGGACTCAGTAAATCCAAACACCATTTTAATTGTTTCTCTCTTGTATTGCTTCTATGGAACAAAAGCTGTGGGTCTCTTGTGAACAAGTTTCTTATTTGTTTGTGAACGATGAATGAACCAGCTTATTAAAAAAATATAGTGTACAACTTTTAAGACTAAAACTGTTGTTACTTTTTCAAGACTATGTTTTCTGTTTTACGTGTCTATATAATTCTGTCACATGTTAACAGAGAGAAAAGTACCTAAAATATTAAATAACTATTTAGTATGATTTCCATCAATTTCAAACTAATGACTGAATTGAGAAAATTGGTTGATCATCTGAATTTTGAATATTAAGTGTATCTCAGTGGCTTTGGATGTCATGTGTCCTGCACACTGACTCTCTTCAGAAGCTTTAAAAACATATATGCTAATACATCATCTTGATTCAATTTAATTTTTGTGCAACATCCAGCATGTGAAGAGGAATGCTTTTGCAATACTTCTCTGTATTTATTGACTATATAAAGTCCAAAATAATAATAGAAAAAAAAAGTTACACTTTCTCTTCGAACTGAAGAACAAATTTAGTTAAGGAGTCATATTCAAGCATGATTTAAGAATTCTGAATCCATCCATGCTTTCTATATGCTAAACATTGACTAGTTAGTAATGCTTTCCACATCTTTAAGGAGTTCCTGGATGTAGTGAATCTGGGCATCTGGAGAGAAGATCACCACTTCAGTGTTGTCAGGAGACAGAGAAGAACATTTGCATCAATCATTTCCATCTACGCAGCCTATCTAGAAATGATGCCTGGCTCAGCCTGTGGCCTAATTTCATCCTAGTAAATAGTTTTAGAACTGAGAAAAAGTTGGAATTAACTGTTGGTCAGAAACATTGCATTAATATACTAAAAGTTCCAGAGAGAAATAATTACTTAACTTCTGGCTTTATTTAAAAATCAAACATTTTGCTGACAGTTTAAAAGATAGAAATTGCTAAAAGGGCTTTCTATTCTTCATAAAATTATAAAATTTGAATCCTTTTTTAAATGAAGGAGTGAAAAAAGCCAACAAAACATTAAGGAACTTCAAAGTTGTGGGCAGCACTTCCATACTGATGTTTGCATAAGTAAATTGGCATGTGGCTAAAATACTTTTTTTTTTTTTAAAAAGCTCAGGAAAATCCATCAGGTTATAAGAGTATTCCTCATTCTGATTAAACCTCTTGACTGAGCTTACAGATAAGTTTTCCAGCCTTTTACTTGCTTTTCTGGCTACACTGTCTGTCTGAGCTTTTCTAGCAGGGTGTTTTTGGAGCTGGATCTTTTACTGTGTTATTATTGAGTTGAGAAAGAAGGCTCTGATTTTGACTGAGATAGGTGGTGTATTCTCTAGAAAAAAAAATAATTAATGTGGCTATTAAGAAGATGCTTTTTAAAGTAAGGGACTAACTCTGTTTATTCCTGTCTGCGCTGTCCAGAAAGACATTATGAACAATTGCTGTTGGAAGCTGCATTTAAACTAGAGTTTACATTTGGTTTGCAAAATTTTCAGTGTTTGAGGCCTTGGGTGGAAAAGTGAGCTCACTCTAGGTCTTGGTTGCACAGGCAGATTCAGGATATTGTTTTCAGAGATTCCTTTTTTAGATAGTAATTCATCTGGTTCTTTCTATATGTGCTCTGAACAGGTATGGGGACCTTCTGATCCATGCCTATAAAAGCTCTCTTACGATTCTTATGGCTGGGGATAGATTTTTCTGAAACAGTTTGTGTGACTTCCAGCAGTTTAATTTTTTTTTTTTTTTTTTTAACCTTTTTCTTCAGGTGCAGAAACCTTACATTTCCTGACAGGCTTCCTGAGGTCAGCATTGTATTCATATTTGTTAATGAAGCTCTCTCGGTGATTCTGCGCTCCATTCATTCAGCCATTGACCGGACTCCTGCTCACCTGCTCAAAGAGATTATTTTAGTTGATGATAACAGTAATAATGGTAAGAGGTTTTGGTTCTTTTTTTTTTACTTTTTTTTCCCCCTAGAGGTTGGATCATACATGGGAATCCTTGAATATTGGCTCCTGCTCATCCCAGTGGCATTTCAGATGTTGTCAGTGTTGTTTTCTCTGTTCTTCATCCCACAGTCTTGCTGGGATGTCTTCAAATAAGCACAAATGGGGCATGTTAAAAAGAGTATGTACAAAGGATGCTGTTTCTATGTGCTTAAGGTGTCTGGTAAGCAGAATTTTGAGTGTAACAATAGATTAGAGACCTAAGATGTTTTACTTCAGTACTTTAGAGTGCTTTCAAGATTATGTACTTTCTGTACTCTTTCTGTTTCGGTTCTATGGTTGCATGTGTGTACTCACTCTTTCATATAAAAACATCTTTCTGTGTTTCTTAGACATCTCCTTTAGATTTCCAGTTCTCCTTCCCTTCCTTCCCCTCTCCTCCCCTTCCCTCTCCTCTTTGGCAGCACTTAACTTGCTGCTTTTCTTCTGTATGTACTCAGATTTTGCTCTCCATGATCTGAAGGACTGGACTGCCCACATCTGATTGCTCAGTGCTTGCCCTAGGTGTTTGTCACTGAGGCCATGCTGGGCATTATTTACAAGTCTTATCTTCTGGCAGCTTTAGCGATGAAATTTTAATAAGCGCAGGATGCTGAACTTAAAGAAAAATCTTGCTCTGCTGGTGGTTTAATTCTGAACTCCTAAAATACAGGGCAAATCTGAATTTATCCTGTTGAAGGAAAATGCTGAGCAAAGGGTTTCTCTTATCCTTGCCATCATTACAGTTGTTATGTGATCCCTGTAGCTAGATCCTGTGACTCACGGCTGATCATAAACATGTCTCAGATTTGTACAGAAAAGAAACTTCTTGGTAAACAAGTAAGTTCATTCCCCACCCCAGAGTATGCACTTCATCATCTCATCTTCTGCTGACACTCAATGCAGGAAAAAGTAAAATCCTGACTCTTTAAAGTACACACAAACCCCAAGAACTTGATGTAGGCTTATGTCAAATCTAATTCCAGTCCCAGTGAAACATACTATGTTTAGAGTTACCTAGGGCTGACCAAGCTTTTCTTGAAACACCTATGCATGGAACAGTGTGGGGAAATTGGTATGCATGATTTATCAGTTGTTATTCTTAGTTTATGTAGCAATGAGATGAAGTAAATGAAAAATCACATGAAACAGTAAACTATGAGCAAATTAAAAAACAAACAAACAAAACCCATAACAAAATAACCAAACCAAAACCAAGATGCATACACGCACACATGATTCAGAAACATCTTGTGAACTGAGATAAACTTGATTTGCTTCAGCATGTAGTTCAGTCATTTGACATGATTTTGCTGATGCATTCTTGCTGGCTTTAATTTTTGCTCTCTCCCTCATGCAATACATGGCAGTTTGATAGGGAAAAAAAAAAAAAAATTGAAACACAACTTTGGTGTACTTGGACTCTGGAATGTGTTTGTAGAAATTCATTCCTGGGTCTTTCAGACAGTTGATGTGATGCCAGGAGCTCAAAGAATCTGAATGGCTGTTGGTGCTGCAGGGCCTGAGGCCTCAGGACACAGAGGAACTGGCCACAAGGCAGCCACAGAAGAAGAAAAATAAAGTAGCTGAAAAAAGAGGTTTCTAGAGTTTGAGTCTGTTTTTCTGTAATTCACTGGTAGTTATTCCAGTGGGCACATTGCAGAGCAATGTCAGAAACGTCAGTGTTTCTGAGAGCCTGTCATCACTGTGACGAGCTCACTAACAAATACACTGTGCTCTCTGGGCTTGTCAAGATTATTTTGTTTCATTATTTCTTACCTGAAATAGATAAGAAATCACAGGAACCACGTAATCTTTCAGGAAGACCTGTTCGGCCACATTTTGTGTTAGTATCGGTACTGTACAGTATCATATTTTTATAGTTAGCTGTGCCTTTTATTCAGGCTTGCCTTTCTTACCCTCCAGTGCATTAAATCCTTAGGAGCCTGGCCCCAAACAGGAAGACAGAAATTGAGAGGAAAGTAACCTCTGGTTTGTCTGTCCTCGCTTGGTGTTTCGCGTCATTCTATACAAAATCCCACTGTGCAGAGTGATACTTAGTCTCCTAGAAAAATCCAACTCTTTCCAGGATTTTCTGCTACTTCTCTAACCCTTTATCTGGCATCTCTTCCCCGCAGTAGTAAATTAGATTCCTACAGTCCTCTTTATCCCATAATGTATGCTGAAGGCCTGGTAGTAGGCATCCATTTGGAGAGGATGGATGTTTGGTAGGAAAGGCAGTGATTGTAAAGATGATTTATGGGCTTTTCTATTATTAGTTTAAATCCTGAAATATTTATTTTACAATTTACTTTTGCTTTTACAATATTCTATATTCAATTTTTTTCTCCCTTCTAGCATTGCTGAAACTAATCCTTTATGTCTAGTGTCATTCTGTGTTTTTGTTAGTAGCTCTTTAGCTTGCAAGTGTTGCTCCTTGTAAGATAAGTGAGTTACTCTGGGTTTCCCTGTAATGTTACCTGAGGGGGCAATAGCTTGCTTTGTGCTTGCATCTGGCTCCAGACTCTGCTTCTCATGGAGACCTGTCAGAATCCTAATTATAAGTGGTATGTTTACTCTCTGGCTTTCGCCGGGGATATAAACTTTTATAACTTGATGTAAGGTTTTTTTCCTATGATGCTACAGCCATGGATTTCACAGGCAAGAAACATCGCACTATGGGAAGTAACTAGAAAGAAAAAGTGAAAACAGAGATCAGGCAGAGTACAAATGAACATGTTTTTTATTTTGAGTCTGGTGCGCTATTTGATTGGATTCCCATAGCATAGTGGTTTAAAATCAAAGCAGGTATGATGATTGGCACTAGAGGAGGGCATCAAAATTTCCTACTTTTGAGGGGAAGCAATATACTGGTAAACTGATATAAATTCTTGCTGTGGGCCAAATTCTGAATCTCGTAATGAAAACCTGAACTCATCCCTAATTTTGGTAGGTCTCTGTTTCAGAAAAGAGCAGTGGAAGAACTAGTTGCTTTTTAAAATTCCGGAAGGCTGATTTCAGAAACCATACATTCAAGTGTATGGCGAAAGTCTGTACATATGCCTTGAACAATATAAGCTATAGTATTTTATTTCATATACTTCAAGATATGTCAAGAAAATTATTTATGGCTTTCTCTAAACCTCGGTGCAGTTTTTCAAGTTCCCAGTTATGTTTAAGGAGAATCCAGTTAATCTCTTTGTGAAGTTTCCTTTTCAAAAATAAATATTTCAAGTTAGGAAACTGTGAAAATGCCAATATGTGCCATTTAAAAGCAGAAAATAGACTTAACAGGTCCCAAAATTTTGATCCTTTATTTTAATAAAGCTGTTTGTATGGCTTAATGTGTGTGTTTCACCATACCATCTTTTCTGGGGGAATTCTGATAAGCATAACACTGAAATACCTCATATATGCTGTTAGGTACATTAGAATTAAATTTTAATTTCATCGAAGGTTAAAAAGAAGTGCATTTCAGTGACTGCCTGTGTGCTGTATAATGAGAATAAAAGATTTGTTAAAAAAAAACAAAAACAAACCAAATATGAATGTTGTTCCTTTGGACCTTATTTGGTTCTCAGTGGCATGGGTGTGAAATAGAGCAACTGCACTGATTTCAGCTGTTTTATGGTAGTTTTAAGTGCTGTCTGTCAGATCAAAATCTTTCCCATTCTCCTCAGGAACACTGTTTGCTTTCCAGAGATAATATAATCATTAGTTTATAACTTGGCAATAAAATAATTTATTCATTTTTGCCTTCAGAAGTAGCAGAGTTTTCCAGCTGACTCAATGCAATTGAGGAGAGAGATTTGCAGAGAAGAGGCTGTAAAAAACTTTTAAGTGACCATGCCCACATCTGCTGATAGTTAATTAGACCTCAGAAATATTTTTAGAAAAAACATTGCCTGAGCTGGAGACTACTGGAATAGTGTTTCATTCACTCCCTGGCTTGTTGCATCCTGCCCGCTAGGGACAGGGTGGTGACCTTCTGTGCCACTGAAGTTGTGTCTTGGCTTCTGAGTCTTTTTGCTGGCATTGAGCCCCACTGCATTATGAAGCACCCCTTGAAGATATTTTAAGATGATTTGAAATCTCTCTAAAACCCTCATTGTGAGCCATGATGTGTTCAACTTAATGGGGAGGGAGTATGCATTAATGTGTCCAGAGTATGCCTTACAAAATTTTATATTATATTAATATTATATTATATTTAAATTTATAGTGTATTATTATCCTCTCTAACATTTTTTCATATTAAAGTTAATAACAAATGTTGCAAAAAAGGCTCAAATTTCATGAGGTTTCTTCCTTTTTATTTGAATCATTACCTATGGATGAAAATTCTAACATGTTCAGTTTAATGATTTTCATTTTGTCCTGAGATTTCCATGAATACAGCCATTGAATTGCAGTAATAATGCTGGATATCACAGGTTGCTAATTTTATGACTTGCAATGTGGAAGAGAATTAGCACAGAGTGGGAGAAAGTGGGTCAGATGCAACTGTATTACCTTTGAGAGATTTGCAACATTGTCTTCAAAATACTGAATAAAAAGAAGCTTTTCAAAAAGCATCCAGACCTTGTCATTAGAAAGGTATATTGCTTCTTTGGTTATTTTTAAGAGATATGTGGGAAAAGAAGATTGTCTGATTTTTTTTTTTTCTTTACAAAAGCAGTGATGAATAAACCTCAAAATTACTTTCCAAAAGCATGCTAGATTTCATATTACAGCATAATTTGAAGATGACTGACTTGTAGACTTAACAATTATGAATTTTAACAATGATGAACTTTAAAAACCTATTAGTAACAATCTCCGAGGAAAAACTTTAGGACTTACTGTCCTTCTGTGTGGCTTCTTGTTCTTCTCTTAACTCAATGCCAGCAAAATTAAAATGCAAATAAAACTATTTAAAAACAAGGAAAAAGACAAACTATATTCAAAACTGCATTCACTTTTGGGCCATGGTTTATGCATTGTGAAGGCTTTGCTTTATCTGCCTACATTCATTCCCCCCATTAGTTAAAGGTCTTGATGCTGAAATCCTTATTATTGCACAGTCTTTACAGACGCAAACTTTCAGTAGTGTTGGCAGGGCTTTACGTGAAAGAGGGCTGTGTAATGCCAGCCAGCTAGGAATCAGATGCTAAAAAGCATATATTTTATGTAGAGACAAGGAGATCTGTCTGTGTTGTAGATTTGAGAACAACATTGGCTGTTGTCACAAACTATGCATTTTACTTGCATAGTAACGTTTAGCACTGAAACTTGAATAAATGAAGACAATTCTTTGAGCATATGTTTGCTGCTACGTGTTCTGTGTTGATGCTAGGACTGCAATGAGATGTGTCTTGGCTTGTGTGCCAGCTCTAGCTACTCTGGATGCACCTGAAAATATGTAGGAAGAAAATAACCAGAAGCAAAACAGTCCACTGGCTATCTGTTTCAGCAGTCAGTAGAAGTTAGCAGAATGAGAAATGTTGTTCTTGCTCTGAGGTGTGAGAGAGTGGAGTACGTGGACACTTTGCTTCGTGTCCCATTGATGACTGGCCATGCAGCTCAAAACTCTTGTGGAAAAAATTAAGAACCACTCATGTAAGTGGACTGTGAGAATTTTATAAGGACAGTAGGCCCTCAAGATGATGTCCTAGAATGGCTGCAGAGTGTTCTCTTCTCATACTTGTCAGTCCTCGTGACATTGTATTTGGTTCATGCTTTAAAGGGAAGAGGTTGTGGAGTTGGATATCAAAAGAAAGTGAACAACAGAGTAGAAAAGAGAGGGACATTGCTGATGAAGAAGGCTGCCTGTCCCAACTATTCTTGCCCCTCTTTTGCTTTGATTTATCACTCTTCACACCTTTTTCACCTCCTGTGTTCGTTCCTTCTTTTTTCATTCAGGGGTGGTCGATATCCATGGTCTTTATTGCCTCACTCCACTTTCCTTTTCCTCATTCTACCCTGGCAGTCTGCTCTTTTCAAATGTTCACTTCCTCACACCTCATCCTTCTTCATATGAGTTTGTGTCCTTCAGTCAGGGTCTCCATTGTCCATGTTTTCAAATTCCAGTGTACCAGCCCCTCTTATCCTCTCCCTGTCTTCTCCACCCCAGTATTTGCTACTCTCTCAGAAACCGCACTCCTTCATTTTTCTCATCTCATCATTCACCTCCCCCTTGCCTTTAGCCATATTAATTGAATTCCTGCCTGACCCATCCCTCCCTCCCTCTCTCCTTTCCTACTTCCCTACCTCCCTTTTCTCCCCCCAGTGAATTTTGCTCCTTCCCTTGTGGCAGATTTTTATCATTCTCCCATTTTTCTCCTTTTTATCTCTGACACCTCCTTTTCAGACACGTTTTTCCATTTCCTTGTGCTTTCATTTAAAAATAATTACATTATATTCTTTTAGATCAGTGTTTCTAACTCCCATTTCTGAACTCCATACTGCGTCAGACTCAAAATGTTGACTTGTGTTCAGTCACACATGGGGGCAGGGATAGCATCCC
The DNA here is from genome assembly GCF_964106895.1 of Numenius arquata. Classification (NCBI taxonomy): domain Eukaryota; kingdom Metazoa; phylum Chordata; class Aves; order Charadriiformes; family Scolopacidae; genus Numenius; species Numenius arquata. The sequence continues at coordinate 22,715,467 of NC_133581.1, read as the reverse complement.
TTGCTGGAGGCAAGACTCTGATTTTTGTAGCGTTGTAATTATAGCTGTATGAAAGCTGTTTGATAACCAGCATGCAGTTTGCTTTGTTTTATGATGGGAAGTGTCACGTTCCCCATTCTTTAGAACTGATGTGGAAGGTCCTTAGCCTTCATTTCCTGGTAGGTTAGGAAGCTCCAGTGCTATGAGAGTGAGGTGGGGCTGCAGGACCACTGCACCTAAGTGTGGCTCTTCTGGTGCATCCCAGAGAACTCCCACATCTGTTAGACCATTTTCCTCTGTGGAAGGGTGTGCTCAGCAGGTGGTTGCAGTGACAAAGTGGCCTTTCAAAAGAACAGTTATTTTAATCATCTGCAATATAGTATAGTTCAGTCTGTTTGTATGGTTGGAAAAGCAAAACTTCAATGTGTGTGCAAGCTGATAGCGTAACCTCTGTCCACATCAGGGGTCATCAGTGGGCAGCAGAACTTTTATTGCAGTCTCCTGACAGCAGAATAGAGAGAAAGTTATTTTATGCAATTCCAAACCTTATCACCAGATAATGTCTTTTTTTAAATTTTTCTAATAAGACAAACCCATTGCCATTAAACTAAGCTTTAAGATTGGAATAACAATGTGTCTGATTTCAGCGTGGGAGGAACTAATTTAAGTGTCATCTCAGCGGTATCCACATGCCATATTTAATCCTAATGGGGGGAAGTGGAGTATCTGAACTACAATATAGGAAATGCTGAAAAACTGGAGCTAGGAGACAAAATCCAGGGATAATTTCAGTTGCAGTTTTACAGTTTTCTTATATCTTCTCTTTTTTTCATATAGCAAATGAAATTGAAAGCCATACTGGCAGTTTTTCATTGTGGTTTTGTTTTAGCTTGAATCCCAGTGTACCAATTTATTTCACATATGCTGTGTACCCTATATATGTCAAGTAGTGCAATGCACAGTGAGTATTTTCTTTTTCGTCATCCCCACATCTCTTCTGCGATGCCCTAATGACATAATCCTTAGTTTAAGCACAGTCAAATGTGCTCTCAGGTTACTGATGCACAATGCACAACGCAGACGATACAGCTGAATTTTGTAGGTGATGATAAATAGCTGCATGTTGGCACTTTGGAATCTTTTAGAAGAATTTTTTGGGCCAACTTTTAGGAAATACCATCACCTGTGTCAGGTGTGATTCAGAAGCCATATGTGGCCCACAGTGTTAAAGACTGCAGTCAAATTCGGTAAAAACAGGTTAGTTTTAAGCTCTTCAGTAGCAATGAGGTATTCACCCAATGTGCCTTAGACTTGCTATGGGCTGGTGGCATCCTGACTATGAAATGCTTGCCACTTCTCAGTACCATCACTGTGATTTTAGCCTTAAAATTAATTACTAGAAATCTCTGAGAAATTGTTTGATCAAAAAAACTTTTATTTCACCTTTTTCCCCTCTTTCACATTTTTGGGATTATTTTGCCCTCAAGAATGCTTCCATTGATAATGTTCTCAAACACATCTCACTAAATCTAAGTAGCAGCCATATGTGTAGATCCAGTGCAGTGACGAAGTCATGTAGACCTTGTGAGAGAAGTGCCGGTATCTGTTGATGTCAGTAAGGTAACTCTGGTTTGATCAGATTATTTCCTTTTGACATCTTTTCCTGTAAAGTATCGAGATCTCCTTTCATCCAGTAAACTTTGTATTTGAGATATTCTGGTGCTTATAATTGTGAGAGTTTGATAGGGAGTGGAGAAAATACTCTGTACTGTTAGGCAAATGAGTAAGAGATGGTGTTCTATATAAAGTAAGAAATACAAATAGCCTTTTAAATCAACTTTATTAAAACTTACCTTTTCTTCCTAACCCAAGCATACTTTTCTTAAAAAGAAAAAATACTAAAAAATTAACTTTGATAAAACTAAGGCTGATTTCTTAACTTAAACTGGTGGTAAAACTTCCTGCCAAAGCTCATAATTTCAAACACTTCACTTCTTTGTGATAGAAACTGAAAATTCTTAATATGATGAAGCGTTCAAAACGTAAGAGATTTGCCTAAGGGAGTATTTAAGGGTATTTGGGTGTATCACCAAATGATAAAAATCAGTTATCAAAAATTTATTAATAAATTACAGACTATTCTATGTTCACCCAATATGCATAAACAAAGGCACACGTATAGGCATTTCTAGATGTTTTAAAGACATTGTGGAACCTACTATAAGTCTAAAGTTCAAGTACAGAACCTTTTATCAAAGGATATTTGAATTCTTGTTGTGAATAAAAAAAATCAATTAATGTTGACTTTTCTTTTAGCATACTTTTTCTGTAGATACGGTTGGCATTTAATTTTTGAAAGTGTTCTCCAAGTATATTGGATGATCAAATTTTAAATTACTTGACTTCACTCATTCACTGTTAGTTATTTGTGAGACCGTTACTGAAACGGTGTTCTTTCCTTTTGCACTGGAAAAGTAACACATTTTAACTAGTGCTGCTTCAAGTAGCAGACTGGGAAGCTTTGGGGAAACTCTATTTAAAACTTTATGGAAACTGTGATGAAACTAGACATAAAAGCTAAAATTTCCATTTACAGTGATTGAATTAACATGGGAAAAATGAAGACTTAAAGGTTAGGCTGTGAGAAATTGAAAATTTGTGCTTGTTTTTCCTCACCCAGTTTATTTGGAAAAGATGTTTTGTTTTTCTTGGGCTCCATAACCAGAGTCCTCGTTGACATGACTTACTGGAAGTCTGTTTTGAGAGTCTGTGTAAAGAGGAGAGATGCAAGTCCATATGGAAGGAGATACAGGTTATATACTGAAAACTCGCCCTTCATGTTCTTTATGATCTTCACGAATGTCTAGAAGTCTGTTACTTTTTTGAGTAAATTCTGCAACCTACTTCATACAGGACAGGGCAGATCTTGCTCTCTTGGCAGTCTGACACAGACTTCTGACTGACAGACCTGTATGAAGCCATATTCCCAGTAGCCTCCTGCCATACCTCTATGGCATTTTGCAGTGGTATTTGTGAATAAACAGATGATTATTTTAAAAAAAATATTATTTCCCCTTCAAGTGTAATCTGAGAGGAATGGTACACGCTCCAAAACTTCCTCACAGACGTTTTTGATGCCAACTCAAAGGACAATTTGCCTTACATTAAAATTAACGGGGTTTGTCTGCACTGCAGTGTAAACTTTCCAATAAATGATTTAGAGTCATGATGAATGCTAAATAATATGGCAGTGTGAATCATTGTTGTTTTCGTTTGGCAGCAGAGAAAATCTTGATGGAATTGCTAAGTGCTCTCAGCTCTCTCAAGATAGCTTACTGTCGGCTGCTGCATTGTTCCTTTGCTCCTGACACACTCCTTTGGCCCAATGCCTGTCTAATCATTGTTTAATGTTTCAAAAGCTGCCATCTTCTATTTGAGGCAGCCTTTTCAAGCAGTAAAAATACCAGCATATTTGCATACAGTAGGAATAATTGGAAAAATAAAGTAAAAAAGATTTTTAAAAAACCCAAGAAAATTAAATGCACACAGCATTAATGCTTTATGAAGCCGAAAAAAATACCATATACCTAATCAAATTATGGTGAAGTTTTAGGAAGCTTAAAGATATTTCTATGGCTAAATATATGGTCTATCAGTTTTACATGCTATGGAATGATTATTCCTCCTGACCTATTGCCTCCAATCTCAATCCTTGCTCATGTGCACAAAGTGGAAAGAGAACAACAAGGTCTTCTAAAATGGAAAACAAACTGACAACTTATTTACCAGCAAATAAACAACTTGACAACTCCTGTGCCAGCAAATAAACAATGATTTCCATTTTTTATTACCTTGTACAAGTGCAATGTCACTGAAATGTGTACTGAAAAATGTACTTACATCTCCATGTCAAATAAGTATGTCTCCCTGCCTTGTAATATCATTACTGCTGTGTGAGCAACAAGTTCAAAACATTTCCCTGTAGCCTACTTCTTATATGGAATGTTTAAGATTACTTTTTAGTGATATTTGTGCCCTTGAAACTTCTTTCCACCTTTGACAATCAGTTTTGAACATGCAAGTGAAACTGTGCAGCACTGGGTCTGGTTTTTATTAATGCTATTTGTGCTGCACAGCATTGTATGGAAGGCTTCTGGAATGCTTTGTGTCCAAGATGGATTCTTTCTGAGACCATCAAGTTCTCGTCTCTGAGAACACTGTCCCCAAGATGTGGAAAGCTGGAGAACTGCTAGATGATGAAGGTTCCCATTCAGTTAGGAATAAATCTTATGGCAGCTCAACTTGGAGCATTAGTCCAGTGTTAGAAAAGAGATTTGAGGAAAGCTTTTTCACCAGAAATTGAGCAGAGAGGTTTGAAATTCTTAGTTGTAGTTTACCAGCATCTCTGGCAAACTGGAGAGATTGAGAGAGACAAGGAAGAAGGCAGCAGGCATGCAACATGCATTCATATCAGAAAGGAATGACTTAGCTAGAGTATAACCAAGAAAAAAGGTAGGCTGTGTAAAAGAAAGGGAGATTTTATGACTGAAAAACAAAGCCTTGTCCAGAATTTCCTTCTCTTGGGGAGCCCAAAGACTGCATAAGGGCAAGAAAAACAGTCAAGGTTATTTTGCCCTTTTTTTTTATTTTTTTGATCTAGGTCTGCACATTGCTAGAGCTATCTGAAGTAAGCAGTGTCTGACTTTTGAATTTTTATCTAGTCTGTCTCTTTGCTTCAGCAATTATGTCTTCTAGAAGAGAAAAATAGCAGAAAACAATGAAATTACAGGAAACCTCAATGGCTTGGTAAAAAGAGTGTCATCACCTGTGGACATAGGTGGCATTCCAGGAGAATGATTACGTAGATCATAGGAAGAGAAACATGTCAGATGAAATAAGAGAATTTGTACTTTAGTTTTGTCCTACAAGCCTGAAAAGATCAATTGTTGTACAGTGATATAACAGTACTTTACAGGTTGCCTGATACTCAGTTCACCCTGGAATGTAGCAGTATTTTATGTAACTGACTAAACTTTCACCGATCCACTCTTTATTTGACTTCACATAAGTAATCTGAGGAACTGGCTCTATTATTATATGCTCCAGTAGGAGCTCTGGAAAGAGTTTGCTGGCAGGAAATACCAGTAGTTCATATCCTTGAAAATACATTGAGCCTGTGAAGTACTCCGTGTTTCCCTCTTAGATGGTCGTGCAACACTCTACAGAGCTTCAGGCATCATGCAGGCATGAGCACTTCAGCAGAAGACAGATCAGTAAATCCATTTTTAGGCAGTCAAAATTACTATTTTACTGCACACTGTAGAACTGAATTTTCTGTTGGTTTTGCAGATGTACATTAATAGTCCCTGAGGTGAGAATGGTACAATAATTGTGGTGTTCAAGCTTCCGTCACAAACAGCTCTTTAAGTTGTGGTGTTCTGCCTTTCTCAAAATGCTGAGATTAAACTAGGCATGCATGATATCAAATCTAAAGAACAAGATTAGATACTTGAAAGCTCTCTGTTGAAGATTATTCTGAAAAATGGAAGAGGAAAAAGAGGATATTCCCTTACTTTAAAAGTTCTGGGGTTTGTTTTTCCTTCTTTTTTTTTTTTTTTTTTAATAGGAAGAGCATTTTTTACCCTTTGCTTATGTTAGCACTACACCTTTACCAAACATGTAAAGCTTTTGAGTTTTGTTTTTAATTTAAGGGCTGATCTTGAAAGTTGTTAACTGCCTTCTAGGAATTCCTTTTTCATTAATAGGTTGTGTTCTACAACATGATGTAGGTTCTTTCTTGTGACATAGAAAAATATTATCCATAAAGTCATAGTTCAGAAAGTGTTACCACAAAATGAAGGAAATCCAGTCCTTCAGTGACATTATGTCAGTATAGAAGCTCACATATCCCACCTCCTCTAATTAGAAATGGTTGATGACTAAAATAAAGAGTTATCTTCCCAAATGAATGTAATGGGAACCTCTGTGATCCTGTTAGTTCTTATCAGAAGTTTCAGCTTCTTGGAACTCCTGTCTGAGGTTCTGGCCTATGGAGACTACCAGGAAGATGAACGCAAAACTAAGCCTCAGGCACTTTCAGAGCTATGTAATTCTGACTGCATGCTCAGCATAAGTTAGCCCTGTCCAATATTTGTTCTTTTTAGCGCTCTTTTAATAAGGCACAAAAATTAGGAAGTCAGGGGTCTTTTAAAGTAACTAAAAAGAAAAACCTCAGGGGAGGTGAGTTAATAAAATGGTCTGTTAAACTAACCCTCATTTTATGGCCCTAAACTAGGAACGCTGAGAGATATGACTTAGTTACAGTAAAATGGAAAAAAAGGTCTGATCAGCTTTCCTTATAATGGAAAGTGACCTAGAAAAATAATGGCTGTTGTATCAGAATATATCAAACTGAGTTTAATCAACTGTGGATTACTGAACAATACCTCAATCAACTTTAGGTCAGGAAGAAAGTAGAGGAATTATTTAGTAGAACTGTAAAAGAAGATGTATGGTCAATAGTTCATTTGACTTTGGGGGTCTGGATTATCAAAGTTACTAAAGTAACATGAAAAACAGCAGTGTATGATTTATATCTCTCACACAGGATCTTATGTACTGAGACTTAGTCCTGATATATGATAAAATTTATTCCACAAATTGCATTAATTTTTATGGTGCTGCACAGTGTTGTGTACACCTTTTGAGTTCATATAGGGTATTTTCTTGAAAAATGTAAAGCTCTTCAGATAGACTGTCCTCTGCTACACTGCTACTCTGTCTTTCCTCTTTTTATTAGAGCAGTAATGGGGGTGATTCATTTAATCCAGAACAGCGATCACTTAACTTATACCAGATCTAGCCTGAGTTAGCAAATCTGTATGCGGAGATGGATTTATTTCAAATAAGTTTCAGTCCACACTCAGAAACTTTTAATTGCAGCAGGTTACTTTGGTTATCAGAGCCAAGTTTTCTGTTGGCTTAACTTCCCCTACCTACCGATCTCTGGTTGAACTTAGTGGATTTCTGATTCTGGCAATTATTAAAGGTTCCTTTCAGTGAGAAAAGTGCATTTCTGTCTGTGCCATATGTACCATTACAGTAGAAATTCCCGTGATTTATATAACTGGCCGTGATAGGGGAAAAGTGTTTTCTCTGTTCTTGTATTTTATTTTTAAAGTTTGATACCACTTTAAGTATCTTGTAGTTACCTGTGTAATCAGTTATCTGTTCAGTAGTTTCTTGCTAAAAAAGGCCCATAAAAACATCAGTAAGTATAAAATAAATATGTTCCTATGTTTTAAGGAATTCTTTTAGAAACGGAAGGACATTCTTTGTGTGTTTTGGATAATTTGCTTAAAGATATTGTTGAAATTGAGGGGCAAACTGCCCACATTATCCTATTAACAGCAGAACCCTTGTTGACATAAGTTTCAGCTCAAGGGCTCAGTAGCATCCCAAAAGGGGCTTGACTAGTGACAGCTGAGAAATACACAATTTATATAGAATAAGCAGACAGTTTTGAAGGGAGTATTGAACAGATTCCTGGCCTGGCACTTCATTTCTAGAAATTCCGCTATAGGTATTATACATTAATCCTGAAGGTACCTGCATAGCTGCCTAATAGTTTTGTGTTTCTTTGGTAGTATGAGGCACCACCTATGCTCTGTTTAGTATTCTTTTGGGAAAATTTAGTCAGATTTCTCTGTAAATATTCTGGAACGTGTACTTAAATACAATGCTGATTCTGACTGTTCAACTCCTCCAGGAGACAAAAATTTATGTGTTTCTGTGGGTGAACTGCCTGTTGAGTGAAGTAAGCGCACAGGAGTATGCAGAACATGTCTCCAGAGCAGGAGGACTAGGAGTGCCAGGGGATGGATCTACACTGCACACACTGCTTGGAATAGGCGAGCCATCCCAGGGCAGGGAAGAGCGATGACAGATAGCTGTTGTGGCCATGCAGGATATTCTTTCCTTTCTCCTTAGGAAATAAATGCCCCTCCAACATGTGCCAAATCACAGTTCCTCTGAAGAAGGCTTGAGGAATTATACTGCTTGCTCAGGTCCATCCCTCCCAGGAGTCAGGTTCCAGGCTCCTCAATGTGTTTATTTGGCATTTCTGTCAGTAAACTCATTTGCTATTGTGCTGTTCCTGGCACAGATGCAAAAGTGAGAACAAGTCTGCTCAAGACAATCTCACTTAAAATTTAGTCCCCGCTGTGAAAAGTATCTAATCCTTTTAACTGTCCTGTTTTCTTCGTTAGGGACTGAACACTGTGTCACCCTAATCATTAAGCCTAACTAATTGCTTATGGCCAATTGTACGTATTTATAATGGGTTGTAAGCTTGATTTAATTGTGTGATTTATATTATTTTGTGAGATAGCACATGGAAACAGTGAGGTATTCCTTGGTTAAGATGTTGTTTAGCAGCTAGACTAATATGGATCCCATCCTCCTTAAAACCATTACATTCAATGAAAATATTTACATCATTTGATGCCGTAAGTCATGAATAGGAGCATCAATGTCTTGGCTTCCATAAACACAGTGCTAGTTTACCACAGATTTGGTATACACATAAAAAGAAACATTCTGAGGGACTGTAAGTACTGTGACAACTGCCTGGAATATTTATTGGACAAGTGACAGATTCTTATCACCCTATTCCTTTTAACATAATTGAGAATAATTGAAATAACTGAATTATTTTTTATCTGAAAGGGAAATCAATACAAATCACAAAACAGCTGCAGACTTTTTGTCTGAGATGGTAGATCAGTTTCATTCTGAGTCAGCTGATTTTAGTAGATTTTTACTTTTTATTGACTGTAAAATACCTTTCCCTGAATCACTTATGTCCGTGGTGTGATTTGATGTATTTGATTTTTTTCTGGTTTAACTTTTAATTCTTAAAAGATTTTTTTTCTCCTTATATTGAAATTGATAGCTTTATATCTTAACACCTTCCCTGTATTTCTTCTGTAGTTTAGTATTTCAAGTGTTTTTTCTCAAACTAGTTCTTTGCTATTTTTGGTTGTGTTCAAGTGATTTGGCAGTGAGCAAATTTGGACAGTTTTTCCATGTTCTGTATAAAAGCTGTTTTAAAAATGTTACCGATGACTGTGTAGTGTTTCGAGCCAGCTATCTGTCTTGCCAAATTGCGAGAGCTATCATCCCCCCACAGGCTGCTGGTGTGACTATTCAGTATTGCTCGTGGGAGGATACTGCATTTTCCAGTGAATTTCTGTTCAAAAAAAGATCCTCCAGCTTGGCGATGGGAGATACTGCTATCTGTCATTACATTTTCCCCACCAAAAGGGGATCCTGAAGTATCAACCCTAAAAGCAAAGTTGCTACAATGAATTTTTCTTTTGAAATATGTTAATATTTATGAATGTTCAAAAGTGCTTGTTACTCAAGAGTTCCTTTTGGTCTTCAGATTTATGAGGGAAAAATATTCTTGTCAGTAAAGAGTTGTGGAAAGAGTTTTGGATCTTTTAGTGCAGTTCTTTTGTTTTATGGCTCATGGCTTTTGAAGTTAATTAGTGTGAAGCAAGTTATTTTTATGGTTCCAAATGCAAGTATCTAGATTTAATGACCATAGGTTTGGGGTATTGTGATTTTTAACTGTGCCAGACAACAAACTAGTCCGTACTGTTAGTATATTTCATTTCATTCATCTGTAAAGAGCATAGGACAATATTTGCTGTGTAAACCTAAGAAGAGATGAGACAAGCTTCTGTTAGGATTAATCGAAACATAGTTCCCTCTGTGTTGGGGCAGGAAGAAGGACCAGACAATCTCTCAAAGTCCATTTAGTGCTGCAGTCTTTGATTCTCTATTCATCAAACTATTTTTGGTCTTTGAACAGAAGAGCTCTAATGTGCAGTTTATAAATGCTGTCACAGTCAGCATGTGGATTTTCAGGGCAGGGATTTCAGATTCTAACAAGCCTGTTACAGTTTCTGACCATCATAAAAAATATCTCAGGAACTGTTCTTCCTGTTGAAGGGAAGGTGGAAAAGTTGCAACCAGTAGGAGAAAGTTCTCTCTGTATTAGGTGGATTTATTTTTATTCTACTATAAATAATTTCTGACCTCAAAATTTTGTGAGGCTTAGACAAATATGGAAAAACTAGATCCTCTGATGTAAGCCGTTAACAGTGCTGTGAATGTTCCCTTGCCAATAGGCAGAACTAGAGATATCTTTAGTATGTCTCATGTTGTAATATTCAAAATAGTTGGTAAACATTGGCTGTGTCCACACTACCAAATTATTGAGATGTGCTTTTAAACAGACATTGCTGTATATGAAAGAGGAAAAATCAGTCACGCTCTGCAATTCATTTGAATTGGATATGGAGAATATATGTAAAAGGGTTCATAGCTTGTTCTTTGTGTAACAGCCTATGGTGCATAAGACCACCATATTCCTTCACGTTAATGCTTTCTCGTTTACCATCTGCAAACAAATAATTGCAAAGCTCAATTTGTTCAGCAAACTGTTGCTGTTGCAAGACTTGTGACAGAGAATACAGCATGACTTATATTTATTAACTGATGTAATAGTCTTAAACTGCAAGGGTCTCGTAATTTTACTTAGTCACTGATAAGCAGAGTTGCATAAACTTCAGTGAAACAGACACACTCCCATTATCTCTCTACTGGTGAACCTGTTCATTCAGCTGAATGCTGTAGAGTTTAGTCTCTGTGCAGATCTATGAAAATCGGAAAATTTCTATTTAGTCACCTAAACACGGGCTTAGGAGTCAAGTTTCAGGTATCTGTTTCTAAAACCTTGACCCTACAGCTTCAGAAATATGCACTTAGTTTCTTGGCAAGGTTTTACTTTGTCTATGAGGTTGAAAAGATATTATTTTTAAAATCTTGGGTTTGATGATATTATGACTGGACATTCCTAGCTCACAGAAATGTTCAAGGGCTAAATCATATACATCCCAATTCCTGTATTGCTCTCAGATCATTTGCTCAATGTTATCATTTGTTCTATGGCTGCTTGTTTATTTTATCAGAAGATGGGCATGCATTACAATAAATTAATGCATTCTCTCCAAGGCAGATGCGAACTCTATCAGAGAGTCACAGAATGGCAGAGGTAGGAAGGGACCTCTGAAGATCATCTAATGCCAGCCCTCTGCTCAAAGCTGGGTCAGCTGGAGCACATTGCCCAATACCATGTCCAGTTGGGTTTTCAAAATCTCCAACAGCAGTAGTATCTTTGTAACACTAGTAAAAAAGATTTAGTGTCTGGAAATTTAAGCCAGAAATACAAAGTTAAAACATAAAAAAAAAAAAAAAATTTGCTTCATTTTTGCGTGTGGACGTAACCTCTTTTACTGTATGAGCCCAGCTGAGCCTCACTCAATTTGCTTAATTCAGACACTGGATAGTTCTCACCAAAGCTGCTCTTGTCATCTTAGTTCACAGAAGAATTTTTGATGACCAGATGCTAAGGAGTTGTAAAAGTGCCTTCCCTTCAACAACTAAAAGGAAAGAGCTTCGGAGCAACTTATCATACGACTAAAATGTTGTTGTTATTAGAAATACAGATTAAAAGAGAATGATTAGTAGTATTTTAAGAATGGCATATTGGCATGAAAAGTTAAAGTGTTACTGCATTTGTCAAGGACATGCAGCTGAGGTAGCTGTGCATGAACTGGCTCAGGTGGGTTTATACCATGCCTCAGGGTCTGGGAAAGTAAAGTCAGCCCAAAGGGTATGCCCAGCCACAGGTACCAGCGCTGTCAGTGCCTCCTCGGCTGGAGTGTGAGATAGACAGGTAGCAGTGGCATCTAAGGGAACTGCCACTAATTCAGAGCACTGCAGCATATTTCCTCAGCCTCAAAGCTATGTCATACTGTACATAGCAGCCCGTCCCACTCTCTGCATGAGCTTCTTTCAGCAATTTGAAGTGGATCTAAGGTATCAGCCTTTATCTGTAAGGTGTGCTGTGTGGCCTGGGTCCAAGAGCTAAATATTTGTTCAGCATTCCAGAAGGTCCTTTCCTGTGGCATTACAAAGCTCTCTGCCAGAGCTCTAACACGTGTCTGGCTGGAGTACAATCTTCCAAGGGAAACGCAGTCAAAACCTGTAGGGTGAACTTCCCTGTGAACTACTGCTATTACAAATGTTACTATTCTCTTCTTATACTGGAAAGACTATTTCTTTGTCGTTGCCACCTTAAACATTAAACATCTACAAACTCTCCTCCTTCTCCTGTACTGTAGGCTCAGTCTTGCAAGTAAATCAGTCAAGCTGCTCCCAGACCTGGAGGCGGTACATCTGCACAGCGCTCCGTATGCAGACATAGCAGTTCATTAGTGCTAGCTCAGGTGGCTCTGTGTGCTGTGAACTGCACAGTAGAGCTGTGTCCTTGGATGCCACGGTGCCCCGTCATTACAGGACAGAGTCTTTACTTGCTGAATGGTAAATCCCAATCGCGTATACTTGATAATACTGTGTTAGTGGATAGTTTAGGCTTTCAAACAGAGAGGCTTTAATGGTGATCGGTCATGTAGTAGTGAAATACAAGTGGATTTCAGTGAAGAATGTTTAAGAGCTATGCCCTGGTACTGCTGCTGATTTTGTTCACTACAGTGTAAATCAAATGAAAGGGATCAATGAGTTCCAAAAGCAAAGTAGCAGAAGGGTGGAGAAAAATAAGGCACTGTTTGATGAGTATAGACGTTACATGTAGATACACACAAGAGGAAAAAGATCATAGCTAGTCCAATTTTACTTACGTTTGATGCCAGTTAATTTTAGAGGAGTTTGTAAGTGCTAGTATTTGTCAAATATCCGGTCTGTTTCACATCATTACAGAAGGATAGTCTTGGTGAGAGCAAAAGGACGGGGAGTGATCTCATGGAAGCAGTCGTCATCGCATGGGCTGGTATTGCAAGAATATACAAAACGGATTTGTTTTGATTGAGGAGCAAAAATTTACATCAGTGGAGTATTTCAGAACCTGCCAGCTGCATTTGAGGTGGCTGATCAGATGGTAGCAACAGCTCATTTCCAAACCGTAGCCAGCCTACTTGTGTGGCTTCTGGCACACACCAATACCTTTCAAAAGTAGTGTTGCATGAGTCTCTTCCCCAGGAATATGCTTTCCCAATGCTTATCTTGACATCTCTTTGTTTAACAGTTGTATATAGCTGGGGATAACTTGTACCAAGGCCCCTAATTAATGGCTTTAGATTTAACTGTAAAGAAAGTCCTTTGATTAGAAGAGAATTGCCACTCCCTCTCTTTGTTAAGATATGACTGATATGTTCTTTGTTTATCTACCTGAAGGGATTAAACGAAGCATGTACAAGACAAACAAATCTTTACTAGGATTTATACAAAAAACCTTTTCTGAAGCACAATTGCGGCACAGCAATTTTAATTAGTTTTCACAAATGCTTCCAATTAACACCCAGCGTGTTTACTTTTTAGCTACAGAGAAGATTCACTCACATAGCAAATAAAAAAAAAAAAAAGTCTGACTTTAGTTTTCATGTGCAGCTCAGCAAAAGACTGAGTAACTTCTTGAGAGTTAGTGATCTTCTTGGGCTTCAGAAGGTTATTTGCTTTTGCTGTGTAGCAGGTGTGGGGTTTTTTTGTACTTCTGGATGGTCTAACAGAGGAAAAAGCCAGCTGCCAACTTTTTAAAAGAGATGTTATGAAACCTACTAGCTCTCTGTGTTTTAGTTGTTTTAATCACCCTAATTTGTCTGTGATGAAAGGTGGGAACGTTGACTAGTCTCCAGTTTGCAGTATTTGAACTGTGACCACTTCTTGTTTACCTCTTCAAGCATTTTGTCTCTCTATGTTTATGAGATTTACTGGAGTTTCTTATTTTCCTGGTTCGAATTCCCTAATTGGAATTGCAGCATGTGATCAGGTTCCCGTTCTTCATGTGAACTGCAAATGTAGCTCTGGTAGCAAGCCCTGCCAGTTCCTTTGGCAACAGCTTTGCACATAGCTTTTCTGAGGAGAGTGTAAACCTCTTCGGTGGAAATACTGTGCAGAATGCAACTGGTCAAGGACTGTATAAAGCTGGGCCACTTTGCTATCCAATGGCAAAGATTTGCATGATAGTACATAGGGTGTAATTATACCCCAACTGCTTATATAGACTGCTTTGTGCTTTATAGATTGAAGTAGCAGCTAGCCAGCGCTAGTAGGGCAGTGAGCATCAAGGCAGCACTCTGGTTTGGTCAGACGAAACGTAACCTGCTAGTTCATGTCATGAATGAGGTGATGGTCTTGGGATCAAGGCGGAGTCCGAAATGTCCATGTTATTTTGATCTGTCTTGCCTTCTTCCAATGAGGCATGGTGGCTATAACTGCAAATTGTAATTTCCAGTGTCGGTGACGGAGACTGAGAACCTGGGAAAAGGCATTAGGCTGGCTGGCTATGTGATGTGTGTGTACGTTTATGAGTCTGACTCACAAAACATCACAGAAATTTTATGTTAACTGATGGTTTGTTTATGCTACTTAACTCTTTCCATCACAGGTAGCACAGCCTTGTTTGCTATGTAGAGTACAGTTTACACGTTTGTAGCTTCTCATTTCGAAGAAGATTTAGAAAGGGGGGTGATGTGATACCCTTGAGGATGGAAGAGTCACATGTCTGGAGGAGCTTTTTCTATCCAGCTTTCTAAGAGACCCATGTGCGAGGCTTTTTGAGCTTTGGAAAGATCACCAAAATTTCTGTGGAATAAATACTGCTCAGTATTTTAAAGATTTAGATATTATAACTCTGAGTTTACTACCTTCTGGAGCAATCTCCTCCTGCAACATAATATTAATAATCATATAGCTGTATAATAGCCCTCTAAGGTTAACTAAGATGAATGCCATACGGGAAAATGAAAGCATTACCCAGTCTGAAGTTGTCAAGTGGTTTTCACTTCAACATATTGCAATATGCAGACAAGGTAGAAATGTAGTGTTCATAGTTGGACAGAATTTAATCATGGAATTTCATTATGAGATTTAGCTGTGCAAGAAGCATTCTTTTGAAGATGCTAAAAGATTTAAATCTGAGAAGTCAGCCAGTAACTATTCTGAAAAATGGGGATATACTGCAAATCAAATGGTGAATCATTGCAAATCAAAATCCAGTCCAAGGAAATTAGCCTGTATCTGTGCAAAATCATTATTCACAATGAAAGGTCAAATGGTATACTGGAAGAATTGGATAGGAGGTCGTAGTTTCAAGCCTTTGAATCACTATAATAAATGGAGTCTGGTAGGTTTATGGTGCTACAGACCACATCACAGCTAAGTGAGATACAGACAGTACTTAGTGCTAACAGTCCTTCATAAAAAGATCTCCTGGAAAAGACTGTAAAATTTCCAAGCAATGTTTTATATAAATGTCAGGATTCAGAAGTATAATGTGTATAAGAAATAATAATGTCAGTAAAGATTATGCTGGGAACTCTTCATGAAGACATTTAAAATTTACTGCATTTATTGAGAAAATGAAGCTATGTGAAAAGTGTAGTAGGGGAGGCCTGAATACAAATGCCTGTGTGCATAGTTTTCCATGTGAACACTAAGTTTGACCCATCCTGAGTTGCACTTACTGGGCAGAGGCTGATGGGCCCTGAGGTTCTCTCTGCTTTGACCATAGGTGTTAAAGTGTTGCTTTAGAAGGTAAATTTTGAAGAAAAGAGCTAAAATTAAATGACACAAAATAATGAGAAAGGATACAAACTAAAATTAATGTAATGTGATCTTTACCAGAACACAAACGATGAACAAACCTGTCGTAATGTATCTAAATATTAGTAAGAGAAATTGTAATTCAAGAATATTCTACTGGACTCTTGTTTGCCTAATACTCAGTGGAAAAAAAAAAGTTAGAAGCTATTTAAATGATATTCCCTTCCTCTATGGAAATATTCTTTAGTGGTATCTCTCAAGATTTAAGTCATTTCAGTGCCCAGTTTATGCTTTTGATTTCAGTCCATTTTCTGTGACCATTATCCTTAGCATCTCAGGAGCTGCTCCTCTTGGCAGTGTCGGGTGCTGATGCGTGACTGATTCTGAGGGAGGACCACTATCTGCTGAATCCCAGGCAGCAGGTCCAGAAGTACTGTGCATTTCCTTGTGGATTTCTCAGCCAGCGCCAACCAGTTCTGCTTTGCTGACAAGATGAGAACTTGAACTGGTAGCCCAGCCTGCTTCCTGTAGTTTGGAGTAGGTACTGTCCTTCCCCAGTAGTTCCAGCCATCTGCAGTGAAAAGCAGAAACCTGGAGCAGCCCAGTCACCTGAACCTCTGGCTGCTCACTCCAGGAGGGAGTGCTGGAGTCGGTTGAATTCTGTCCTATCTCAGCACAGTGAAAAGACACTTTTACTGGCTGTAACATCAAAAATATTGATGCTACTGCTGGTTGTTTCTGGAGAGAAGGAAAGGCAAGGCTGGTGTGTGTTCTTCTATGTGCATGTTTCATGCAAGCAAGGCTTCCACCCTGCTAGGAGGCATACTAATAGCCAGATTAACATACTTTAATTTTAAAATAACCTACTCCCAATTAAGCAGGATTTAATCAAATCAAATCTTTCCCAGACTGCAGCAGGATGCTAGTAACGATGCTGTTCCTGTATTGTGAATTGAAAAGGTGTTACAAATTTTAGTTTCAAGGTAATGCCTGGGTTATTTTTAATGCCTCGCCTTTTTTTTTTTTCAGAAAACATAAGGATTGCTGCTACTGTCCCTCACATGTTTCTGATGCAAAAAGGCAGGGCATGAAGAACAATTGTAATATAATAATTAACCCCCAAACATTTCTTTAAAACTAATGGATAGAATGTGATTAGATGCCTACAGAGAAATTTTCTATAATAGCTGATGAAAGGCTTGGAATAATTTGTTGCGTGCTGATGTATTTAATCTAAAGATACAAATTGTATGCTATTGTATTCTATTAAGACTTGGAGCTTGGGATTTTTAGGAAGCAGTGGATGATAAACTATTATAATAAGCAGTCCTTTACTTGGAGATCATATATGCCAGATTTAGAGGTTTTCCACAGCTACCAAATGTCACGGTCCCATCACTGTGTTACTCCTAAGGAGTAACCAAATATGCTGGGAAAGAAGCAAGCCAGAATTTGTTGCTTTAATTTGGAAATGTACGTAGTTGATGACAGTTTGTGTCTTTAGATAGAAACAAATCCTGCAGCTCTTACAGTATTCAAATCCAAATAATTTCTGATTTGAATGGGTGCTTTATGGGAGTAAAAACTATTTGGATTTTGTCCATATTTTTAGGAACTTTCAAAAAGGAGAAGCTGTAACTTCTAAGTTAGTCAAATGATGAGAATTAAAACCCATGACTTAAATAGCACAGTAGATAGCTACCAGATTGTCCCAAGTGAATCTGGCAGTGGTCTGTAAGGAGACATTCCTCCTATATTTGTAGTGGAAATGCACACTGAATGCTTTTCTTTGCTTGCCTGGTATGTGACAGGATAGGTCCTGCCCTTTCTTTTTATGACAGGTTAGTAGACTGATGGATGTGTGATGTAATACACCGTGTTCAGCAGAATTTTTGCAAGACTATATGGTATAATACAAGGACACGAGAGCTGTCTTTTACAAAGGCTAAATATAACTTGCATTTGCTATGCCGTCATGTGGGATGTTGCATTCGGGTCCTGGACATGTAGCAGTTTTTTCTGAATTCTTATTGACTTCAGTGATATCAGTATTTGTGATATCAATATTTCACCCTGTAAAATTTTTGCTTGCAAGTGGTATTTCCAATGTATTCTTGTTTGCATTGCCAGCAACCTATTAGCCATTACAATAATGAACAAAAAATCGCTCATATTGGTATAATTTGCTTTTCTTTTTTCCTTCTGCTTCTTGACAGAAACATCTTGTGTGAACGCAGATCCACTGATGTAAAAACAAGTCCCTTTTGTGAACTAATCCCTTGAAAAGGGCCCTCCTGCCTACGCGGGCTGTATTTCTTCTTGCTGTACTGGGTGCTGTATTGCTATTGCTGTGGTGAATTGCATTCTTCTGCAAGTGGCAATCCACCGTTTAAAGGAGAAGATAATAGCAGGTCACACACAACATGATCACAGGTAGTCAAGAAATTGAGCTTTCTGTTTTGGAATACGGACAGAACATTCTGCATCTGATGTGTAAGGGTTGTCGGGTAGAGTAAGAATCATTCAAAAGAAAAGCTGGTAACTCTACATTTGGATGTAGTTTAAAAAATTGCACCACAGAATGCGGTTTTGTTTTATTTTCCTTAACTGCTGTTTAGTTTGTAGAGTGAGATCTCAAAGAAGAAATAATGTTATTGCTGTCCTGACCCTCAAGGACACTCTCACAGTATCATCAGGTTTGGTGCATGCTAGCTACTGGCTTGCTCCCAAGGAAGTAATTCTATTCAATGAGTATAAAGTTGGATTATAATTTCTGATACAAAATAAGATTTTCATAAAAACCAACGTGACATGCAAGGTTAAGTCCTATTTATTATAACCAAAACCTATCCTCTAGTGCTTCTGGCATTCTTTTAAATAACTGTTTAATAGTGAACGTTACTTAAGGCTTGGATTGCAGAGGTCCCTTCCAACCAGAAGACTTTCTGTTTCCTCTGCCTTTATAGTCCTGTTCTCAACTTCCTTGCTGTCAGAGAGAGGTTTGATCCAGAAAGCAGCTCTGTTCCATACATTTCTAACTGCATATTTGCATATTCCATTTTTAATGCAACTTAGATGACTGATTTCCTCTGAATCCACTCCAGAAATAAAGTAGTTACACTTGGACTATTGTGCTTTAATTGGCAGTTTCCTTTTCCTTATGAATCTGTTATCATAACATAACTGCCAGGCTGTTTCTTGGACTCATGATTATTTATCAAGTTTACAGTACAGCAAGTAGCTTACTGAGTCTTATGGTTATAGAAATACAGAGTGTTTCTAATGTGCTCTTTAGATTATATTTTTCTAGATTTATGCAGTTTGCTCTGGCTCTTTTCAAGCATTTAGTTTCTTTTTTTCTGAATAGTAATTTTTCTATTCCATACACATCCAAGAAATAGATCAGAATTAAATACTGTATATTGAGAAAAAAACAAGCCACTTAGATTACTGGAAACAGCTGCTATCCGGCTGGGACTAGAACGCATTTCTCAGACGCTTCTCTATAACATTTAAAGGTCATTTTACAAATGAATCCAGGAACACTAAGAAATGAAATTATGAACTCAGAATTTTGGCAGTGGTTATTTCATCAGTGTATTGTATTCCCTGTGTCACCTCTAATGTACAGTCTCGGTACTTGTGTACTTCTCACTTCATGGTCCCTTTATAAAACTATTGTATCCAAATAAACATCAGAAGTTGTTTTTGCATCAGATGTGATACAAATAGCTGATTTCAGTGATAGTCCTTGTTTCTGATCAGGTTTAACCATTGTTGTGATCACATTAGTGTAATCATAATATATCCAGTAACAGTCCGTAATTGGGAAGCAGTCATACAAGTAAACTGGAGTTGAGTAGTGTTTTTGTGGAGATTAATGCAAGCATCCATCAATCAGTAAGTTGAGTGAAACAATTAAGATTATATAATTACAGGTCTGCGCTTAAAGATATTTTGACTATTTAAATACCCTTCTGTTGAAAGGATTCTAGGTATTGCCATGAAGAGATACACAGCAGCCTCTGTAACCCTTGCTTTGTTGTTTGTATGGTAGTTGGTAACAATTGGCAGTCCTGGAAAGTCCCCGTTCTACTTTTAGCTTGTGTTTGCATGTTCGCTGGGATATGCACACACACACCCAACTGGCTTTTACTGTCAGTTGTGAACTTTCTAATTTGGGAATTTTGTAATGTAAGACAAGACAACTTTGTGCTTGTTTTCATTAGTCCTGCCTTGCTGCATACATTTAAATTCATTAAAGAGCTCGAAGGAATGTTCACCTGAGAGCAGAATTATTTTCTTTTCCTCACTCGATGTTAACACTTACCCTTAGTAAGCTCTACTCTGCACTTGGAGGTAAGGATGTGAGTCTTGCCCATTGTTAGGGGAATAGAAGAGCCATGTTTAATTTCTTTGTTGCAATGCATTTCTGTTGACATTAACAAGAGCTCCAGATATCAGCTGCCTTTCAATCCTGACCCAGTGATGTGGATGAGGTTTTGCATCTGCACAGAGTTCTCTGGGCTCCATATGGGCCACTGCAGAATCACAGCCTCAGGGAAATCATGCAGCGTTAATGTGCTGCCCTGGAATTTGGGAGACCCAGGATCTGTTCCTCCCCTTCTGCAAATTCTAGTGTGACCTTGCAGGTTCATGTGGCTTCTCAATTTATCTCTCTGTCTTGCAAACTGTTGCAAGAATGTGGGCTCATTGATACATAGAACAGGATGCACCTTAGGACAGAAATTGAGTACTGTCTTTGAACAGCATTAAATAAATAATGAAAGGGAAATAAATGGGATTTATAGCCCTTATTATAAAGATATTACTACAAGAGAATAGTACTAACAAAAAGTAACAGATGTAATATTTCTTTCTCCAGTATCCCCCTCGTCCATAACATGATGTTCACCTGCCAGTTTCCAAAAGACTATTTTCATTGTTCTTCCCATACTATTGGATTTTATAAAGATGCAGCAATATTTCTAGGTAGGACTTAATGATCTGGAGGGTGGTATCCCACTTTCATGGCTGGGATTTGAACTGTTTGTGTGTAGGGGCTGAGAGGGGAAACGTATATTTTTTCTGCCTTTATTGTGGGAGAAGGGTGCTGTTCATATGCTAGACTAAAGAAATCCTTGGTTTGTAGTCCGAGGTGTGAGCTGGAATAAATTGTAGTAGGCCTCATTTATCTTAATAGACCTGGGGAGGTTTGACAGCAGCTGAGACTTTGGATTGCTGAATGCAAAGATTGTGACTGTGAAAGTTCATTATGCTATCTGCTTTACACATGGATAGCCTGAACTTCTGAGATTAGATTATGCATCTCTGTCAACAATACATGTTAGGTATAGTAATGGAGGAAAAAGACTATACTGGTTTTTTTGTTTTTGAGGTCTGTCCAAATCAATTCCTTGCATCACGTTGGTAATTTCCCTTGGGTGGTTTATCTATTACCAGATAACATGAGGTTATTAAATACGTGTGCGCAGCAGGCCCTCGTTATCTGTTTGTGCATTGTTGCCCTTTGTTGCAAAGATTCTATATACACACGTGCATTACAAATGACATGCCTCTAACTGGTTATAAATATTTTCCATTTGGAATTATCTGCTTCTGCTACAGATAGGAGAGGTGATCACTTGAGCATGAAAGATAAGGGGCCAGAGGAATGGGAAAGAAAAAGTATGAAGCACTGAGCTGCATAAGAAGTAAGCAACATCATCTGATGTACAAGCCTGTTAGGTAAAGTGCAGCAAACAGTTCTTCTTAAATGCCTAGCTGCTGCCATGAATTCAGGTTGTATGCCTACAGAGTGACTGAGAGGGAAGAGATGGGTTTTTTGCAACAAACCAGGTATAACAGGCTTGCTTTATTTGCCAGAAAGGAAGTTACCTATGTTAATACATTCTGCTTCTCTAAAGGCTACAAAATTGTTACTGGAAGAGTGGAAAAGCAGCTCTTCTTGTTCCTAAGACTTTGGGCCACAAATAGTAAGACAAAGAAGATGGAAAAATCTTGGTTTAAAATTAATTGGTTTGTGCGAATTCTGTCTTTTTGCCAATTTACTTGCCTTTCATGCAGAAGCAAGCTGTACTTGATGAGAAGCTCCTAGTATGGCAGCAGCTCTCCTGGTGTACTGACTTGTGCTCTCCCAGTTGGCTGTTCTGCCTTGGAGCAAGGCAGTGGATCCATTCTGACTTGCTGCACAGGGCATTCAGGAAGGCCCTGGGATCCTTGCCAGGAGCAAACTGACCAGTGGTCTCTTGGCTCCGAGACAGGCAGTAGCTCCACTGTATTCCTGCAGCTGCTGTAATGATTTGTCTTTAAAAGTGTCCTTTATGATCCAAGAAAATATCCAACGTGGTTCTTTACCTGGGGACCAGAGTGTGCCTTCTAGGCAGCTCAATGAACACACAAAACTAGAGCATAAAAATAATGAATTGGCAGGATTTTATGCTTTTCATATAATGTGTCAATCCACAGTTTCTGGCACAGGGCAGGACAATTGTAATGTATTGAAGAATAATTTATTTCCCTTCACATTAAAAGAAGCTATGTTTGTGCCAAGTGCTAAGGTTAAAGAGGGACATGGTAATTCCTGGGCCTTTGACATGGAAATAAATTTTTCCCTAAAGGTAAAAGCACAAGGCTTGCAGAGATGGCAATAACATCCAGCATGCATTCTGCTGCACTGACATCAACAGAGACTTTTAGGCTTTAGAAAGTTCATGGAATTATGAGAGCTTTCATTTATTTATTAATTTAGCTCCGTTGGCAAACGTACAGCTAAGAAGAAGAGTTTTAAAAAGTCAGTAAAATGCATCCATCTCAGCAAAGCATGAGTGTCAGACTTTACAAATGTAATTGTTCTGAGAGATTTGAGGACTCATTTAAGCACTCAGAATGGGAGTACATTAAAGCATGAAAGTTACTGAAACTAAGGCTTAATTACCTGTTCTTTAAGCTACTTCTCTATGAATGTGAGGCAGTAATTTATTATTTATGACAGCATTGTTTGTATCAATAACTTTAAAATTTGAAGTCTGGGGACAGATCCACAGCTGCTGTAGGACATGAGTCCCATGGGGCAAAGGCACCTTGCATCATTGAGCATCTAGCCTGATAACTTCCCAATTCGGGGAGGGTAGAGGCATCCCAAATGTAGACCAGTTGCATGTGACTGGATGAAGAGCATGATCTATAGATGATTTCACTTCTGAGAAACTCCCTGGGGCATATGTGTGAAATTTTTTCCATATTGTATTGTCTGCCACAACTCCCCAGCATTTGAACAGGAGGTGGTCCGGATTGCCCCTCTGAGCTAGGACTGGCTACTCACACAAGCCAAACAAGTTGCAGTATTGCAAGAAGAGCAGTTGCATTTCAAGAGCCTCTCTCAAGCCACCGTTCTCTCAGACCATATCCTGAAAGGAAGATGGCTTGTGAAGGGGTTTTTATCAACTAAATGATCCCTTCACATACAATCTCTGTAGCTGTGGGATGGCTGACGTCTTCTGACTCCTTATGCTCCCTGTCTCCATCCTGCCCTGCTTCTGCCCTTTCCTATGAAGGCAAAGTTGCATGAATTCATTAGCACTGCTTTATTGTGCTGAATATGGAAACTTGACAAACAAAATCTTTGTGGATTTGTTAAAAGCAAACAAACAACCTCTTAGAAGTATTAGAACTTATTTATGTTAATATTGAATATAATCATGGCATATTAATTATGTTTCTACATTTATGAGGAGAGTTGGGCTGTGCTCTCCAGACATCTGTACTGTATAGAGATAGGTGGTAGAGTGCAACATTTCCAAGTGCCAGATCGGCACCATTTTCCCATTCTGTATATGGCTGCTCTTTCTCTCCAGTTGTAGATACTCATTCAGCTTAGTCAAATCGAGTCCTTATTTGAGAGATTCTGCACTGAAAGGCAAACACATTTATCGTTATAAGCCTGTTTGTTTCCATAATTAGAAACCGAATCAACAGTGTATTGAAGATGACACATTTGCTCATTCCCTTTCTTCTCCCTATGGTGGCATAAAGCAGTGAAGCACAATAATTAATGAAAAAGACTGTTTATTATTCAGGCAACGTATCTGAAGTGGAAAAAAAAGCAGAGCATGTGTTAAAAATATATTGCTGAAGACCATCAGTGCCATCACAAAGTGTATCAGTTCTAGGGGGTGAGTCCCATCATTCAATCCAGTCGGGCAGGGTGCTCTAAAATTGTCAAAGACAATTGAACTCAGATTTCTCATATAAAACCCAGGAAAACACGGAATGCATGAAAAAATTCTGACTTAAGTATCCTGCTAGGGCATCTTTAATGTTCTTCCCAAAATAGTGACTTTTTTGGCTTCATTTACATGACTGATGTGTCCTGTGGCTGAGTGAAAAAGATACATTTTTTTAGTAGACTTATCTTTTCTTCTGGGAGAGTCTGTCCAATAGGTTTTGTAAGACAAAGGGTGCACAAAATGCTCTGCTCAGCACTCTGCTGTTGCAAAGGAAGGCTAATCTGTTTTAAATAACAAAGGCCAGAAAATGCCTGACTGCAAAATACTGCTTTGTCTGCTGTGGACATGCTACAGAGTAAGTCATTGCTTGTGGGCCAGTATTGAAGATTATGTGAAACACAGCACTTTTCTCCACCTCTTGAGGCTGATAATGAAGGCCAGGGAAGGATTCCTCCATACTCATTGATCATGGGTAAGCCTGCAAAGTTCCCCTGAGACTTCTTCAGGCCACTTCATTTGCAAAAAGCTGCAGTGTAACCAGAAATATAGAAGTATGTTCTGCCTAGTAAATGTCACAGCTATAATGTACAGCTGAAGTCATGCTGGTGGCAAGCCAAGATTGGGGTTCTGTTCCATTTCCACCTATTTCCACACTACACCTAGCTATGAAAAGCTTTTATGTTTACTTAAGCTTATAAAGTCTCAGTCCACATTAGGAAAAGTATATGACAGGAGTAAGAATAGCCCACTTACTAAAAATGAAGGTGATTGAGAGAACAGTGACTCTATCAAGGGTACTGATTTTCAATTCCTTGATTGGAGTCCGCTTTCCTTTTGTGGAGTTTATACTCAATGGTGATGCTGCATTGTTGTGGCAAATAAAGCTTCCTGGTATTGCAAAGCCATGAACAGCCACTTACACTGAGAACAAAGCTTTATCTTCATGTTTTGATATTCACCCTCCACAATGTTAAATTTTGGGAATAGAGAACTGGTTTGCACTATTTTTAGATGGGCACAATTTCAGTAACATAAATATCATCTTCTGAATTTAAAGTGCTGTTAGCTAGAGGTTGGTTTGGTAGTTTTGTGCTTGCTACAAATCTGTGTGTTAGGGGATGAACAGTACGAATATGTGGCTTTGCACAAGCATGATAGAAAACCTTAATATGATTTTTTAACTTGCTAAGGGGAAAAAAGTGTATTGCTTGATGCGCAGCAAATATAATACAAAGTAGAATAGTGCTCTGTGCTATGCGTGTTAATGCCTTGTGTTGTTTATTCAAGGTGATGCAGTCATAGATAAACAATTTGAATAGATTTTGACAATATAATGTGGGAAATTTTAGGAATATATTGAGTCCATTCCTAAAATATAGCTGCAGTTTAAGGACTATGATGGACATCCTTATCAGATTGTTTCTTTGTAATTCTTGTTCTTTATGAAAAACTGTAAGCATCAGCACTTTTCTTTGGTTTTCTCTCCCTTCCATGCAGAGAGTTAGTTTGCTGAAAAGCATGTGACATGCACAGTCCTGCAATATCAGTGGAATCAGCTGCGAGAACATTGTGCCTGGTGGCTATATGAGACTCTTTACAAAGAGGGGTAAATTTAAGGAGTCTTTGTACTTGACCGTCTTGTCCTTTCCTCCATATTCTCAGAGAAGTAGGTCCAATAAGATCATATGGGTTGTAACAGTCTTTAGGATTGAGGACCTCTGGTAAAACACCTCTGTTCTGCTTTGTCAGCCTGAGGCTGACACCCTTTCCAAGGACGTTTAATGTGGCTAATAAAGTGTGCTTGCTTTCATTGTCTGTTGCATTAACCATTCTAGTGTGTGTGTTGTCCAGATCTGTTTGAGATGACCAGTTCCCAGAGTGGTTGGCTTATCATGTTGAGAAGCTACCTGGGCTCAGCGCAGAAATATCCTCCTGAAACGTTGCTAGGAACAGATTGCACCACTAATGCCAGCAAAACAATGCAAGAGAAGGTCTCATTTCTTAGGTTTTAAAGAAAAATCTTGTTGTATTTTATTGGGAAGCAATTTGTGCCAGCCAACATAACAGAATCATACCCACACTGCTGACTACTGGGTGCTGCTCCTTCCTCCGCTGGGCTCTGTTGCCATCCCTTGTCTGATGTAACTTCCCCTCAGCTCAGGGCCACAGGTACTGGCCAAATGCAGGGAAAAAGAAAACTGCTGCTCTCTAGAGTTTAAAGTCTTAATGGACTGAAAAGAAGGGGAATTGATTATGGAGAAGTTAAGTGGCTTGCTCAGGATTTCACAGAAAGGGCTAGGCACCATTGAGCTTTTAGTGAAGATTTGATGATACCCAGTTCAGCATCGTAACCACAGGAGCATTATTGTGCATCACAGCAAAGACATTCCTGGGTTTGTGGAAGGATTAGGAAGAAAGGGAACTTAATAACACTAAGGGAATTCTGAGTGGTACCATAACATAAATAGAACATAGGAATAGTCATGAATAGTGTTTTCAGTTAGTAAAAGTAGTGAACAACATATTTCGGCTCTACCTATTGGATTTTCTCATGTAATGGTCTTTAAACCAGAGATATGATAGCTTTTGATTAAAAAGTGATCATATTTTAATTAGGAATGATTCTCCTCCAGTACTTTCATTGGTCTTTGTTCTCCTGAGAAAAGAGCAGAAATCATGGAAATTTTTAGTAGAGATAGAAAAGAGCTGTCAAAGTTTAGAAAGAAAAATGGAAAAAAGAGAAAGAAATAATTTTATTTTTACCTTTTTTTTTTTCTTGAAATATTGATAAAAAAGTTCATGGACAATGCATGAGCATATTTTTCTGGAAATATAAGATAGTTACCGTGTTTGTTGCTGCAGTAACATAATATGCACTTACGTAGCTATGATACTTTATGATTGAGTGCTTTATTTTGTGGCATGTTAATGTTAAACAGTGGCAGGAGCCTGATGTCAGTCATGTAGACTAAATAGTTACACTTGGAATTTTTTATTACTATATAATTTATGGTCCTTCTGCTTTTTTTTTTTTTTTTTGCCTCCTTTTAGGCCTGACTATTTGAGAATTCTTAGTAGTTAAATCAAAAGGGGAGTATTTCCATGTATGAAGACTCCTGTTTTCCTGAAAGAACAGGTTTTTGCATCTTGTCGAGCTGATTAACCTCTAACTCTTTCCTTTCCACAGAAGAACTCAAGGAGAAACTAAAGAAATATGTTGATGAAGTGAACGCCCGTAAACCTGGTTTCATCAAGGTGGTTCGACACAGCAAACAAGAGGGACTGATTCGATCTCGAGTTAGTGGATGGAGAGTAGCCACTGCACCAGTAGTCGCTCTCTTTGATGCCCATGTGGAATTTAATGTGGGATGGTATGTGTCTCCTTGAATTTTGCTGACCAAGGGACCTTTTCCAAGCACTGTTTACAAATTACTGAATGGTGCTCTTGCATATAGAGGGTGAATTAGCATTCTGATAATTTTAATGAAGATTCAGACATGATCATGGACACAAACATGAAAAGCATATTTGTGCTGGGGTAACATAATCTAGATCCATTTCTATAATGTGAGTTACCTGCTGGCATAATGTATTTGAACTATATTGGAAAACTGCATGTTAAAAACCTCCACCGATAATGTAGCCCTTTGCCCAGAAGGGCATTTTTATGTTCTTTTAATTAAAAAATGTTATGTTTCTTTTATATTCTACAGTGTAAACAAAGAAGTGTCATTTTGGCACTGAGGTTGCTGTTCTGTGGAAAAGTAGCACATAACTAAGACCATGTGTTTTAACTTGTTCAGTCTGGATTTAATATCTCTGTTTCTTCATGAGTAAAACCAGTGATAAAAAGGCAGGAGCTTCTGTCCCTAGGATAAATCTATTATTAGCTCTGATCTTGAAGTCCTTGATAATATCGAGAGACTGAAGTTATCATTATTTGGTAGCAAGGGTGTAAATGCTCTATCATATGCAGATACTAATTTCTTCCATTCACCAGCTAACATCAAGGTTAATAAAAGGGCATCCTAGATAAAATATTGCAGTGTTTTATTTGGGGGCAGATCAGTCTCTGTCAAAATTCCACTGCAAAGCAAAGGGAGCTCTGAATGGGTAACAGCCATAGACTTTGCCCTTTCTGAAATACACAGCATAAGCTGCTATTTCCATCACTGCTATGTTTCTACTGACATGGTCATAACGCTTTTTTTTCTTTCTTTTTTTTTTTTAGGGCTGAACCAGTGCTCACTAGGATAAAAGAGAACAGAAAAAGAGTAATTTCTCCATCATTTGATAACATTAAGTATGATAATTTTGAAATAGAGGAGTATCCCCTCTCAGCACAGGGGTTTGACTGGGAGCTGTGGTGCCGATATCTGAACCCTCCTAAGTCGTGGTGGAAACTGGAGAACACAACTGCTCCAATAAGGTAACATGCAACTGTGATCTAGAGTAGTGTGTCACTGGGAATGCCCGTTTAGATATGACAGATGGTGAGTGGTCTTAGCTATGTAATAGATTTTACTGACTGTAATGTTAAATTACGTGTTAAATTAGTTAAGTGTCCTCGAGCTGTCCACTTCAGCTTTTGTCCCTGAACCCTACACCCCTGCACATCAAGAAAACTGATATTTTCAGTAGATCTTTTCAAATAGGTTTCCTTGTTATTAACATGGGGCAAAACACGTAGTTGAAGTGAAATAGGAGACTTGAATGCCCAGCCAGCACTGCTTTCTCCAAATGCCTTGTCTGCTACTTTAGTGGTAATGGGCCAGAAACAGAATTTTCTTTACAAATGCATTATATAAACAGAACTGATCTGACGGCTGTATTCTTTATAAAACTGTCACGTAGCTTTACAGCTGTGTTATGCCCTAGGAGTTAATGCTGGTCTGCTGATAGTGTGTGAGCAAAGACTATTAGATCCTTGCTTTGGTACAATCTAGCTCTGTACTTTCTTATCCTGTCTGGAGTATTGTTAGGCTGGTACAGAACAATACCCTTATCTCAGGGGGAGGAGTAGGTGCCTCTGAATCCTCTCAGCAGCTCTGCTGAGATTCCAGGCCTTTCTTCTAGCGATGCATTCATACCACGAGGTCACTAGTACCTAGAATCTAGCTCTCTGCAGAAAGAAGGTATGAAGACTGTTTTCACCACCTACAAAGCAGAACCTTAAATAGCAATGGCAGCGTGAGGGGAACATCACTACCAATGAGTTTTCATGCAGTCAATGTAAAGGGAATCTTTCATCCAGTGGTTCTGTCTTTTCAGGCAGACAACTTTTTTCGGCAATTATCAGTTTTACCCTGAAATACCTGAATTATCAGTTCATACCCTGAACTGCACTGACCTAGATGCTGTTCATTAGAACAAGACTCAGCATTGGAAAGTAGGAGATAAAAATTCACAGGTGTGCCACAGACATAGGTAAAAAAGGGTGGAAATTTCCACACCATCAGAAATGGTTCTCAGTATTAATAAAGTCTGTTAACTTTATGAAAATGCTTTGAAGTATTCTACTCCTGGAGAGTCAAACCTTCTGTATTAATTATGATTACTTTTAAAATTTAAAGTATTTAAACTCAGAATAAGAGCACATCTACTTTTCCATTTTACCCCAAAACTCTGTCCTATGTGAGGATTGTGGAGTGAATGTCCTTTATGAATATTGGATGTTTAGGTTTGTTTCCTAGCCCTTTCCCTGGCACCTTTTATTCAGTGCAATGCGTGTATGTGTGCGCTGGGTAACTAAAACAATCAAACAAAAAGCCACATGGCTTCTATCATGACTCCAATATGCTTCTAGAATTATAGCAAAGGGAAGCAGGTACTCTGAAAAATACTTTAAAAACAACATCAAAAGCAAGAGTACTTTGTCATCAAAGAAGCATGGTTTTTGAATTGACGTTAACTGCTATTTTCTTCATTAATAAATACATCAGAAACAGTCTTTCATTGTTACAAAGTGGGTGCTCTAGCCCTTCAAGTTAAAGACATAAATGTATAGATTTCTGTAGAATTGTACAATTTGTGATTAACACATCCTATAATCTGTTTGAAAGCAGATGTCTACTCTTATTGCAGCTTGAATGTTCCCAGTAAATGCAGGGCGATTTCCCCTGTACTGCTAATTAATATCCTGTTGTTATGAGAGTTCCTGATACCAGCATAATAGTCAGAAAAGACATTTTTATTTCTTGCTATTGTGGATTGTAAGTTAGGAGAAAAATGAAAAGGCTAAATTACTCTGTATTATCCTCCACCGCATCTAAAAAAGTAAAATTATACTCTCTGAGCCTGAACCCTTACATTCTTAAGATTGGCTCTGCATAGTAGAAATTGGCTAATTCAGGTCCTGACATAAATAGAGCTTACCGATTCACCAAAGCTATTGTTTAATTGTAAAGAATTGTTTAAATTTGGCTCAGGACAATGGGCTAGTACTACAGTACACTGGTAAGAGCAAACATTTCTTGATTCTGTATTGCAAAACCTGACCTGAAAGTTTCTATTCAAGAAATAATCTTTTCTTTTATATGAACTTACAGACACAAGTTTTCTTAGCTGTAGAATCTAGCTTCTGGCTAAACACAAAACTGTGCATTATTGGGTATCCTTGTTAATTATCATAGACAAGAAACCTGAGGACTTAGCAGGGACAGAGACTAGAATGGCTGGTGCCTCAGAAACAAAGTTGAGGCTCCTGGATCTAGTATTATTAGCACTGAAATCCTACCTGTTCTGATGAAGAGACTCATTTTGAGTCTATTTTCCTTCAATGGTGCTTATTCCAGAATAGAAGCAAGAACATGAGAAGACAAAGCCAGATAAATTTGTTTAAGAAAAACCTCCCTAAGAATCTGTCTTGACACACCATTTGACACAGCAATTATAAATATAAACTCCTTCTGAATAATAAAATTGTTCATATTCTATCTGTTAATTTTGGTTGTGTCTGCTTCATTTTTCCAGGAGTCCTGCATTGATTGGATGCTTCATAGTAGACAGAGAATATTTCCAAGAGATTGGCTTACTGGATGAAGGCATGGAAGTATATGGAGGCGAGAATGTAGAGCTGGGAATCAGGGTAAGGAGCATAACCAACCAACACTGGTGGCTTGCATTTAAAATACAGCTTGTTTCTTATTGCGCGGGGTGAAAAAACAGTCAAAAATGTATGGATGATGGTGTGCAAAGGAGATCCACAGCTCTGAGGATTTTTTGTATTTGAGGAGGGAGCGAAAAAAAAGGAGCAAAAGCTCCTATGTCTTTTTAAAGAATTTATCTGGGATAAGATAGAAATACAAAATTTGGTATTATTCTGTTGTTCAAGTAACAGTGCTAGAATTTGTTAGACATGATACCCAAAACTCACTGCTTATCTATGATCTCAGTTTCAGTAAGGAGGATAGTTTCTCATAGGTGTAATGGGAAAAGCCTTTCTAGATTACTTGGTTTATTTAAATTGGGAAAATCGCTGTGGAGCAAACTGGAATATATAGGCATTTATGCTGCCTTCCCTCTGGAGGGGAATTAAGATATCAATAAAGAGCATAAGTGGACATATTTTCTTCTTCCATCGTACACTCTTCATCTGTTTATTGGATGCAGTATTGTGTGCGATTTGTATCTCTTCACAGCTAAATACCATTCTGAAAACACAGTGCTGCTCTGTTTGAGAATCTTTCAAGTTTTTGATAAAAGAGAAATTCTTAGATAGGTGGTAATGAAAAATGGCATGATGTGTGTTAGAAAATTAAACTCTGAATTCTGCTATGAAATGTTAGTGGAAGCTTGTGTTTTGTGCTTTATTGTTGCCAGAACAAAAGCATACTGTTATACAATAGCAAAAAAAAAATCATTCATTTTTAAAATACAGAATCCTTGGCTGGGACTGTGAGATATAACAAAGAATACTCATTTTTACTTCTCATTTCCTGAAATTCTTTTTCTCCTACCTGTCAGAGATAGTGTTATTGCAGCAAGACTGAAGGGCAGGCCCCCTCTCAGTTACATTAGAGCACAGTTTTAAGGAAAGGCAGCGAGAAATGCAAGACTGCTTCTTTTAATAACACCATTCTCCTCACTGTGAGGGCCAGAGAGCTGCCTTCTGTTCCTGAAAACTGATTTTGCAGCTCAGTGTTATGATGAGTTGAAAATTAGTGTCACTTTGATTTTTCTTTTCTTTTTTCAACTGACAAAGCTATTGTCTCCATGTGAGTGTGAGGAGTTTTATCTAGTTTTGCATCATGAGATATATGCTGTCCAGTCTGCTATACTTAGCCTTGCAGAAGTTGACTGGGAAGAGTACTTTGATAGACAAAACCTGAGAGACACAAACCTCTGCATAATTGAAACTTTGGAGTAGACTGGATCACTGGAATAAGGCCCTCTGATTTCCTTATGGCTTTTTGTCTGTCTCCCGGGAAGCAGTGCCTGACCTACATAAAATACTTTCATCTGTAACAGATTGTAGTGTGCAAGGTAGCATAATGTATGCTGCCTTGTCTAACTTTATCCTGACTTGGATCTGTGTTCCAGGCTGTATCAAAACAAATTACTCAGCTGTAATGAATAGATTTTTCAGCAGTTTATTACCAACTCTTCTCACAATTCTCAGCATATCCCAGATAATACCAGGATGAATATAAATGTACAGTGCAATATTAGAGCTTCTAGGGAGCACAATATTATGTCTGCAGATGTTAAGCTTGAAAAAGTAAGCTCCTTCCCTCAGCCACCTGCTTCTGGCACACACCTGGGGCTGTACACTGCGTCTTGGCAAAATACAGGTGGCTACTTCAAATGTGCTCTCGCATCATGGTAGGTACAGTTATCCCTAGAGGTCCAGCTCCCCAGGGCTGCCTTTCATTTCCTTTAGATAGGGTCACATGAAAAACTGTATTCAGCGGGTGATTTTAGGCCAGATGGTATGTCTCTGCTGCTGAACTACGTTTTTGTCTCTGCAGCCCCAAATAGTCATCTCTACATTATTTGTGTTGCTTTCAACTGTGAGGCATATGATGAATCACTTAATGAAGACAGTAATTGTTCTACAAAACTACATTATAATTACAGTATCAGTGCAATAAATAATGATTCCATTTTAAAAATAATGCTCTCCAATACATGATTACATATTGCTCACTGTGCTTCATCTTTCATTGCCATTTTCCTTTTTTAAGAAGTATCAAGCTTCATCTAGTATTCTGCTGTGTGATATGCATTATCATGTAAGGGTGGAGAAGCAAACACCATGTGCCCAAACTGACCCGGTATCCAGGCTAGGCAAGAAGTAGTATATTGTGTATTGCATTCTCTGATATGATGAAGTTGGTAACTAATGAAATTTCTTTGACCTTTTTATCATGGCTTGAGTTTCTAAGCAAATTTCACACAGCCTGTTCTTCTTCTTTACAGTGTTTAGGCACTGGAAGTCAATTATTTATTGGGAAATTTTATGCATAAATGTGTAAGAGCAAGCATGTACAGGAACAGGAGAGGTTGCTTTCAGCTACAGAAATAGCAGCAAGAGTTAGGATCATTTGAGCTACCTGTTTTCCTTAAACATGCTAAGTAGAGCATGGTCCTGCGTCCCTATATTACTAATTTTGTTCCAGAGGGTGTAACACTACTGTGAGCCAAACTCATATGCTGCAACATCATGTGATGACAGGACTGGGTAAATCACCATCTCTGTGCCTATGCACAGGGTCAAAGCCTTATTCTCTATTTGCTTTGTTAGCGACTGCATCTTCGGTTATGTGAGATAAAATTTAATCTCCCAGCTGAGAAGGTTCTGAGAAGCAAAGTCTACCTATTTAGGATTTCTTTTCATTATAAGGGAGGAATCATTACTGTGTCTTCTAAAAAATCTTGAAATGGTTTGTTTTCAGCTGAACTGATGGGATATTCACTGTGCAGGGACAGGAATTAGACCCTGACGAAATGGAGACTTATCCCAGTATCCTCTCCCAGGAGGTATTTTTGTTACCGCATCATCTGTACAAATATCCAGTTATTTGTGTAATGTGAGTGCAAGAAAATCCCCAACTATTGGAAACTTGTACCTGAAGCATCCATTGTTGGTAAACTGTAACAAGCCACAGAAAACAGGTCTTTGATTGGAGGATTATCCTCTCGACTCTGATGAATTAGTTTCTCTGCTCAGCTCTACTTGTCTCTAATGTGGTGTATTATTTTAACTTTTAAGGTTTTTATTCTTGTCTGTGGCTTTGTAACAACATTTGTAAAATATTAAGCATATATTATTAAATAAATATTAATAGAGTTCTGTTGCCTTGAGCTAGAAGCTGACAGATGGATTCAAAATATGAATGCATTTTGAATCTTAGAAGCAATGCTGTATTTTCTCCTCAAGCAAATATTTTCTTGCAAAGCTATTCATTTGCTCCATAAGAAAATAAAGGCAGGCTGGTTGCTGCAAGATTTGACAGCATCCTTTTTGAGCAGCTCGCTCACTTTATCTCGGATTTTTGAAAGATTCATTTACTGTGCCCCAGAATCATATTCTCGAATTCACGTTAGGATGAGTAATGCTTCTTTTTGGTAGGTGTTCAGTCATTCCCAAATGAAGTGTGCTTTTAAGGGACCAGATTGCATTTGGACAGCAAACTGGAATCATATTGCTTATCCAAGAGACCAAATAGGAACTGTGTTGGTAACTGCCTTATAGTGGAAACAAAATTGAGTGTAAGGCTGGCATTTCTCACTGTTATTTGGTCTCTGCTTCCGGGTTGTGCTTGCACAAGCAGTACTTGTAGTTAGAGAGTACTACAAATCCATTGCAATCAATTAGATGCAATCAATTAGATCCTGCGTTAGATGGTTCAACTCTAATTTTCATTAGGCTTCTTAAAGGCCCATTCCAATTCCTACTGAAGTCAGCAGAAGATTTTCTATCAAGAGCAAGCCTGTAGCAATTATTTTGTCTTTTAAAGGAGCCTAAGTGTTTGATAAAGCTTCCAAATATCTGTTACCACAAAGTTGTTTGTACCACTTCTAGGGATGCCTGAACAAATAGTCGGTGATTTGCCTTAGGTCATGGACTAAGTCATCATCAGAGTCAAGGGAACGGAAGCCCAGGCTTTAACTTAGGGTAATTAAATATGTCACAAAGACTTTTTTTTTGCAGTTGAATTTGCGTTCACAGGGATATAATGGCCTTGTTAAATGGGTAAGAGGAGACTTTGTTAGAAGGTAATAGCTCTTCAAGGGAAAAGGAATGGATCTTTCTCCCACTAAATGGTATATTAAGACTTCACATCAGCTGACCCAGGAGGAAAATTACATTTATAGTTCAGACTGAGTATGGCACACTACTTTTATACAGTATATTGCCATAGTGAAATTAGTTGTATTTGCAATAAAATAACATTATAATAAATATATGTGCTTCATTTCCTGTTAGTCTCGCAGTTTGTTTATAGAACTTACATGAAGCTGATGCTTTTTCTGTTGGTGGAGAACTAGAGGAATCCTTCTTCTCCTTGCCACCCTCTTGTTCTGACTCACAGCACGCCAGTACTTTGGCTCTCCCAGCATAGTTGTCTGAATGGCTGCCCCATACCCACTATGTCAGAACACCTCCAATTCAGAAGTATACCTTTGTATTGTAACTTTTTTTTTAAACTGTAGGGTTAATTTTAATGTAATCAGTTTGTGATTTACCATTCTGCCTCACAAAGTGTTGTGTTAGGAAAATTGAGAGGCTGATGTGCCAAGAGGTAGAAATGACTGGGGGGGGCACAATGAAAGTGAGAGGATTTCTCAGCAAGCTGCTGTGTTGTGGGACTTTGCATGGAGAGGGAGCAGTGGGATGTGTCATGTGTGCATAGCATCTCTTTTTGTCCTTGCTGCCGAATCCCCTTTCATGGCACTCCGCTGAGAAAACTAGATCTTCCCTGAATTCCCTTCAGGAAAATGAATCTAGATGTCCCCCATTCTTGCAATTACAGCTATCATCACTTGCTGTGGTCTTAAAGCCATGTTTTTAACTTGATTTCAATAAGTAGGCCAGAGCTCTTCCCAGTAGGGAATGATTTGCTGTACAGAAAAAATCCTTAGTGTATGATCACAGGTGCTGTTCAACAGTATTAGGTTGATGATGTGCAAAAGGAAGGGCTGAGAAGTACAAGAAAAAGAATATTCTTGTTGCTACTTTTAGATAACATTTAAATACTGTTTTTTAAGATAGTGATTTCTTTTTAATTTTACATTAAAGCTTTAAATGAAGAGATGTCTCTTTTATTTTTATCCATTTTATGAATTCAGAAGATCATTTCTAGACTGAACTCTGCAAGAAAAAATTGTAAAGATTGACCAAATGTTATTTCTTACAAGATGTAGCCAATGCTTTTCATAGCCCACACTTTCATCAAGATAAAAATAATTCCTTGGCAGTGTAAGCATGGCGCAAGTACTTGCCTAGCACCCTGTGTAACCAGTAGTGGCTTCTCAGTGTGACCAGAATTATTGCTAATTTTGTTTTGCAAAGTCCCTCACTGTGTTAACAACCTGAATCCCAAGATGACACAGACTAAAGTTCTCTATTTATAGAGTCATAATTCCAGCAGAAAATAAAAAAATAAAAAACAAACAAACAAAAAACCCCAAAACTCTGTTGGGAATAAAATAAGGAAATTGTCATGCTTCCAAATGGGTGTCAGTCATGACATCAACAGAAACTGGCTTTCTGTAGTTTGTTCTGGTTTTGTGTCAAACCTGCAGAGGAATAATTGTTTCCCCCTCACCCCCCCCTCCGGCCCTGTTCGCCCACGAATGCCTCAGCAGGTAATCTGCAGCTACAGCATGTGCAATTATACAGACAACATTACCAGTGAATCATTTTTGTGTTTTTGCTCTTTCTGGGGAGAGAGCATTTTATTAGCTTCTCCCACAGGAAAGCAAATGATTGATACAGCATCAGCTAACACGTGGCATCACTATTCCCTACGAGTAAGGCGGATGAGGCACTTGGAGATTTCTCACAGATATTTTTTCACTGGTTGTGCCTGTGTGGTTGCGCGTTGCCAACTGGGCAATAAGATAGACATCTTGATATTTTATGAGAGGAAATTGTTTTTTATAGTGGTATAGAAAGAAGTAAAACGGTTCAAGTCAATATGCACTTACAAATCAGTGCACTCAGGCGAGATGCAAACTAATTAGTGCATTATTATAAGATAGCCTTATGTTTAAAGTCTTTCTGCACTTTGAGTCGCAGCATGGTAGCAATGCTATTGTAGCTTCTGATATTGCAATTCTTCATGGACTAGCCTGTAAAGATTCCATATTTGTTTTAATGTGATACTGAGGTGAGATGTCTCTAGAATTTATTTTCATGGAGAGTTTTTAGTACTGCAAGACTAGTTTAGTAATCTAACAAAGATTAGAGGAAGACCGGAGTGGGAGAGCAAGAGATTGTTGTGGTGTAACAGAACTGAGTAGATGACTGGGATGGATTCACCAGGATGGATCCAGCACGTTTGGGTCAAAGCTGCAAAGGCCAGATACCTTTATGTTTGTCACAGCACCTTGTGTCGTAAGTCAAGCAAGCAGAAGACCAGCTTGGCTGAACAGGGAACTCCTTATTGGAGCTCAAGAGGAAAAAAAAATTGTATGATCTCTGGAAGCAAGGTCAGGCTTCACAGGAAGATCACAGCGCTTTGGTTTGTATATGCAAGGAGAAGATGCAAAAGGCCAAAGCTCAATTAGAGTTGAAACTGGCCAGTGTTGTTTCAGATAACAAGAAGGGCTTTTTTAATGTATGTTAGTAGCAAGAGGAGGCCTAAAGATAACATTGGAAAGATACTTTTTGAAGATCTGACTCTTTGAAGGTCATCTGACTAATAGGGATGATGAAAAAACAGAGGCATTCAGTGCCTTTTTTTGCCTCAGTCTTTAATAATGCTGATAGACCTTGGGCTGCCTGGTCCCCTGAGTGAGAGAATCACGAGTGTGGAAACAGTGACTTTCTATTTGCGGACACTGAAATTGTAAGGAACCAGCTGTAATATCAGCTGAATGATCCCAAGTCCGTGGAGCCTAATGGGATTCATCCCAGAGTACTTAAGGATCTAGTGAATGTTATGGCAGGACCCCTCTCGATCATCTACCAAAGATCTTGGGAATCTGGGAGGTTCCTGCTGACTGGAATCTAGCCAATGTTATTCCTGTTATTCTGTAAAGGAAGACTGAGGGAACTACAAACCTGTTAGTCTAACCTCAGTTCCTGGAAAAATTAGGGAGAAGGTTATACTAGGTACTATTGAAAGGCATTTAAAGAATAATGCAATCATCAGGCACGGTCAACATGGGTTCACAAAGGGAAAGTCCTGTTTAAGGTCACCTGCCTAGTAGATGAAGGGAAGACAGTGGATGTAGTTTTTCTGGATTTCGGTAAGGCTGTCCCTCACAGCATCCTTCTGGACAAGTTGTCCAACTGTGGGATGAGCAGGTTCATGGTGCAGTGAGTGAAGAACTGGCTGAAGGGCAGAACTGAAAGGGTTCTAGTGAATGGGGATACATCTGGCTGGCAGCCAGTCACCAGTGGAGTTCCTCAGGGTTCAATTCTAGGACCAGTTCTGTTCAATATATTTATCAACGATCTGGATGCAAGAGTTGAATGCACCATTAGCAAGGTTGCTGATGATACCAAACTGGGAGGTACTGTTGGCTCTCTTGAGGGACAAGATGCCCTGCAGAGGGATCTAGATAGATTGGATTTTACAAGTCCAGATGCTGAATTCTGCACCTAGGATGGAGTAATACCAGGTACAAGTATAAATGGGGAGAGGAGTGGCTGTAGAGGAGCCTTGCAGAAAGGCATCTGGGCGTGCTGGTCAACAGCAGGCTCAGTACGAGCCAGCAGTGTCCCTGGCAGCCAAGAGGGCAAACCACATCCTGGGGTGCATCAAACAGCATGGCCAGCCGGTGAAAAGGGTGACTCTCCCTCTGTATTCAGCGTTGGTGCGGCTTCACCTTGAGTACTGTGTGTAGTTCTGGGCCCCACCATTTAAGGATGGGAAGGTCTTCAAATGTGTCCAGAGGGTGGCAACAAAGCTGGTGAAAGGGCTGGAAGGAATGTCCTATGAGGACCAGCTAAGGACTTTTGAGTTTATCTTGGAGAAAAGGAGGCTGAGGGGCGACCTTATTGCTCTCCACAGCTTCCTGAGGACGCGAAGTGGAGAGGGAGGTGCTGAGCTCTTCTGTCCGGTGATAGGACGTGTGGGAATGGTTCAAAACTGTGCCAGAGGAAGTTTAGACTGGACATTAGGAAGCATTTCTTTACTGAGAGGATGGTCAAACACTGGAACAGGCTTCCTGGAGGGGTAGCAGATGCCCCAAGCCTGTCAGGTTTTAAGAGGCATTTGGACAATGCCCTTAATACTCTGGTTTAACCTTTGGT
This sequence comes from Numenius arquata, assembly GCF_964106895.1. Lineage (NCBI taxonomy): Eukaryota > Metazoa > Chordata > Aves > Charadriiformes > Scolopacidae > Numenius > Numenius arquata. Next base: position 22,676,119 of record NC_133581.1, on the reverse strand, counting down.
GAGCCCTGAATTGGTCAGGCAGTTGGACTAGATGATCATTCCCTTCCAACTGAAAATATGCTATGCTATGTTTATGCTATGCTATGCTATTCTTAGCTTGGTATTCTGGTACTGATCAAGCCTTTAGGATTAGTGCAAGTTTAACAAGACTGATCAGGCTAAGCACAGCTGTGGTAAGGGAGAGAAAGGTGAAAACAAAAGATGGGAAGTGCACTAAGTTGCTCCATGAATACTAAACCAGTGGTGATCTGGTAATTCAGTTTGCTGCTTTTTTGCCTTTTAAGATGAAAAGTGATTTCTTTTACTTCCCATTCATGACTTAAACTTGGCAATGTAGTGATTTATGTGTCAGTTATTTGCTGTGCCTAGCGATGATAGGCACATTTGAAAGAGAACTGAATGAAGCTGTATGCCTTCAGCGACCCCTGAAGCATGTTATCTCCTAGTAACACAAGGCATAGAGGAGTTCCTGCAATTGTAAACCAGCAACACAACATACATAGTTTCACAATACATTGTAAAAGTTTCACAGCTCATGAAGATACGTGCAAAATTAATCCCTGCAGAACAAAACAATTTAAAAAGTACATAATGAAGCAATCAGCTAAAAGAGGAAGGAAACTACTGATAATTTAATATGGGAAGAATCTTTTCACGTATTACTTTTTCAATGAGTGTTTTATAAAGGCACAATTAATGTAAAATGAGGCCTATGAGGCAATTAACGATGACTTCAAAAGTAAGATTTAAGGGATAATTTACATTTTAAAAATTGAGAGCAGCTCTAGTTATGTTAAAGCCTTTTATTTTCTTTTAAAAAGTATTTTAGATTGTGGGGATGTGTTTTTGTAGGTTGCTTACAGTTTCACGTTAAGATTATCAGCTTCGTTATGAAAAAAAGCTATTCTTGCACACAAATAGATAGTTTACCTGAAAGTATGACGGGCTTGTATGATGATAAGAAGTAGAATAGTCTTCAAAAACCTCACAGGATTTCAGTAAAACATATAAATAATTTAAAAAAAAAACCTCTGTTCAGTCCCTGATTTCTGTATGCATACTATTCTGAGTATATTAGTATATTAGGGTGACTATAGGCACCCTAATTTTCCACTCTGCAGGGCTGCATGCCAGTTGCATGATTCTCTTTTCCAGCCCATTCAGCATCTAGAAGCAGGGAGTAAACTATAATCATAGCTTCAGTAAGTAGTGTATTTTCTTTTTCTTCCTGTCTGCCTATATTCTGATTTTTCTAATCCTGAGTTTATGTGACTCAGGCCAGAATTCTGTGTTTAATTCTACTATTTGGGCAAACTTCTTAAATGAGACAAAGCTGTTTGAGACCAGTGGAATTAGAAAAGCTGTGCATGGTTTCTTGCTGAATTTGAGGAAAGTTAGTTAAATCCATCAGTACTTACTGTCACTATTGCAACTATTTAGTGAAGATTATCTGACTTCAGTAGAGATATGACCTAAATAAAGATTAATGTGTTTGATCCAGTGAGTATAGTTTCTGGGCTTACAGAGACAGATACTCAAATGTACGTGACAATCCAAAACCTTTCAGGGTGCGATCCAAACTCCACTGATTGCTACTGGAAACATGGATGCTGATCTCAGTGATCTTTGTATCTGACCATTCTCCCTGTCATTTCTGCCGTCACCTGTTAAAATAGCAAAATAAAAATGCAGACTTGAGAGGATCACAGACTTAGTTCGTGGTATAGAATAAAACTAGTTTATTCATACTTGCCTGTAAAGCATCAAGCACATTATTTGTTATCAGTAAATGATTAATAGTAATGACAAAGGTTAACAAGATTCACAAATACTGCATTAAATTGTTCCCCCAAAATATATTTTAAAGATATTGGTGACTATTTGTTTGTATCCACCATAATAATTAATTCACACTATTTTTTTTATCTTCAGGGCATCTTTAATGAGGTCTTCAAATTTTGTCATTTGCAGACTTCACAGAAGCTAGAAATTACTTCAGCCTTTTGAGAAATCATTTAATTATTAAACAGTTTTGTTTGCAGCCCAAATGAAATGATGGTTTCAAACAAGGTCACATGAGTTCTTGGAGAAACTGCATGTTCTGTGTAAATTTAATGAATGCAGTACATGCTAATAAACTGCTTAGCATCATGTAGGGTTTATTTTTTTTATTAGATGAAGCTTCCACAACATGAAAAGAACACTTAGTGATTAAAGAGATAAAAAGAAACACTTTTAATGAAGTGTTATATCATTTTATAATGAAGTATAAATTAAATATTCAAGAGAGGGATCAGCCTCAGAATTGTAACTGTTTTGATTAAATATGCAAATTCAAATATGTTTAAATGCAATTGAAAAGGATTTACTAAAGGATGTGGATATAAAAATAAAACTAAAGAGAACTAGAGACCCTTTGTCTAGTGAAACAGATTTTCCAGGTATGAATGGAATTTGCTCTAAAAAAAATTATGACCAGATTGATTTAGACATTTCTAAGGATGTGTGAGTCACCCATCTCTGCTGCATGCTGAAGGCTGTGCAAATGCTGTCACTACTGCCATCATTTTGTTGGGAAGGAGAGAAGGATGATAGCACAGCGGTATTAGGACTTACACCTTTGCAGAATGTTTAAGAAAGCCATTTGGTGTGGTACTGCTTCTGTAGCTGCCTCACTTGTGCCACCCCACCGGACTGCCCAGTTTTTCTGTCCTTTACTCCTTTAACCGACTGCAAGTTGCAGCTGATCTGTTGTGCCACCACCTGTGTTCTCTCTGCACTTTTACGTGTTCTCTGCTTTCCTGGCTCTTCCAATGGGAAGAACATGTTCTTTCTTTGCTCTGTGGGGCTACTTTAACCTTGGTGAACATAAATTCACACCATAGTTATTGCTTACATGTAGATGTACCTTCAGTAAATTAACAGTAAGAATTTCTTAGAGCTTGGACAAGTTCTCCACAGAAGTCATAACTATTTAAGATTTAAAAGGGAGATTGCCCTCCCCACCCCCTTTTTTTTCTCTCAAATAGATTTATGGTATTCGTTTAATATTCCTACCATCTCCCACTTGCTTTGCTTACTTTAGGTCATAGGCTTCACTGATTTTAGTCTTTCAGCTTTGTAAGTGGTATAAGTCGCCTTGGCACTGCTACTGTCCCTTTACACCTTGAATTTTTAAATGGAATTTTACTACCTTTTGCTAGTGATGAAGGAACCCTTTCAAGAGGAGGAAGCCCTTTAAGCCCTTCTTGGGGCTATACCAAATATATGAACCTCCTCAGGAAATTCAAGAATAAAGAGCCCTTTCTAAGGTACTTTTGGAAAGGAGCGTTGAAAACACACTGAAGTGGATTCTGAGAGCTCTTTGGAAGGGAAAATCCAGTTGGTCTGTTCTTTTTCTAAAAGACTGTTTGTTCAAAGTGAACCAGCAGGACCAAAACCTCAAGAAATTCCTCCAAAGAAAAGCAAACCTTCTGCATTGCTGGGGCTCCAGCAATCATGCTAAGTGCTCCCAAAGATACGCAGTCCCCCACACTTGAAAAATTTCTAAGGTCTTCGCCTTAAGGCAAAGCCTGAGGCCCATTGGTACAGTTTTGCAATTGAAGCTTTTACAGCATGAAATGTGAATTGCTATTTATTGTATCACAATGATGGAAACGTGGGGTTTTTTGACAAGTGTATATGTATGTATAGGGATTTGGCAGGAAATAGAGACTATTGCTAGCAGTGTCCACCTCTTGGTACCATAAGTAAAACATCTTCATGGGCAACAGGAAAAGGTGCTGTATTTCCTTTTAAGCATAGTTTAGGAAATTCATCAGGTTTCTTCCTTGCAATTTGTACAAATGGGCTTCTCATTAAGTATTAGTGGTTGCAGCGACAGTATGCTTAGAGATATAACATTTTATTTCAAACCACTCCATGTGGTTAAAAAAAGTCTTTGAAACGTTTTTATCTTTAGAGTTCCTACTAAAGTCATGGCTGATAATTTGGAAAAGCTTCACTGATTTTAAGCCCTTGTATTTATTTATAGCCATCACATAAAATAACAGTGCTGGAGAACTAGAAGGGCGCTATTCACTATGGATGAAGCCTGAATAAAGATTCCTAGTGACAGCAAAAAAAGGGTTGTGAAATTCAGAGGGAAAACATGTTTAGGCGTGAGGAACTGACCCCTCACTTCTATTCCTGTTTCTTAACTATAAAGACAACCTGTTGTCTACAGGAGTTTTACTATATGAAGAACTAACCACTCTAAAAGGCTTTGCAACTTCCCTCTGAGTTGAGTCTTTAAGAAAATATATTTCTTAGTATTAAAATATTAATTTAAAAAACCTAAAAATTGTCTTTAACCACAAGGTGTTGATTCAGAGTAATTAATGAGTCTCTCCTGTGCACTTCTGATGTGAGATTTACATCTTTATAGATGTCTTGAAAAATCCTCCAGCCATCCACAATGGCTCCAACACAATGGTTGGGGTACCATTAGCAAAGGAGATGGGAGGAGCTAGGAGTGGTCAAATTCAAGTGGACAGTTGGTCTAAGAAGGAAAAATTTAAAAATGGATGCAAGATGGATGCAAGAAATTCTGTTATTTCAAACATAATCAGGGAAGATTGAAAAAAACCCCAACTAACGCTTTCTGTAGAAATCAGTTAATCATGTTATATTGTTTAGTATTCATATATCCTGTTCAGTATAGTGTTTAATATTTAGTGTATGACTAGCAAAGCTCTTCATTCCTTGGCTGGAGATTTTGCACTTTTGGGGGAGTTGGGAATTCAGAATCCCTTGAGATTCCAGGAGAGTTTCATGCTGTTTGAAAATCCCACTTTAATGCCTACCTACCTTTTCTTTCTTTGCAACTGGCCTCTCCCTAAGTGTAATCAAATGCTTGGAGAAAAGAGTTTTCTCACTGTACTGTAATCCCACTGGCAAAGAACTCTTGCAGGAGGGAAAGGTACTGTGGCTTGTCTTAGAAGTGACCAGATGACCAAGTCAGGATTGGGCTTTCTGCCCTGGTAAAGTATTGCATCTGCTTTCACTCTGCGAGTGTTCTGCAAGGCTTTGTAGCCTACATCTCAGGGTAGTGCTACTTCTTTAGCGCTGTAACTGCAGGCTCGGCACACTCTGTAACTTATGATTCCTGTATCTTCAGATCACGTGTTTCTCGTGTCTTCCTCTTTAAAAAGTCATTAATAAAGGACTTTTAATCATCTTGATATATGTAAACTACTACCATATATCTCTAGTCTGGTTTTGGTACATACTAATCACATCTTTAGGGATTGCAGGAGATTTTTGCTTAGAAATAATAGGATTTGGTTTTGAAGTTGTTTAATGCAACCTGCCTGTTCAGTCAGCATTTGTATTGACAACTCCCCCTTAACATTAAGTTTTTAAGTGAATCCATGGTTCTTGCAGAGTAATTAATTAGTCTTTGGAAACAGAACAGAGACTGACAGCGTCTGAGAGAAAGGAGTGGCCACCAGATTTGATTAATTGATGTTTATTCAGGGTAATTGTTATTTACAAACTATATTAAAGACTTTGTCATCTCAGGATGTGTTTCGAAAACACATATGACTTCATTATAAAGTCAAATTAGATTTTACTGATTACTGAATCAGTGGTAAAATTATAGATGAGTCTGCTCTTCAGATTTTGAGATCCTAGAAATTTACTTGGAAATTTAGCTTATTATAGACCGGGCTCAGCTTGTTGTGAAGATGGCATTCAGACCTAACTCTGAAAATCCCACAAAAGATTTGGTGTTCACATGCTGGGCTTGGATCAAGGCCATCCTTAGTTAAAATGAGCAAAGGCTAGGCAGAGTAGGCAGCACAGGTGCTATGTGAATTGTCTTGTCCTAGGCTGTTATGACCATCTCTATATCTTCTTTGTCTTTTATGATACTAATTTAAACAGTGTACAGTGAGTAACTGAAACAATTTACAGCTGGATGTCAATGCCATACTGAGAAACGGCTTGGACTGAAAGCAGGAATTGTGTGAACAAAGCCTGATGATACTTCACATTTAGTCTTTATTAGGAAATGTAGCTGAACCATTTAGAATTAAATGTTTGACAAATTATTATTTTTGTTAGATCGTTAAACTGTGTTTTTCACTTTATATGATATTTAGAAAGACAGGACACAAATGTTGTTTCCATATTATTTATTCTTGTGTCAGATTAATTGCCCATTTATTTTAAAATATTTATGATCATCTCCGTTTTGCCCTGATGTTGTAATGGTTATTTTTATTTAATCTTACGGATTTCCAAGTTCTGGACATGGAGACATGCTAAAGTCTTTTCAGCTCCCTCCTTGACTGTACAGTTGGTTCATGGGATTGCTCATCTTCCAGAGAGCTCTGAAAACCAAGGCTCTATCTCTTCTCCCAGCATATGCTGAATGCAATTAGGCACCAGTTCAGGAAAGGCTTTGTAAACATCTGAATCCATGCCACATTTTCTGGTCTCAGGAGCTGCCAAATGCCTAAATGCTGTATTCAAGCCAGATGTCTAAATATATAAAATGAATGACTGAACAAAGTGCCTCCTTAGTGGAGCATATGCATATAGGACAGACAGACCTGAGGGGTCTGAGATCAGCTCCAGAACATGATGTTCTGCCAAACCCACATCCCTGGCCTCTAGGGGGGAGGTCAGAACATACTCTCTCCTGGATGAGCTGTATGGGGAAGGAGCACCCTCACTCTCATTTGTTGCTCTTTTGGTATGAGTTACCAAGCCTCGGGAATCTCTGCTAGTAGTATCGTAAGGCAAACTCTGTCACTTCTCAGTGACTACACCTGCCTCTGGGACAGTGAGGTACTTGTTCAGCAGGATCAAACAGTTTGAGTACATCTGGGTTTTCACCTGAAAAGCACCCACTCAACCATTATAAATGTGCTGCCTTGATCTTGTTAGGAAGTTTACATAGTACAAGATACACAGTAAAAGAGCTTCTATGTAGAATAATTCAAGTACTTCACTGACTGTTAAGGCTGCCAAAGTTGTTTTCTCTCTTGTTAAAAGCAGAAAGAGAGAAAATCAGAAATGAATGCAATACTTATGATTAACATTATGGACGTTCCCAGCTGCAGTAGTGGACAAAAATGAAACACACTTGAGCAAGTACAGTAACCCACATTATAAATGTATTATCATTTATAAGAATAGTGTGTGTTGTAATTGTTCATAGAACATTTTCACTATGCAGTCTTAGTCTCTGTCACTCCTCAAAAGAAATAAATGTGATCCTTTCTGAGCTATGTTTAAAGCAAAGCACAAGATGCATTTATATCCTAGTCTTCCTAGAACCTGAAACTTTAGTGATCTTAAAAAGTTGATTGGCTTAGTTTCCCTTTTAAATAAGGCTGGCTAGTTCAAGATTCTGAGTAGTGCATGTATGCATTGAGGTGGACTGTGCACAATTTAGAGAAATGCCTGCAAGGCATTAAAACTTGAACCCAGACGCTATTGTTTTGGATGCTCTGTAAATAATTTTATTAATAATCTTGAGAATAGCTAAATTGATCCAGCAAGATTGTGATGAGAGGCTACTGGTAATGTAATAATTCTGTAGTAAGGTTAAGTAGTAGTAATAATGCATGGTAATTCATGGTAATAACTCCTCTCACAACTGTACAAAAAAGCCCTCTGTATAGTCAAATAAGTCTTGAGTAGTTATTCTGCTTTGTAACAATGACAAGCCTAGAAATAAAATAATTTCAGTGTTTTTACTAAAGGACAGCAGTGGTATAGGGAGTTCTCACTAGCAGAATGTCTTTTTTCCTTCTAGGTGTGGCAATGTGGAGGAAGTGTTGAGGTTCTGCCTTGCTCCAGAATTGCCCACATTGAAAGAGCACATAAGCCATACACAGAAGATCTAACTGCTCATGTCCGGCGAAATGCATTAAGGGTGGCTGAAGTCTGGATGGATGAATTTAAGAGCCATGTCTATATGGCGTGGAACATACCCCAGGAGGTGAGTCACAAAGACCAGCGTTTGCAAATTTTGGCTTTAGTTCCTACTCTGAATTTTGATTTTTCTGCTATGATTTTGTTATTTGTATACACGTATGTATGTATTTATATCTTACATATATGCATAAGGTACGCCTATACACACATGTTTATAGAAATTAAATTATATATGTAGTTTTGTCTTATTCTGGAATAATTTTTTGCCTTCAGGTTCCTTAAACATTAATTTCTTGTCAAGTTCATCATCCTCACTGATGACTCTTCATGGAGATTTTAATCTAGTAGCTGCAGAAATGTGGAAAAAAGCATCAAATCTATATTACACATATTATTTTGAATTTGAATCTCTTATTTACCATCAGAGAGAGCTACAATTCCACCAGATTTGTGAGGGGAGTTCTGCGAAAGGGCAGGGTGTTAACATCTGTCAGTTCAAATGTGGGTGTATCACTCTTGAATAAATTTCACATCAGAGTAAGAGTGGCTGATAGATGTCATGACACATTGCAGAATCCAGCCGCAAGTCCCTTTTGGCCTGCTTGTCCAGATTTCTTTTCCATAGATGAGCAATGGTTGGTCCATTGTATTGAAAAGATAGTGTTGGATGGCTAACCTGAGAGCTCAGTTTGACATCTGATTTTAGTTGTTCTTCTGTAGTCAATGGTATTTAATCTATGAACTGTAAGAGTTCTAAGGGCTCTTAGAAAGGTGACTGTACCTATTCTGGAAAAAAATTCAGGATCCATATAAAATAGGTTGTTTCCACCTAAAGGCTGGAAACCATGGCTGCAGCTCAATTTGAGGTTTGACTTACAGTGTGCAGTTCTCATCACGACAACAAAAGCAAATATTCTAGACTTTATAAATGAACTTGGGCAATTTATTTTTTCTTTACTAAAATCTCTGTAAAATCTCTCTGAGTGCGATTGTAGCTGTTCAGAGAAACTGGTTTTAGTGCAATTTCTGGTTCAAGAAATAAAATGCTGTACTTCTCCTCCTTTAGTTGAATAAGGAAACAAGGCTAGAAACCAAAACCCAGCTAGATATATGAATGCTGATGTTGATTCAGCTGCTTTCAATAGTTTCCTTCATCTCTCATGGTTAAAACTAGATAATTTTGGCAAAGTGGGGAAGTCATTGTCCTGTTTTCAGGTTGCAGAATTAGCCACATAATACACCATGAAAACACCAAGAAAAGAAACCTTTATGATCTGATGTAGGGAAAGGACCTTACTGGAAGGTAGTCCCACGTTCACAAAATGAAAGTCACCCTTTAAGTGTCCTGTTTTGAGTAATCGCAGGGCAGTACATCCAAGAATAAAGACGTTTCTGGAAGATAGGGTTACTTATTTTACATCAAAACAATTTAAAATTAATTTTATTTATGATTAACCTGATCTAAATTTCAGTTTCTATTCTTTATTGTTAGTTATTTTTCTGAAGATTGGTTGATCTTCATTGATTGATCAAGTTTCAATTTTTTTACTTGCGAACATAGCATTAACACAGAACTTAGAAATTCCATTTGCTAACCAGGATATACAGTATTATACACATATTTGCATAATATTCATCCAGATATGATGGTGGTGGTGCTTAATCTTGTGCAAAGTTGAGATTTGAATGCAATTTGGAAATCAAATTCATTGAGAATACAAAGACAAGTTGTTGTTATTACTTGTAAATGGAAATTTAACAGGTAATAATAACAGTCTTGACTGTGCTGATAGGTCAGAAAAAAATAAACCTGTTATAATAAATTTAAAAACTAATTTATTAAACAAAGGAAACATATATTTTATTAAACAAATGAAAAATAAATGTAGTGTGTGGATTGTACTGATTTTTTCAGGTTACGAAGTGCATCAAGGTGTATGCACGGTAGATCTTGTACTGCCAAAACTGATTCTGTTTACAGTTTTGAAGAGGAATAACAAGTTTTCTTACTACTTCCATCACCAGTCGTTTTCCTAGCACAAATGTACTTAATCATTGCACTGAACTGCTTGAATAAATTGCAATGCAGATTATATTCTCTCATCTCCACAAAGGGTACTGCTGTCAAACCGTAGTGCAGACTTAAAAGCTGGAAATGGCAAGCGCTAAATCAGCTTTTAATAGTGGTAGCCTCTTCTGCAATGTAATGAGATGCCTCTGTTGTAGGGAGAAATCTATTACTCTGTGTATGTACAGAACCTGCAGCACAAAGAACTGTATTTCTCTGTATAATTTCTCAACTGTATTCATTTGTATTTCTCACCACTGTAGAAAACCAAATAAACACACATATGCCCACATACTTATTTAAAATATACTGGGAAACAGCTTAGTTTCCACAGTTGTAACACATCTATAAAGCTTGAATCTACTCATTACCTAGTAATTGCTACGGGTTGTTCAGAGACAGTATGGCACCTTTGTGACCATCAGAAGGTTTTTCTGTCATATAGGGCCTGTGACTTATAGCCAGGTACATTCAAGTGTTGTTCACTCAGCTTCCATCTTTTGTCGTGTGGAAAATAGGGAAGGACTTAGAAGAGTGTTGGGGCTCAGTTTTTTTCTGACAACCTGGCACATGCTCAAGTTTCCCAAATCAGTTGTGTACTTTGAAGCTGTTCTAAGCATCTTTGTGTTCATTGCAAGAGGCCTGGTGCCAAGAATCAGGGGAAGAGCTCCGAAGCCCCGGGACTTCCTTTTCCTTTCCCAGGCTAAACTTTGCAAGCACTGAACTGATTCCAGAGCAGAAGGAAACAAGTACATGTTTAAGGAAAGCTTCTGGCCTTTTAAGGGGAAAAAAGGAAAATACAGTACAAAATTACACTCCCAAACACTGTAATTGAATCAGTCAATATAAAGAAAACCTACATCATTAATGGGAGTCCTCTTTTATACATCAAAAGGTTAGGAGCAATGCAGCCTCTGGTTGGTGTAGAAACATCAGTAGAAAGAGGGAGTATTCAGTGTAAAGAAGCAACCTAAAAATAACTTAAAGCTTGTGGGACAGACTTCCAGCAGGCAGGGGGCAGAGAGATGGTGGATGAGAAAGGCTGGGGATGGATTAGGTCAAATTTAGATATCAGTGAGGATGGCAACATTTCTGTTTCATCTTTGCTTACCTCGAGATTAGATTAAAGGCAAAACACCAAAGAGGGACAATTTTCAAATCAAACCTAGCTTCAGCTTAGGCAAAAAGATGTCAAGACATCATTATGAGAGCCGTGCAGAGAGGACAGACAGATAGCATGGCCAAATCCTGTTACACAAGTGGGTAACTACAGGAGTAAATATCTGGAAGCTGATGAAATAATGCACTGGTAATGGACTGTGTAGGTAATAGAAATGTATTCAGTTATAACAGTTGGGACTTTCCATGAAATATGTTATTCCAAATGTTAACCATAGGACCTGTTTTTTCCATGGAAGAATTCCCAGATCTCTGAGAGGCCCTATAGTCAGATGTTTCCAAAGGTTTTAGTCTGAGAGCTAGTAATAAAAAGGAGTTAGACTCATTTGGCAGTGTGCTGTGACTGCCCTCTTAGGATCTCTGTGGGTGGCTCTGAAGCACTGAGGGCTACTGGGGATCTCAGATACCATGGTGATTTCTGCTTCCAAACTACTTAGAGAAATAGATTCAGAAAAAGCACTTAAAACCCAAAGGAAAGATTTTTCAAGTTCAATAAGCAAGAGTTGTGCTCTTCATGTTTCCTCCCCTATGTTTTTGGTTGGTTTTTTTTTTTTTTTTTTTTTTCCTTTTTTTCCTCCCATTATATTCTCAGCTTTGGGGAACACACTGAGTTGTTGCTGATTTTAAAGCCAGTGTGCTATTTGTGAGCTATTTTCCTTCTCCAGCTGCATGGGAGGATTACTCAGGCCCTAGATGCTCTTTCTTACCTTACACAATAAACGTTGAGGAAACAAGCATTGGTGCCTGCAGCGCTGCATGGAAAGGAGTTGGGATGCACTGCACCAATTTAGTATCTGATCCCAGGAAGCCTTCTTAGTGCTGGAAGTCGAATGGTCTGTGTGCTGGCGTCCTCCTTTTCCTTCACACAAGTGGCAGATACACTGGCAAGTGCAGCCAAGTGGTGCATGAGCAGGATTTTTCATGGGATCAGTTGGCTGTCTTACAGTACCCCACAGCATGTTCCTCTATCTAGTCACTTCCTAGGAAAGTCAGGAAAAAGTGATCCCTTAAGGAGTAGTTCCACATAAAGTTTTATGATGTAGGGCTTGAGGGGAGGGGAGTCATAATTTGTAAAGTTTAGCTTGAGTTATGCCTGTTTATGCCAGACCTCAGTTTCCTACTTTTTAGTATACTTTGCTAATGTGAAAGTCAATTTTACTTTAGTTAGAAAATGCTTCCATAATAAAATATACTTGTTCCAGTGCTTTGGGATGTAGGAAGCAGTCATTGCTTAAGCAGCTCAGAAACCTAGATACTTATAAAGATGTGTAACTAAGAATTCAGTGTTCCAATGTTTTTTTAAATCATATCTGGTGGCTGACAGAATCTTTGGGGTGTTTATGTCCCAGTAAGGGCTGTTGTTTAAGTAGATAGGTTATAGGATTTCCCTGTGAAAATTTATTTATCCTGCATTTTGATCCGAGGCAGAAGTGGTAGAGCACAGTGTGGAGCAAAAAATGTCTCATTTTATTTCCTATCAAATAGCAGCCATGGATTTGCACTTAGATCCCTCTCTAAAAATTTCTGCTGTGTGATTTTAATGTGATAAATTATTGATTTTTATATACAGGGACTTTATGAAACTAACGTTTTATGTTCTGCTCTTACGATAAGTAGAAGTTAGGTTAGCCAGAAATGTAAAGCAGAATAAAAATTAGGGGAGAGAATATTCTGCAGTTGCTTTTAACAAAAAAAAGCAACTTCTATTTTTACATTACAAGAGAAATTTAATAAGTGATATTTGAGAAGGGTGAGCAGAGCTTCTGCTCTTTGCAGTGAAGCAGTAAACCCAGACTTCAGAAATGGCCAGTAAGTGTCATATACTAATGATTAGGCCACAGTGGGATGCCAGCAATAAGGTTGTTTCTAGGGCAACTTTCTACTTACTGCCAATTACGTTTGGATTTGGAAGGTGCCAGGAAATTAGAGAACAGTGATATTCATTGGAAGCTAGATCTAAACCCCACTGCAGTCAACAGGAGTGGTCCCATTGACCAAAGTAGACTTTGAAAGAGACGCCACCGTGGTGACCTGTATCATATTAAATTGGAGCACTTATGGAGTGTGTGTGGGTGACAGACTCACTCCACAACCTAAAGCTGATATTTATTATAGACCGTAATCATCTTTGCAATAAGGGAGACTGGATGATTAGTTTACACAGAAGTGTGTCACTGATGTCTTTTCTGCTTTTTCTGTCCTTTGTTTTATGTGCAGGACTCCGGAATTGATATTGGTGATATTTCTGAGAGGAAGGCCTTGAGGAAAAAGCTCCAGTGCAAGACCTTTAGGTGGTATCTTGTCAGCGTGTATCCAGAAATGAGAATGTATTCAGATACTGTCGCCTATGGGGTGGTAAGGAACTTGTTTACATTTCTCATTCTAAAAAAGTGGGGAAGAAAGGTGTATAGGGGAAGTGATTCATGAAGACAGTGCCTGGCTCTGAGTAAAAGAATCAGATAAAGTTGAAGTCACTAGTTAAATAGTTGTTAGACTGGTTAGTTGACAGAGACAGGTGCTCTGCTGTAGTTTTTGCTGAGGTATTCTGAATGTTATCTTCCTTCCTGATTGTTTTGGTTTTATTTGTTTCACGGTTTGCATTCCACTCAGAGATACTCAAGGTATAATTTTTTAGACACGTTGGAGTTGTCAGTTGGAAGGTTTGCGGCAGCAGATGAATTAACAAAATAGGCTCGGTATTGCAACTGCAAGCTTCTTAATACTGTAGCCAGATCTTAATTTAGAACCTCAAATGCCTGTATTTTGGGATAATCATCATCATTACTTGTGTGACAGTAGCACACTTGTCTATGTTGAAATCACACTTGAGTTTGTGCTAATTAAAGCAGAGACAATTCTTGCCCCTAGAAAACTGGCAATCTGAAAAGAGAGGGCAGGTGTGCATGACATGGAAGATGAGCATAGCAGGTTAATACGGGCCCATAATAAGCTAGCAGAGCTAGAATGTCCTTATCGCATTCTCTATCCAGCGTCACATTCACAAAAATTGATTCCTGTGAATTAAATTTTGCCTTTTTGCATGCAAGTCCCAATTAGGAAACGTAACTAGTAAGAGCAGTTCATACCAGTGAAGATTGTGTGGTTTGCCACTATGGCTCTGAGAAGACCCTTGAGGGTGCCATAGAGCAGCTGCTCTGTTTTGGCAAATGAAGTGATTGTATCCCCACAAAGTTCCATCACCCCTTTGATAATCAGTTACAATTATCATGCTGGCTTTTCATACAATCAAAAAAGAGAAGAAAAACACTTACAACAAAAGTTTAGGTCATTGTTAAATGCATGAGATAACGGTTACCTTCCAAAATAGTTCAGAACAGTGCCAAAGTCACACCTGTGTGCAAGGAGCCTCTCCCATAGACTGCGCAAAGTTGATGCCATGATCTTCAGTGATGCCATGATCTAATCAGGAGCAGAGTTTCCTGAGGAGAAGGAGGCATAGCAGCTAATAAGTGCATGGTTCTTCTTGTCGGTACTTCTGGCTACAAAATCTTTGATTGCAGGTAAAAGTGATCCTAGATAAAAAAGGAAGACAGTGGAATAGGTAAGGTACTTGTTGCGTAGTCTCAGGATTAACTCCACATCATGTAAGTCAAAATGAAAATCAGCGAACCAGCAGCCTATGATTTTATATTCTGCTGAGACTTTTTCATCAGCCTTTGAAGGTTCCTTGCTGGTGATATACAAACCAAAAAGAATCAGAAGAGTTTGTTACAGAAATACTGAACTCACTGGTCAGCAGAACATGCATATTTAGGTACTGCATAATAATGCAGATGATACAGGCTTTTGTCTGCAGTGTGAGAGTAGTCTCCTCGGCTAAGAAAGATGTGATAAAGGTACAGGTAAAGGGGGAGTGTTTTCTGAAATACACAGCTTACCGTTTTATAAGTACAATTGTATGAAACAAAAAGATAAACTGCCCCAATTTTTTAGTAGAATTGTCTGTATCTCTAATCTTCCATCATGTCTGCTTTCCTGTTTGCTTGCATGTCTCATAATGGAGAAAGGTGTGATATTTCAAAGCAAGTCAGCTGCTTGCTGATTCTCTAAGTGCTTCCATTCATCAACTTTCTTCATTTTTTTGTAGAAAATAGAGATATTGCTACTGTAGCAGTATCATTAATTTTAAAAAAAGATTGAGTAATTACAAAAGTTATCCGAATAGGGGTGAGGGTTATGATACAGGCATCTACAGTGTCACTCATTTATTTCCTGAATCCTAAATTTCCTCTTATTCTATGAGAGTTAGGAAAATAGTTGTATCATTCATGTCTAGTTTATACTGTGGCATATAACTAGGGTTAGGGTTGGTAAAGAGTAAAGGTTTGGAAACCAAATTTCTTTCTGAATTCTGCAGTACCCTTAGAGTTAGGAGAAAGCAATGTCAGTAGGCCAAACCTTGATTTCAGCTTGATGTTCAAGATAATTTTGCAAATTCAGAGTGTCAGTAGTCTGTTTTATCTCTGTATTCTGTAAGGCTCTAAGTTTGAAAGGGACTAAATGGCAGTATTGACTAATTATTTCCTTTTTTAGCGTGGGGACTGGTGAGGTGACCTGGTTATATTTTGGGTTGTAATTAAGATGAAGTCTTGGTAGTCTAAAACTGCATTACCCAAGTTAATTGTCGGTTGCCACAAAGCCACTAGATTTTGGAAAGAGATGGTTCCTAAGAGCCTGGACCTCAGATTTTGAAACAGCACTATTAGTTAACAGGCCCGTTGCTTTTTTGTTTTTCCGTTCTCTGCAGGGATCATTTCCATACAGATATTCTAAGTAAATTTTAGAGTTGTGATTGGGAAAAGAGTTTGAGAAATTAAATCTAAACAGCTCATTTTATTTTTTTTTGTTTTCAAGGTTCATAAGAAGAGGACTGCTTTTAAAAGGAATATACTGTTCTGTCTTTTTTTCTGTAGTGCCTGATCACCAGACAGGTGCTCTTGGGTTAATGTCATGGATTTTTTAGAGCTTGGGACTCTAAAGTCTCCATCTGTTTTACTGCTGGGTCAGCCCTCCCAGCTAACTTGCATGCTGATGCTGGTCAAGCCAGATTTTTTTGCTTTCTTTGTTATGGAGATTATCATGGAGAAGGCTTTCACATTAGGGCTAGAACAAACATTGGAATTTGAGTTTGTGGAAGAGGTTTGGAAAAGCTGGAAGAAATGAATCCAAGCATGAACTAGTATGGCTAATATTTATCATTAGTTTGGATAGAGGGTGGTGCCTAATGTCTGATTACAATTAGAGTCATAGTTGTGGATACACAATTTCTTGTGGCTAAGAAATACAAAGCTTTAAGAGGAAACTTTATTTAAATCTCGAGGCTTGCAGCTAACAATAAGGCCAGTATTGATACCTAACGCATATTTTCTCTTTAAGGTTGAGATTTGTCCTGTCTGTTATTGAATTTAGAATTAGGTTTGGAGTTGGGACTCTTGTAGAGATGAGTTCATGGTTTTGATTTTATTCACTGCCTGGCTTCAGTCTCTGGCTCGTCCACGCTTCTTACATACTGGTGCTAGACTTCCTTTTGTCGCAGTTTAGGCCAAGTTGGCCAATGACCAGATGGTAGATGCTCTCGCCCACCTCTACCTTCAAGGAGAGGAAGAAAAGAGAAAAAGAGATTTAAGAGTTTAGAAAAAACTGAACTACTTTAGCGAAATATTAATAATAAAATAAAAAGAAAATAATTAAATAGATAAAACATATATAAATATATAAAAAACCGTATTAAGCTTCCAGGGAGATGTCACTGGCAGGCAACAGAAACTGGATTCCTGAACACTCTGATGGGGATTGAGGGTAGACCAATTGACAGGGTCTTCCTCGGGCATCAGTCATCAAAGAAAGAGAGCCATTGAAGAAGAGCCAACCTGTCCCCTTTGATACCTCAGCTTTTATACTGAGCATGGCAGACGGGATGGAATACCCTATTGGTCAGTTTGGGTCACCTGACCCGTCCACTCCTCCCCACAGGTGCAACCCCTCCGCAGGGTAGACAACCAATTCGGCTGACCCTGGCTACGTGCCCATGGGTATGCAACCCACAGCTTTGGCCTCGCACTCTAAAAAGACCTTCCAGTTATCTGTGCTCGTTAATTTAGCACTGCGCTTTAAGAAAATTCTGTCTCAGCATTGCACAGGTAATACGTAGGGCTTTGTGACGAACAGGGCCGATAACTTTGCAGCCAGGTTGCTGTGTGTGGGTAGCCCGGAATAATGCAAAGAAGAGCTAGTGCATACCAATTGGCCAGAAGTCTCCAAGTGTCAGCAGAAAGGATTTTTTTGAATTATTTCCAGAAATCAGAAGACTCTGCTGAGTGATTCTGAAAAGATGTTTAATTACAGGGCTTTCTCCTGTGTTTGAAACTCCATCCATAATGCTTAGCTAGCTGCCCTGGTAAAAAATTGTGTTTTGTATATAGTGTATACCAGAGACTCACTAAACATAATATTTTAAAAATTTATGTAAAAATCATTGCTATCTCTGAAGGCTTCTTGAAATCTACCCTCGCTGAAACCTTGTGCAACATTGTTGAAATGGGTAGTGTTAGATTACCCACAAGGAAGAATTTAGTCCAGGTGCTTTCTCTTCAGTATCTTCACTGCAACAAGTATTTATAATTTTGCATATTTCCTTGCTAAACTACGTATGATTTTTTTTTGCAAAGAAAAGAAAGTAATCACACCATCTTTTTCTCATGTAAGACTTCCTTGATTTCTTTTTCTTTTTGTTTATTTTAGCTGCAGAATTCCCTGAAAAGTGATTTGTGCCTTGATCAAGGGCCAGACACGGAGAATATCCCAATCATGTATATCTGCCATGGAATGACACCACAGGTTAGTTTGTTTAATGATCTCTGATATTGCAGCTGCTCTTAGTAGACTGTGTAGGAGGAACCATCTTGTATCTGTCACTGTTTTCCTGCAACAATACCTCCGTAAGCTGGTTAGTAGCTCTTCTATAGAAAACTAGAACATTATTTCTACCATAAATTGATAATCACTGGTATATTAGCACTTTGACAGTGAAGTTTGTTTATTCATTTTGAAAGAACTTAAGGAATATGAGTCAGCACTGACCCAGACTTGTTGATAAAAGCTTTAATTTCTGATCTTTAGCTGTGCCTTTTAAATGAAACAATGCATTTTAAAACACTTTACATACATACATATGTATACTCACAGTTTATTTATACATTATCTGAAGCAAGATCTTCTTTACTTGATATATTTACTGTCTCATTTTCACAACTCTGAAATGTACAACCACCTTCTTCACACCATACAGCTGCGTCAAATTCCAAACCCTGTTCTTGTGAAAGCTCTTCTTCGAAAGCTCCTTTTTTTCTTTCTCTGCTGTTGTCCTGTTACTCTAGTATGTGCTAGCCATTATTCTTCATCTTCTGGAAGGGCACCATAACTCTCTTCTGGCATATCATCTGTGATAACACCACACTACAGGCACGGTTGTAAATTCCAATTAGAAATTTTAATTACCAAAACTTTTCCATTTTCTTACACAACAGCTGGATTTCTTAACTTGGCAAACAAGAGGGTTAAGACATCATGTCTCCCCAAGTGGCTAAGTGTATGGGTGTAGGTGAAAGTGTTTCTAGGCAAATCTTGGTAGTAAAAATAACGTTACATGGTCTAGAACATACTTGTCAAAGACAGATGTGAAGATTATCTAACTCTGAAAAGTAACATAAGCAAAAATAACATAAAGGAAATGGATGTATTTGTGGGAGTGATTGGAGAAACTGAAAATCTCTCCAGTTTGAATCATCTTTTTCTCTGACTACCTTTTCTATTTGCTTTCTCGAAAGGACTCTATTATGCTCCACTTAAGTTATGGAATATGGTTTTACCCATGGAATTGTCAGTTATGTGATTTGACTATACAGCAAATGAATCCTCCTAATATCTCAGAAATAAACACAGAGCAATAAGGTAGTCTTGTCCTTTCTATCTGGATCTCACAGTGAACTGGAAACATGAGTTTGGTGAAATGCAGATACAATTCTGTACTTCCTTGCCACGTTACAGATGCTGCCACTGTGTTCTGTGCTGGCTTCCCTCGCTGAGCGCCTTTAATATTGATCACCAGTGGCATCATGCTTGAGTAAATTATGAATGATGAAGACAAAAATATCTGAAAATACCATCCATCAGACTTGCTCACTGCATGGGCTGTGGCTTATCTGTCACATAATTATGTGGTAACCACTGTTTGCCTCCAGGAGATTTTTAAGCTAGTCCTTAGTGTTCACTGAGGAACTGTGTAATTCACCTGTGAGCCAAAGCCATTATTCTTCATCTTCTGGAAGGGCACCATAACTCTCTTCTGGCATATCATCTGTGATAACACCACAATACAGGCACGGTTGTAAATTTCAATTAGAAATTTTAATTATAGTTAAGAGACGAACAACAACAACAAAAGTCACTTCAATTAGCACAGTTCCGTATTCACCAGATCAAGAACTGCCTTTGTTTATCAGCTGAAGTTCTGTATAAACAAGATAGCAGCAAATAAATGATAGAGGGGAAAGAGGCAAGAGAAACTTTTCTTGACAAGATTCTGCTCCTTTATAATTACGCTGTTGTGCCTCCTTCCTATTCCTATGTATTTAGTTTCATAACTAATGATGTTAAAAACAACCCCCCCAAAGGTCCATATATGAGCAGGATCCCAGTAGTGAGTGAGAACTTTCTTTAAACGAGGAGTAGATTTTCTCTGTTAGGGATTATGGTATTAATAGGGAAAGTGCTAACAAACATTACTTGGCATACGTCTTCAAGATTTCCATTGCACATACTGCATCTCTTGCTTTAGCAGAGCTGCAGCCATTTACAGTTCCTCTAGCGTATTGGAAATACTTGAATAAATGGTCCTTTTAGCGAAATTGCCAGTAACCACAAAAGATATTGGTGAGATGCTAATTTTTTTCTAGTAGTGGTGAAATGCTGTATAAAGGGGGTTATTTTGCCCGCCTGGCAATCCTTGTCAAAAAGATTCATCCCCCGATTGAGGACTGCTTGTGTGACTGAGGGTTTTGGTGATGCCATTCTTAGCTCCAGTGCGAAGCTTTACTGTTGCAGCTATGCCATTTATGTTTTTAGAGCCGCCACTATGGAGAGCTCTGCACCATTGCATCTAGATGTGCATTAATATATCTGGCTGCCAGGAACCATTCCCTCAGATGCAGTTTAAGTTGCTGTTCTTAGTTACTGCTATGGCCTGACTTCTAAACTAGGCAACTTCCTTTTTTTCCACTAACCTCTTTCAGATGTTTTTGGATTTTCATCTTTTTGCATGGGAAATGGCTTAGAATGAGGTGTGTGACATCGTAATAGTTTCAGAATTGTCTGTATGGCTACTGTTTCCTTTTAGCATGTTTTATACAAGAAAGAAATTACTAAAGTCAACAGAAAGGGAACTGCGTACCTGACATTAAAAAAACATGCTCCATTTTTTGCAGACAATATCAAGAACATCATGTGTAGCTTCACAATTAAAAACTGTAGAAAGTGGCAAGGAAATATCCTCAAATATTGCAATGAAATGATCAAAAATAATTCTCCCTGCACTGCCTCAGTTTCATTTTAAGTAGATATCGGAATTAGTCATGGTAAGAATTCTGTGATTCAGATTCCCCAACCTTTCAGCAACCCACTCCATATGTCTACTGTAGCTAACATTAGCATATTCATAGTTCATTCCTGCAAGTATCTTAGAGCACGTTATAACTGTGTTTATTTGTAGTGCTGTACTACAAATAGAGAAACTGATGCAAATCTTACATGTGGTTAAATAGTAGGATGGAATGGAAAATCAGAACATAATCTGTCTGTTTCCTTAGTCCTCTGATATTACTAATGAGAAACCCTGCTGTGAGAAATTCTATCTGGCTTGGCCTGAAAAGGCAGAGGGCACTTGAAAAACTAGAATCCATGATTAGGTGTTTTGTACCCTCCTTCTGTCTTCAGAGAGTGCTTCCCAGGGTAGCTGTATTTTGTTCTGGTCCCCAGAAGCCTGGATGCTTCAGGAATTTTGATACCATCCACTGAGTAGAGCAACTTGCATATTCAAACAGTGAACATAACCAAATGTGTGGCGATCTTGCAATGCCTTCTCATGAATTTAAGGGAAGAATTGCTATTACTTTATCTTTAGTAAGAATGATTACAAAATGTTGCCCAGATAACTACAGATTCAGTTGCAAACTCCTTTGTCTTTCTAAGTGGTAGCATCTGAACAGCATAAGTTTCCAAGTTGCTCATCCTCCCCCGATTCTGCTGCTGGAATGTATTGCTTCCTAAGCATCACATCCTTCCGTTTCTGCCTTTAGTCACTATCTGTCCAAATCCAACACTGTTGTTACTACCCCTGTGTGTACAGCAACATACAGTATGTTGGCATAACTCCCCAGACCTGGTCAGCAAGAACATCACTGTCACACCTGAGCATCTGCTATTACCTCTCGTAGCCACCCTGGGTACTGGGCAGCTATTAGATGTCCATGAAGTAAGGCCATAAGGTGGTTTTGGTATCTTTGGTGTGCTGATGGTCAATCATTTGGAAGGGGCTTTTAGTGCATGTCTTAGCCTGTCACATCAAGCCTCTTCTGCTGTGGAGTGCTGCTGCTTCTTACAACAGCTGAATAAAACTGACTTCTGCAACTATTAAAATAGCTCACATAGTAAATGCAACGTGGTAAAACAGTTAACAACAGTCGTTAAAATAGGTTCTTGCTACACTATTCAGTGGTGGTAGAAATCATGTTGCTTTAGTTGCATGAGAACATCTCAGAGGCAAAGCACAACAGCCCACAGTTGTTCTTGGCCAAAGAGACTACACTGGAGACAGCTGGGGCGGGGATGGTGAGGAAGCAGCCCCGGGGCCAGTGTGAATAGAGGGAAACAGGAAAATTGGGAGATAAGGTGGACTGGCAGTAAGGGAGAAAGGGAGAGGAGAGAAATGTAAAGGGAAGAAGGGAAGACAGAAGAATACAGTACAAAACATAAAGTTCATGTGAGGTTGTGCAGTTCTTGCTGGTTTTTTTTTAAGTGGTTCATGCAGAAAAGGGTGAAGGTACTGTTTTAATTCCTGACCTTGCTGAAGCAAAGCTACAATTTGGTTATATTTTCAGGCTTTAAAAGGTCCATTTCCAGCAGTGCCCCCATTTTCAATTTAAAAGATGGTTGCTTGTAGCTGCAGTAAGTACATGCCCCTGGCCTGATTGCCTTCTCTTCCAAATTCTGTGAACCACCCGAGCCTGGATGTTTGGTTGTGTTTAAGACTGCTGTTCAACCAGGCCTGTAATCTTGAAGGCAGACTGATGACATTGTGTCAGTTGCGTGAAAACTACTCCCGAGTGATAATCTGGAAGATTCTTCGCTGAGAATGAAACACCGTTATTAGAGACTTTATAACTATTGTATAATAAACAGGTACCATCAGTCAAATGAATTGATATTTTAAGTACAGATTTTCCTTGAAAAGTGCTTGTGATTGAGGGGATAATGGGCAGTTCTGTGTTCCCTTGTTCAATAGTTTCTGGCTTATATATTTCTCAATTTAGTTAAACCATGAAGCTTATCCAGGAGTATGAAAGTCAATAAAAACCAGTTAGATTTTGAGGAATTCAAGTTGAGGACCAGGGTCAGAAGACTAGATTGGGAGAATTACTAGAAAAGAAATGCAGGTCAGAAGGGACACCTGTTCGTATCTTTTCATATTCTTGCAAGAGATTGCAGAACTGACCCTCAGAAACTGATGCCTACAGCCCTATCTGGTATGAATTATTGCATCTCTGCTGAAGGCAATGGAAGGAAGTCATGCCAACAAGTAGAGCTGTGCCAGTTTACAATGTATGAGACTGACCTGAAAGCTTTATGTTGTATTCTGAGCACAGTGTGTGAAGTACTGGGAACAGTGGTCACACAACTCCCATGAACTTCTAAAAATTCTTTGATTCACAAGTGCTCCTTTTTAAATGTTATTCATGTATATTTTTCTTCAATGTAATTTCTTAGCGTGGTGGTTGTTCATACACCACCACGTTGTTAATTTGTAAACAAGAATATATATGAGTAGAAATAGCTATCACTGAAGGCATTTATATTCCAGTAAAAAAAATACAGGGTTGATCACAAACACTGTATAGTTATTAGCCCAATTTCTAAAACCTAGGAGAGGGAACAATTCAGAGATGTTCAACAAAAAATTATCAATAGAATTAAAATAGCTTTGCAAATAATTTTAAAAAAAGAAAAGAAAAAGAAAATTGTCAGTTTATTTTAAATGAATAATTTAGACAGCTCCAGAGCAGTTAGTCTGATCTTCAGGCTATTGAAACATTACAAATATAAACATCTCAAAATTGAGTTTTAATAGAGACTTAATTTTATTAAGTCTGTTCCAATGTTAAAAATTTTCTTTACATTCTGCTGCCTAATGAAATTTGCATTGTATTGGACAATCGTCAATACCGGGAGATCTGGGAGAAGAACCATGTGCTTTGTCAGAAGGAGTGTTAAGGGCATTTGGAAGCAGAAACAGTAATCCCCTTAGGAGCGGCTTTCTGTGCATGTGAAGCTGCTGACCAAGAAGCATTATATACAATTTTATAAGGAGAAATTAATAGATAGCATGTGATTTTATCCTTTACTACAGGTGAGGCCTTCCTTGACACCTTTCCATTTGCTTTAAAAAAAAAAAATAATGCAAATACCGAATACTGCAGCGGCTTTTCCTTGGCAGTATTGATTCTGCTGCCAACAGAGCACCACAATATTGCTGTCCTGAAAAGTTTTACATAAAGGAGTTTCTCAAGTTCAAGAACAGCGTATGGCTGTGATGACTCAGATCCTGAGCCTGGCTTATGGATGAATACTTATACTTTTCCTTCTACAGCTGCAAATTAAACTTATAGTGGAATTGTAATTATTCTAGGCCAAAAATACAGCATTCTAAGAAACTACATACATTTCAGAAAAGAAGACGTCTTTTGTTATTTAGAAGTAGGACTCTGTTCTTAAGTGTGTGTGTGTAAAACACATAAGCACTGCCACCCCAGGCTCTGTGCAAGACAACAGATAAACAGAAGGCCCCACATCCAGCAGCCGCTCATACCAGCACGTTTCAGTGGTTCTCGGGGAATAAGGAAGAACAGAACAAACTTGCCAATGTGGATCAATGATTGACCCTTCAAACTTGAAAAATCACTACGCTGAAGGTGAGACATCTACAATGAACACTTTCAGGGAGTCCTTTTAAGCAATAAAAAGAAGCACAGCAGCTGTTTTAATGGCTGTCAGCCACATGCAAACTCAGGGTTCATGTTTGTCTTCAAGGTAAATGTTAGACACATTAAACCTCTAAGACAGTCTGATCTGACACCTGCTCTGTGTAGTACCATTTCTTTCTAAGGACCTGCTGAGGCATTGGTCTGAAGTTAGCAACTACCTGGTTTATAATAATTATTTTATATATGCAGAGACATACAGAGGGCTATACAGAAAACAAACTGGACAAAACATTCAATTACATCTTCGTCCAGACAGTTGGCAGTGAGAAGTCACAGGGCGCAGTAGAGAGAGTAGCCATTCCTCTCTTTGTAGATCCACAGTGAGTACGTGGCTATCCATACAAAGTGAAGTGGCTGCATCGAGAGCTGCGGCTTCGCTGGCCAGTGTGATCCTTACAGGAGAGCAGACACCAGTCACCCCTGGCTTTGGCGAGCAGTTCAGACTGTCCTGGGTGCTGCGTTAAGCCCGGTACGGTTTGTAGTGTGGCTGCCTGAGCTTCTGTCAGCAGTGCAGCCTTTTTCCTCACAGACACTGCAGATCACGCCCTGCAGAGGGGTCTGTGCTTCTCCTCACCTCCTGCCAGAGGCTGTTTGACCCAGCCCAGACTTGGGCTCATTGTGCCCTTTGCCTTTTTCACCAAGTCTTGTGGAACGATCTGAGCACTGCATCTAACTTTACTAACTTTATGTCCATAAAACGTGCCTTCTGGGAACAAGAGTATTTCTGCAGTAAATGCTTCTGGAACTAGAATAGCTATTCTTTTTTAATCTAGATTGCTCAATTCGGAGAAGGTCCAAGTAACAGAAGGTAAAGTTACAGAGTTAGTGAAACTGCCTACCAAGCATGGTTGTAAGCATTAATGAATTCTAATTTTATTTAAAAAATATATTCTGTAAAGGGCCTGCTTGCTATGGCAATTAATGTCTTAAGTAACACATTCCTGCTGAGTAGTTTATTCAGGCTACTTATATTTCTGTTAATTTCTTTCAGTTCATAAATCCTGATTTTGATCATAGTAAAGTTAATAGAAACTGTGACCTTGTTTAGAATCAAAATCTGGTTAGTTTTTTGCATTCCCTTTCAAAATAGAGAGTTTTTCTGATGTCCCTCTGAGAAGCTAAATCCAATGAACACTTTTTCAAAGCTGCAGCCTCTTTGGAATACATGGCAGGTGCAATCAGGGAGCTACAGAGATGTTTCAAAGGCTTCTAAAAACAACCAGCCCTTCCTTGGTGTACCATAGGCAGTACAACGCTTTCTTCTTGGGGATGTGTTGTGGATGGAGACTGTAATATATATTATTTTCTTTTTTCAGTCTTTTTCCTTAAGTTTTATTCTGGCCAAGTTCTCATTATTTACTTCAGTGCGAAGTTTCAGAGAGGGAATCTGTTAATCTGGTTTCTAGTTTTGGTGCAAATTTTGTACTGAACCACTTGCTATGATTAAATTATTCCTGTACTTGCTGTGGTTTGATTGAAGAGGCTTTCTGTTGACACAGATAATATGACCAGTTACCCAGTCTTCTGTACTGCTTACCTCATTGAAATTTAGTATTTATTGCCAGGTAGGAGACATTCTCTTAAATTGAAGAGAGTTGTTTATTCACAGGTGAAGATCAGTGGTGTTGAATTAATAGCTTGTAAACTACATGTATCTGATCACTAGGCCCATTGTCTGAGCATGAACTCATGAGTGATTCGTAGACTACTTTTTAACTGTTCGTTGGTCTTTATGATTGTAGGACCACAGACTAATCTGTCTCTCCATTTTATGGAAGTATCAGACACCATGAACTTCATTCTCCGTTCACAGGGTAAAAAAACACTTGAATTCAAAAGAATAAGCCCAAGAGGTCCTTCAGGTTTCAGACGTAGGATAGAAGAGGTCTTTTGTGTGTTCCACTTCACTGATAAAAAACAAAAGTAAAGAAAAGAAGCTGTAGAACTGCATTATTCTGGATCAGAGCAAATATCTTCTGCATCCCTCAATTTGGAAATAACTGAATGGATATTGCTGCTTATATATTTTTGTGTTTGAAACTATGTAGCGTAAAAACATTGTGTGTGCCTGTGAGAATTGAGAGAACTGATCACTTGGAATTGAAACTCCAACCATAGTGAAATGAAATAGTTGAAAAGCTATCATTTTTTTCCTAAGAGTAACATTGATTTTTCTCATTTAGGAGCGTATAGCATTTAGGTACTCTGGGAGAAATGGTTTTGTTTTGAAGGAATTTTTTCTTTGTTTCGATAGGATGGCCTAGAATTAAAAGACTTACAGACGCCTTAGATGCTTTTGAAATCTATATTCTTGCCTAGTGTACAGGATCACTGCTGAAGGTGAGCCTGAATAATGAAAAAGGAAAATATTACTATAGAACTATAAGGTGAAATCAGTGATCTGACTAAAGCACTACTCCTGACATTCAGGTTCCAGGACCTGAACTGCAGTTAAAAAGCAAGAATTCAAAAAGCAATTCAATTCTTTTGAGTGCTGTGAATATATAGGACCAGAAGGAAGAACATTAAGAACTTGAATTAATTGAAAACTTAGAGCCAAGAAGGCTCCAAGACAACAAAGGTCTTTTTTAATTACTAGTGGCTAATCGATAAACATTTTTCTGACTGAGAAATGACTGCTTGTTTTATGCAGGTAGACGCAGCAGAAGAGCCAAAGGTAACTTGGCCAGTGCCACAGATGACGTGTGTTTGAAAAAGCAAATAAAACCACAAAATACAACACGGATAAAATCAGTTGTCCATAATATGCCATTATCCGTTCAATCATCCATTCCTCTAAATAAAAAGGAAATGCTAATCTTGAAGAACGGATAAAGGTTATTTTAAGATAGCTGTACTATTTAATATTTTACAATAGAGATACTGGTGCAATTTTACATACATTACAAGATGTGCTGGAAAGACACAGAAGCGTAAGCTGACCTTTAATGGGAAGAAAGATTGCAAATGCTGATCACAAGTAATGTCAGAAGAGTACTCAGAAAGTGCTATCAAAGACATTCAGTTAGAAAGCTTCTGCCTAGTAAAGCAGAATTTCCATAGAGATAATAGAAACTTCACCTGGCAAAAATTCTGATGTAATTTACCTAGACTTGATAAAGTTAGCTTTCATCGCATTACTGCGGAAAAGAATAATGCATCACGTCAGCAAAAAATAGTAGTAAGCAAACTTGTGGAGTGCACAGTGAAGTATGCTGGGGACCACAAAGAATGCTCACGCACAGACACAATAGGATTAGTAAATTAACACCTCTGTTCTCCTCTGTTCTATCATATACAGGTCACAGATCTGGAATTTTTTCAGTTTGTTGGGGGCGGGTTGTGTTGGGTTTTTTTAAGAAAATCGGGTTAGTTGATATTGCTGTACATTACAAAAGGTTCTTGCCAGAATTTTTAAAATCATTTATGAAGTATTTCCACTTCATGTTTTGTGTATCATGTTCTCATTACCTTGCGTGTTTTCTGCATTGCTTTAGTTTTTGCACTTGCCTCTCAGCCCTTGGCTTATCCTCTTCATCTTGAATTCTATTGCCTTTCTACATGACTAAATCATACTTCAGCATCATTATAGTCATTCTTGGTTATCTTAATATGTCTGTCAATATGTCTGTTATTGATATAGGAGGAGAGGGACTTATATCTGCTGTGTCTATAGTTTGACTTGGAAACTATTCAGCGTTTTGTTAAATAGGTGAGGCTGATGCAGGAAAAGAGGGTAAGTGGAATATCAAAGGAGTTGGGTTTCAGGCTACCTTAAGTTAACGTTTTTTTAAATTTCTTTGCATTTTAAAGGATTCACATTGTGGTTACTTGGCTTGTGATGGTCACTGTAAGAACTTTCCTCCCTTGTTCATATTTGTAAGGCAATTTTCCCAGGATATCTGTAGTAAAAAAACTGCATTGAAAATGTAATTGAAACAAACTGTTGTGAGCAAGTGCAGTGCCTAAGAATTTAAAATTATCAGCGCATTTCAAGCTCTCATATAGTGTTTTAATTTAGAAGAGATTAGAGTTGTTAGCTTGAATATTATACAATAGTTCAAACCTTTTCCCATCTGGGAAATAAAAATGCACATACATTTCCAGGCGTGTTTTTTTCTTCTGTTAGAGTATGTAACTTTTTGTATGGATATTTTTGGCCAAAAGGATTTCAACAAGTTAAAACATCAAAATATTTGAAAACACGATGGTGAAATACTGCTGAGCTTCTAAATTATAAGCCTGGCACTGGATTTTGGATTCAGATTCTGCGCTTTTCCCATTGAACACAAAGCCAATTAAAGGTAACGCTGCCTTTCAGACTTGGTTCAGTTCAGGGGTACAGGCCTACAGTAGTCTATTACATACACCCAGTGAGCTGGCGCCAAAAGGCTTTGGAGCTAACACCCCCAAAATATACTGGCTGATGTGGTTTTGAAGCTACTGCTGACTTTTGCAATGGTTGGCTAACACCCTGGTCTTGGAGCCTAAAGTTGTCCCACTCATGACATCTCTCACTCAAGCACTTTGCAAATGAGCACGAGTTGTATGGAGTGAGGAGTGTTGTTGCCTCACCATGGGTGCTAGACCCTCTGAAAGGAATAAAGGAGTACAGCAGAGGGACCAGATATCTTCAGAAAAGAACATGGCTTCTACCTCAGCTTGGGTGAAGTGGTATTCACTGGCTTGAGGCCATCAGCCATGTTGCTACCAATGCTGTAAACACCTCATGATCTCTTCAACAGAGAGTTGCGGGCCTTGGGACAGCACACCTGTGCTACGCTGCGTGGTGCTGGCACCCAGCAGGGCCTCGCAGAACACCCAGCCTCTGGAGCTCGTTAACGGGCCATAGGTCCAGTACGCTCTGCCTTCCCCAAGGTGGAGCAGACTTGACCCCACCTAGAGGTGGCTTTTCATGTCCAGACAGAGTAACTCCGCTTAGGTCTTGTTTGTACTAGAGGATTGTTGTCAATAGCATAGCAGTTGAGAACTGCGAGAAGCCACACCTCCTGTCCGCGTGTCAAAGTGGTAGCTGTCTCTGGCCTTGGACCTGATGTGACCGGTGAAGAGTGTGCTCCACCTTATTCGGTTACATCAATCATTTCAGTGATGCTTCACAAGTGTCCATGTATTTTTTTTTCTCATAACAAAAAAGTATTAAGTGGCTATCCTGAGGCCACACACTCACGGTACCCTGATATTCCATACGCTACTTTAGTGTTGAGTTGAAATATTTTTAAAAACTGAGATTGAATTCCCATTTTCTATTAACAGTCTTTCTGCCAGGTGGAACAGGTGTAAAAATTTCCATAGTTCAGTTGATTTTCATCTCAAAAATATGTAGTACAATCAAAAAAGGACAGGGTTTTCCTTTGCTAAGTTGAAAATGTTTTTAATTAATGCTTTTGGAGAAATAAAACAGCTGTGTTGGGTACCTGCAGTGTCTCATAATCTAATACTATTTGACCATTTCGCGTCTTGTAAGTGCATTAATTTGAAATGGATAGAGTTGCATATTATGTAGCAATTAATAGAGTTATCCATATTTTGAAGATGTCTCTTCTCATTACAAATTGGCATTTCAATCAGCAGTTTTTAAAACCAATTGTTGCTTACAATATAAATTCAGCATAAACCCAACATAGTTATTGGAACACATGTATAGCACTTGGAGATTGATGTAGTAATTGTCAGATGGTTGTCAATTTAAACATTCTTTTGATTGATATTACACTATCTCATTTGTTACTTCATCAGAGTTAAAGTTCTGAAGGTCATATTTTTGTTTCTCAAATTCTTGAGAGTATGTGATTAATTCTTAGAGAAGGCAGTTGATACAGTAGATGGAAGATTCACTTTATAATGTCTTTAGTTTTATTGATAATTTTATTATGTCATTCCATTAATTGAAGTCATCCACTGGCTCATTTAGAATTCATGGACCAAATTCAGTCCCCATGAAAGCATATTTAACTCCCTCTGTAATTACATGAGCTGTATTACTTTCACAGCGTTCATTCAAATTCTGATCAGCAATTCAGTTTCAGCTTAGCTCCTCTCTGGTATTGTTCACCACTTGCAGGGCAGGATTATTTGCAGAAATGTTTATAGAATGATTGTATCCACAGTGTGTCTCTGTGAACTAGGGATTTTTTTTCTCTTGTTCATTAACCATCATTTTTCCAATCAGGAACCAGAGAGAATATCAGAAATTATTTGTTCACATAAAATCTTGATTGAATATTTACGAGTAACTGAAAAAAAAATATTGCATTAATGTATAAGCCAAGGAAAGAGCTATGTTTGTCAGATAATTAATTTGAAATCAGCAGTCAAACTAGCTCTTAGCAAGAGTTGAGCTCAATCTAAACCTGGTTACAGTTACAGTATACAGCAGAGGTATTTTCCCCAAAAGAAAATATGGGATACTGGAGACTTTAATTTAGCATTGTTTCAAGAACCAATGAGTAGAAATTAAAGCCAGTTGGATACAAATTAGGAGTAAGGTGCATATGCATATCAGGGCAAATGAATAGCCATCAGAAGAAGCAGTGACAGTAACTTTTGAAGTCATCAAAGCTGACATTATTCTGGAAACTATAATTTAATGTGCTACAAGTTATTGGACTTAGAGGGAAGCAGGTGGAAATATATAGCCCATGGCATATGGAAGATCAAAGTAAAAAAACCTAACTGTCCTCTTTGGCTCTTAAATCTACTAACATGTCAGCTAAGTGGCAATCACAGCTAGTACTTCTTTGAATTTTGATTCAATTTAGAATGTACAGAAAGGACACCGAATGTTACATTAAAAGAACAGTGATATGCCTTTAAAGAAATTGGTAAATTTTTTACATGTTTCTGTAACGTAAATAACCTCATAGCTTTAAAAATAGTTGCTTAAAAATGTCTTTAGTAATTTGTCTTCCTTTTTTTTTTAAGTGTGATTAAACAAATTCAACAGGGATAGTTCTGCTATGCCAAGCCTATCTGCTCAGCTGGCTGTCCATAAAGGCTTAGAGCAATCAAGTGAAAAAGCTGATGAATGCATTTAAGTCATTCAGATGTTCCTACAATATTAACTTTGTATTTGTTTAGCAGGGAACTGCACTGATTGCGAACATTGGAGCTTTGTTTCTCTTGCTATGTTAAAGATGTAATGATTAATTCGGCATTCATATTCCATTCAATGTTTATTTTTAGTGCTTTCAAACTCTGAAATTAGCCTTGTGAGGTCTACATTGACTGACTCACTAATAGCATTGATTTTGGAAGGAAAAAATAGCAGTACCACTTATGAACTCACAAGTTTTGTTAAAATAACATGAAGTTTGAATAAAAAACTTGAGAAAACTGAGACAGGTTGCACATTAAACCTGGAATTTCTATAGATCATGCTGCTTTGCATTTAGAATGGAGGTCTGTCACCAAAGGGCAGGGACAAACCTCAGTATGTAAGAAGGAAATCATGCCAATGATGGTAAGTCAGAGCTGTGAATTTCAGGTTGGTTTTGGGTTTTAGTCAAATCTATTTTATATTAACACATAACCAAATCCTTAAATTTTTCATTTGTCCTCAAATGTGTTCAAATGAGGAAATCTTCCATTGTTCAAATACAAATTATTAAATACCACTGCTTAGTGTAGTACATTGTGATAAAAAGGTTTCCTTTGTTATAATGTACCTGCACGGTGTTTTCACAATATGGGCATATAGTGGGTACCAACTGACTTCAGAATGTTGTGTGATGTCAGCATTACATAAGCACCGTATAATTACATAGTGTTGCTGGACAGAATTATGACAATGACTGACTAATCATATTTTTATGTGTCCAGTACAGTCATGACACTATGTCCTTTCATCTATTGGATTGATGTTAACATCTCATCAAGTTTAACCTCTTTCTTGCTAGTAACTATGAATTTGGGGTTAAGAATTTCTGAAGCAGTCAGATCGCTTTTTTTCCCAGATTGCATTTTTTAATTCAATATGATAAGTAACAGGAGTAATTGCAAGTGTTTGCATAATGATGGACTGGGAGAATTGGGACCTTCTTGAGCACTCAAGGCAAATTTAAAGATGAACTATCAAGTGAACTAAATGTTATTCTGCCAGATGTGTGATGTACATGGGTAATACTCTGAAGTACCTAATTTCCCACTTTCAACAGGAGTCATGCTGAAGAATTATGGATTAACTGTTTGCTGCAGAATGCCCCTTTCTGGCTTCCAAATATATTTTTATACCCTATGTAGCTTGTTTTCAATTGAAGTAAAATCTGCCCAGTGTAGACTGCATTCATAACTGCACATAAATAATTTGAAGGAATATTGTAATCTTAGAAATACTACTTGAGATGGTAACTCTGTAGTTATGGTCACTAATAGGAAAAAAACAACACCTACAAGAACTGTGGCAGGTTTGATCTTTATTTCTCTTTGACTTCTTTGGTACTCTTCAAGCTTCTAAAAATCAATACTGGTTTACTTTTTTGTTAATCAAACAAACCTTACTTCTTATGATTCTTCCTGTCCCTTCAACTTTGTTGCTCTCCAAGTGTTTGCAGTTTTATGCTTATGGGAAACTATTTCCCAGAATAACAGAATGGCTGAGGTGGGAAGGCACCTCTGGAGATCATCTAGTCCAACCCCCCTGCTCAAGCAGGGTCAGCTGGAGCGAATTGCCATCTCAGGATAACTTTCTTTTTCTATTCTGTCCATACAAGGCAGATGAAACCCAGCTCGTCTTGGGCAAGGAAGAGTCCCCTGTATGGGCAAATATAAGTGGCATAATTCTGTCTCTTCCTCTATTTGCTAACTCTAAGCCAAGGATTGTGTCTGGCCAGGGCTGAAAAAGTTCCTATCAGGAAAAAAGTTCTATGGCCTCAGGTAATCATCACTTCCCCAAAAAGCTAAAAGTTCCCCAAGAATTGGGATGGATAGAAAAGAAACACTAATATTTCTGACACTTTTTCTTAGCTCCCTTATGCAAGCAAGCCAAACATTAAGGACATAAGGTAACTTTAACCAAATGGAGTAACCCATAAAACTGTTTCATCTTCAGTACAAAACAGTAGCACCTGTGATTCCATAGTGTGTAGAACAATTGGGATGAGGCCCCCCAGGTGACAGTGAAGGATAAACTCTGAGTACTTTAGGCTCACAGGACAATGACCGAAGCTCTAATTTCAGTAAGGTTGTCCCCAGGATTTCAGTCAGTACCTAATGAAACAGTCTGGCCAACACCCATGAAATGTATATCAGGCTTTAAATGCAGAGCAGCTTCAGACAAGTCAGATGCTCTGTGCAACCAGGGGACTAAATCTGGTGACCTGTGTGCTGTAGAGAATGTAAGGTCAGTAGCAGTTTTATTGAGAGGGCAGATCGCTTCAGGTACGTATTTTGAGATAATGAAATCTGAGGAAGTTTGACTTTGTTAGTATTACGTTGATTGTTAAGGGAAGAAAGCATCAAAATAATGTCAATAAAGAGCACCACTCCTGTGAATAGGAAACATTTTGTATCACAAGTGCAAATGGATGCAAGTAATCTAAGAAATGCTAATTAGTTAAAAGGATTCCCTTGCAAAAACAGGCTTTGTGCGGAAGATTCAGGAGTGCTTATGAAGAGATGCTTAGGGAGGGATGTCAGAATTTGACCTCTCCTACTCAAAGGCAGAACAGCTAAGTGAAAAACCTACAGTAACATGTATGAGAAGGCTTGCCTAGGGGCAGTTGTGCATGCATGCAGTTAAAATCTCACAAAATGGAAGAACTTTTTCTCCAGGTTTGTTAACTAAAAGCTGAAAAGCTGGATCAGTGATGTGAACACGTTGCTTTTACTTGTCTGATGCGAAAACAGATAGGTCCACATGGACTCAGATTGTTTTTCTGCCCTGTCTTCAAAACAGTTTTCTTCCCTTCAATGGCTACAAGCACAAAATTATAATAAATCTCTACAGTCAGATCTGAAGAGGTCAGATTGTGCTCGACACCGTATCAGGATCAGGTACATTAGTCTGATTCAGCGTCTCAGCTGTAGCCTGTCACCTCAGCTTTCCCATTCATTCATCTCCCAAGTTGTTCTTTGAATGTTGCAGGAATAAAATTTTCTGGTACCTGCTTTTAGGGCTGGTGCGGTTTGGTTCACAAGGAAAGGGCTCAGTTGGCTTGAAGCAGACCATGAGATTTCATCTGGAATTTCCAAGAAGTTGGTAGTGTAATTTTTAACTCTCCAAATTTCTTTCCTGCTGTGAGTCTGACAAGTAGAAGTCACGGAGTGAGTTGTACTGGAGATTCTCTGACAAATTGCTCTCCTGTGATCCTGGTTATCAGGATAACAATAGTGTTTTTTGAAAGGAGCATGCCAAAGGAAATAACTTGTAGTTAGTTGTATTCTCTCCTCCAGATGCCTACCAAGGAACGATCTGGACCAGCAGTTTGTTGACTGAAAATCCGACATTCTACTCCAGTCTGTTTTTGTTTGGGGGAAAAGCTAAGTATAATTAATGCGGCTTTGAGTTAAATTTAGCTCTGCAAATACTCTTTTGTGGTTTTGCTACACTTAATTTATGTCACAGACCAACACAATGTGTACAATACAGAGAAACCCACTGAGTGAAATACGTTTTCCCATGTAGTAGTCTTATTGTAAGCAGAGGTTCAGTGTAAGAGAAATCTCCCTTTACCTGAGAAATCCAAGGGCCTTGAAGCAGCGTGAAGGCAGCACGTGTCTAGCACAGAATGGTAAGGCTTCCAAAACCCAAAGCAGGGGACTGCAGACCCCCAGATCTGTGGTCACCTGCTCCACTGGGGTGTTGCCACCCCTGCACTCCCAGGGAGGATCTGGTGCTAGAGGGCCCATGTAGGGATGCAGATTTGCGCTGTGCAAAATAGTACAAAACACTAAATAGTTTATTGTACAGTTTAATAATTCTTCTTATTCTTTTTATTCATACACAAATTAGGAGGCTGCTAACAATAGGAACTGTTGCTGTTTTAGAACAATCAAAAGGATGTTGTAAAAATGAATTTACTTAAAAGAGTACTGAAAGAACTGTATTATTTATATTGCAAATATTTAGTGACTTTTAATTATGAGTGACTGATGTGCCTAGTTTTTGTATTAAACCTAAACAGCAAGGCAGAAGCCTTTTTATTTTCTTTTTGTCTGTGTTCTGCAGATACGTTATAGGATAATCTACTTCAGATAATAAAATAAAGGCTCCTAAGATGGGCAGAAAATGCAGGGGAAAATCTGTGACATAATCTGCCTTTCGTGATGAAAGCAGCTTAGCCTCACAGCCTAGTGATGCCGCGGCAGCCTGAAGCTTAGCATAGCTATTTTAGCTATTCACTGTTGTACTTGAAGGTCATTTAAACAACCTGGTTTTAGAGTTGTTGGTTTTACTTTGCTGCCTCATCCACCTGATCCGCTGTTAGTCAGAAAAGCTGAGTCTCTTCTCCTTGGCCTGTGGGGTACCTTACTGTAAGGCCTAATTTTATATGTGAGCCTTCACAGCGATTGAAGGCCACAGAAATCAAGCCCTAACGAATGAAAACAGGGAGAAGGAGGCATCATTCTATTTGCACAATTAAGCAATGTGCCTTTGCATATCATAGTATTTGCTGTTTCATTTCTTGCCAAGGTTTAGAGCCTAATTCGTGCAAGGGGCACGATACAAAGTTGGCAGTGTTCTTTGTTGAAGAAATGAAGCTCACTCAGTCAAGCACAGTAAGGCTTCCCACACAGCTAGGACAGTTGAATTGGCATTAGTGTCCTGCTTGACATGAAAGCAATTTTCTGCTTTTTAAACAGCTTTATTTATTTATTTGTTGCTAGTCTAGACAGTCTTCTTAAGACACAAGTGCTCACGGTAAAAAAATCTTTGTGTATGGTTACTTCTAATGTCCTTCCTAATTTCCATCTTTCCTTTAAAAATGTCATTAGCACTAAAAGTACA
Source organism: Numenius arquata (assembly GCF_964106895.1). Taxonomy (NCBI): domain Eukaryota; kingdom Metazoa; phylum Chordata; class Aves; order Charadriiformes; family Scolopacidae; genus Numenius; species Numenius arquata. The sequence goes on along the minus strand of NC_133581.1, from coordinate 22,639,641 downwards.
TTCATTGATGAAAATGAATCAGGTGATGCTTTTCTTTGCCCTTTTCTTGGGGACTAGAAGAAAGGAGGAATCTCTGGGATGTCAGCACAGTATTCCAGCCTGAGACACATTTTGATTTTCTTTGCAGAGCTTTGTGAATTTTGCAATTTGTTCACGAAAACAGGCAGGATCGAAGCTACAGTTTTTGTGTGAGGTCACAGTATACAGACTCTTCATTTAAATTCTAGATGTTGACTTTTTTCTCTGTGTCATTTGCTGTCACCCTGCAAAGAGTGGAGCCACTACTTCAAGACATTTGGTGGGCAGGAAAAGTGCCTTTTCTATTAAGCTACATATATTTCTCCATTTGCCTTGGAATGCTTGAAAACATTTTGGAAAGAAATTTTTTCAGGATACAATTGGGTTGGATAAAATTTCATGAGCTTCTGTCAGTCTCTACAGAGAGATCAACAATAAAGACTGAAACAAATCAGCTGAAGTGATAGACTTTGTCACTTGAAATACATCCTCTACAGCTATGGAGAAATATTTTTACTTTTCGTACGCTAGTGTATTTAAGGATTTGCTTTGATTTTGTCGCTGTCCATTTAAAATATCAGAAATTCTTTTCCTCAGCTTAATGAGGTTGGTTAAAACTTGGTTTAGGAGGGGAAACATGACTGAATGTGCCAGGGTGAGAACACTGAGTAACTTTGTTCTCCCTGGGACTGAGAGGTGCACCATTCTGCACTTTTCATCCCTATCCACTGAATAACCATGCCGAAATCCCTCATCTGTTAAAGCTCAACTGTTGATGACAAAAATGATCGACAAAAAGTGGTAGAGGTCTCTGCTCTTTGTTTTCTTTGGTGGCTGTCGATCATGTCTGCATCATCAGCATTCAAACTAACCCCTCCTCCATTAATATACTATTGTGAAGTTGTGTTAAGTCACATCAGTCATTTAAGAAAAGGAAATCACAGACATCAGATCAAGATAGATACACATCAAATGTCGGAAAATTTATTCATATTAACACAAAGTACCACTGCTTCTTTTAAATCTGAAATATATGGTGACTAAACCTGGCAGAGGTTTCATTTGTTATAGAGTAGTTTATTAAAAATAATGCCACTGAACATGAAAGTAGGCCATATATAGTATTTGCCTGTTCTGTAATTATAGACTGTATATGACACAAAAACCTGATGCAAAACCTCTGCAAACTTTAATAGTGTCAGGGTTTGACTCTGAAAAATGACTAATTCTAACCTGGGAAAGGACTACAGAAGTATCCAGTGAGTAGCTCAAGTGGGAGAGCTTGGTAAGAGCACGGCTTACCACTGAAATTGCAGCACTAAAAGTTCTGTATATGGAAAAGCACAATATACCTGCAAGTAATAAGCCTTTGAGATGGAGTTCCCAGATGGCAATATGTTACAATCTCAGCTGTATGACAATTCTTGAAGCCATGTGAAAGACAAAAACCTGGAGAAAATTGCCTGTGCGAGTGCTGTACATCTGTGCTGAGTTTCTCTTGCACTTTTGCGTTTAAAAAAAGTAAAATTCTTTTTCTTGTTTTGGTGTTTATTTTGAGGTCCTCTGCTGCACTGCGGAGGTTTTTCTAACTAGTCAGTTACAATATTTATAGCTCTCCAGACAGCTAGTGGTGCTCATCTCATGGGCTGCCGCATTGCGTTCCTAACTAATTCACGAGTTTAATAATACCCATAATAAGACTTTTACAGTATAATTATTTAGCACCAAGAATTGAGAGGTTAGGAGGTCAAGTGGGAGGTTAAAACTGCTGCTGTGGGAAACACTGCTAATAGGACTAGGTGAAACCTTCAGGGCTTCCCTCTGTGGGAAGCGGTCTGTCAGTGGTGCCAGAGAGTCATGACAGACTGTGGGATGTCCTAGGCTATTACTTCAACTTTAATTTGCACATTAATTTCAGTGTGCAGTCCACTGTAATCTAAGTCTCTGAGTTCTTTATAGGTTGGCTTCAGCTACTCTGCTAGCCTAGACTAAATCTAACAACAGATAGGCCACCTTCCCATAAAATCTGGGGTGATTTTAAAAATCTCAGTATGAAGCACCTTTCACTTTTTACATTCTGTGAGTGCTACCAGATCGTTACCAGATCCAACTTCATCAGCAAAACTATTGGTTTGATTTTTTTTTTTCTTTTTGAGACATCTGAGCAAGAGGGAAATTCTGTGGAATGTGCAGAGGAAGATAAGTCCTTTGGTGGATGCCAGCATTACTTCTCCTAGTTTTCAGGAATATTTGCTTGTAAAATGTGACCAATGAAGGCTAGCATCCTTATCTAAATAGGAACCGAAGATAACCTATTGATACTTGCTATGCTGATAAGTAAAAAGAGGAAGGGCTAAGAAGGGCTTTGAAAATGAAGACAAGCAGTTTTTTCAGCACAGAAAACAGAACAAGTGGAAGGATATTGTCTTCCTGAAAGGCAACCTGAAAACCAATTTTTCAGAAGCATTCAGGATGGATTTGAAGAGGGCATGATTGTTGACATCAGTGAGGAAGCCAGCAAGGGTCAGCTTTGAGTGGAAAAGCTGTATTTTAGAGATGCTTTGCAGGAAAAAAAAAGGGTACATAACAAGACTTGATGACTTTGGAAGAGGTTTGAGATGAAGATGTGCATTATAGAAACTCATGATTACCTGGCTGTGACTATTCCTTTTGTAATCTGAAGCACTTGGTCTAGCTGTGAAAAGGTAAAAATCTGCTTTTAAACCTGTTGAAGCTGAGCTACCAAATGTTTATATACAGATGGCAATGAACTTCTTCAGCTTTTAATTTGGCCAGATGGAGTCAATTCTGGTGTAAAGGACGGACCAGCGCATCAGCATGTGGGGACAATGGCTGAGTTTGTTTGCAGGTGGGTATGTGTTTAAGGAGAAGAAAACGGGGTAAGAAAGACATGGGGTTCTGTAGGAATCCACAAAGAAAACTGTGAAGGGTAAAGAGGGATTAGTGGGAGACCAAAAAGAGGACAGTCACAGGAGCCATGTGACAGTGTGATGTTTAAAAATAGGACACAGTTGTCTATGCCAGAATGGTTCTGATTTACTTTTTTTTACCACCTTTTATTTTTTTTTTTTTTCCTGTGGAAGAGTTGTAGAGAACTTGTGCAGAGATAGAAGCAAAACCAAGAGAAGCTTTAGGAAGTGAATCAAGTAAAATTTTAATTTATCCAGGTCTTGTTAATTCTGTAGTTACCAGCATTAGGAAAACTATGGAATTAAGTACTGAAAGCATATATAAAAACAACGGCTGACAGTTCTATTCAATTTAAAAAGTGGAGCTTAAGCAAGATGATTTTTCTTTCCTTGTTTTAAATAAAACCAAAGCAGAATACCAAAGTAGGCAACAGCAGAATTAGGTATTCCACTGCCATATAGGTTCATGGATTTAAATTAAAAAGTTTGGCATTGAGTTCCTCTCTGTTTTCTATTAAAATAATATGTTAAGATTTTTGTGTCTTTAAGCTTGTATTTATAGCATCACACTATAGTATTTAAAGTTTCTGAGCACCTTGGCTTTATTGCTATCAAATATTGTTGCTTTAGAGTTCAGAAGTTAATTAGTGCATAGGCATGAAGAAGAGCAAGTCAGATAATCAGTATGCTGGTGGGTTAGTTCAGTAAATACAAATCTAAACACTGAAGTGGAATAGTGAGTAGTTTTCTTCTTACACACTTTACAATTTAAATCTAAATGATAGTGTCGCTACGCTTGGTATACTAGCTGTTTCTCGGCTCATCAGTAAGACAAGTTTCTATAGTGAATAGATCCTCAACATGGATAAAATATGGCTATAATTGTTTTAAAGTTGTATCACCAGGCTGCACCAGCTGAAAACCTACCTCAGAAAAATAACATTAATCTTGTGTAACGGTTAAAACTATAGCGTAGGGGTAACTTTCGGTAGTTCCCAGCCTGTGTTCTTATGCTTGTACTTCTTTAGCAGTAAGTTTTTTGAGGCAGCACAAGATGCAGTGATTGTGGCTACAGAACAAAACACAGCCTCTCTTTCCTGTCACGTCCTACGGGAATACTTGATTTTTCTCTTAGTGATGCATTTATTTGTGTTATTCATAATGAACTTGGATTCTGTTGAGAGTTTTCTTATCAGGGTTGGAAAGTTCTTTCTTTCAGATGTGTTTATGTAACAAGAAATGCTGGAAAAAAAGTATATAAACAGCCAAGTAACAGCAATGTTAGCTCTGGATTTACTGGAATCCACCAGACTGTGCTCTCTTTAGCTGGAGTCATAGTCAAGTGTGAATCTGCCATCAGACTTTGGACCTAATATGTTAATATATTACTTCCGATGATAAGTGACTTCATGGATTAATGTGAAAAAAAATTCACTTCAAAGATGGAATAAAGTAGTGGTGAATCAGGTTTCTTATCCCTCATAGTTATTATGCCAAAAGCAGGGTAGCAAATAAATAGTGCTGGTGGTGAGCATTAACTTTGCTCATTATAAATGCAGAGTCATGTACCAGTCTCCAGCGTGATTTCATCTGGGAACATTGCCATAAGGATTACAAATGGCTTTCAGCCTGAAAATTGGTGTGTATTGCTTTAAACTTCCAGTGGGGAGTTGGCAATATATCCTTCAGATAATCATCTTGTGTTAAGTTGAACATCTTGCTGTAACTTTTTGCTACATGACAAACCAGCTCCTATGAATATTTCACTGCAACTGGCAACCCACTTCAGCCCTGAAGTCTTTATCAGCTCTGGTGGCTTTTCAAAGTTTAATATTGAACTTGGAGCCAAAAATCTCATTGCACTTAAAGTCAGTGGAATTTCAGTGTTAATTGCTACGGGAATCACAATTTGACCTTTTAGGGCGAACCTCTCGCGAATAGAAGCTACATCACATCATTGTGATGACAAAGGCACACGTATTTGTGTCCGAGTAAGCAGAGCTCATTTACTTTCCCTTGTACTCTACAGCGTCATGGGGTTTTGTGCAGATTTTATTTCATGTAGGTGTTTGAAATATTTTCCCTGGGTAAAAAAAGCTGTGTGAATTACCTGGGCCTTCATTGCTCTCGTGGCAGATTTAGGATGCGTTCTGTGCTGCACCAGTGCAAGACCAGTGCATAAGGTGCGAGTATCCCACCAAAATTATTGTTCTAGCCCTACAGGAAACCTGCCACAGCAATCGAGTTGGTAATTTTTTAGAAAGAAGATCAACACCTTTTGGTTTGCCAGGTCCTGACTGACTTGGTTGAACTTTACCAGGGAAGTCTGTCCCAAGCTCTGGGTCCGCTCCGTCTGGCAAGGCTGAGCCTTGCTGCCGTCGTGAAGGAACTGAAGTGCTGATGGGATTTTGCGAATTGTGCTTAGCATGATTTCCCCTGTGTGAACAAAGGTGGCCAGATTTTTTCAGATGATCTCTAGCACCAGGAAAGAAGTTATCTGCTCGGTCTAATGGCAAATAAAGGGTGAAGCTGCTTCTGCTTTATTCTGGAGTTGGCCTGAGTAGCAGTACTCTATACAACTTCTGTTTTCATTGCAATATTGTATTGTAAGTTTTCCTGATAGTCAAGAAAATTTTTGGAAAAAGTTAGGCTTAGAATATTAAATAGAAAAAAATAACATACAGCAAATTAGTTCATCTGAAATGCAGGTGGGAAAAATATTTAGTTCACCAAATTTTCTCTAATATTTCCTAGTCATTATGAAGATTTCTTCAGAATTCTAGGCTGTGCAGCTCTCAACTCCCACTCATTTGTGTTTTCATCCTTTATCTGTCTCTTTAAGACAAATTTTGTTCTTAAAAAAAGTTGTTTAGAACAAATGACAAATATGCCATTACTAAAGCTCATTCTTTCACCTTATGAAGATTTTATGGACCTTTTTTTCTAGTTTTATTAATGTGATGCCAATCTCACTTTGCATGTCTTATATTTTGTCTTAATGTGAATAATCAGATTATGAGGTGGAGCAAACAGGAAAGGAAGCAATGGCCTTAGAAAGGACACCTCTAAGAAAATAAATCCAAAAAAGCTAGGAAATAATTGGTCCTTTAGTTGGAAGATGCAGTTTTATAGGCACAAGGAAATCTGCAGGCCGATCTTCTCACCAGCTCTGCAAAAAATTGGAAACAGTTCACAAAAAAGCTCACCTTTTACTGTCCAGAGGAAGATTAGTTGTGAAGGTGAAGAGTTATGAGGCTGTTCTTCGAGAACACAAAGAGACTGAAAGAGAAGCCTTGTGACAGAGACTATGTCAAGCTTTGAAGGGAAATGATAAGCTTTTCTTCAGATTCAGGTATGAAGCTTTTGTTACTTTAATCTTTTGCTTCCTGCAAATCTTTAGATTAATAACAAACATCAGGTTTTGTTTTGAACAACTTCTTTTGGCGTCACTTTAATCTGCTGCGAGCCCCAGGCTCCCAGAGGAAGTTTCTTGAGGACATTGAATGCAGCTGGACCTGTAGTGAGGGCAGGGAAAGCAGGCAGCAAGAGGCAGCCTCCAGAGCCAGCCTGTCAGTGTGTGAACGCACTCAGCCACCCTTGAAAAGCACCTGGTGGGAGTGTGGTTGAAGGAGATGTGGCAGTGCCTGAGGCTCAGGCCCCATGTTGACTCTGACACTCTGCAGATCACAAATCCTGCCTACACTTTTACAGAGTTTCTAACTGACAGTAATGCTGAACCCTTGTAGTTTCACTTTTTGTGAAGATAAGTGCCTTTTGTCGAACCTAACTGATTTCCTGAACAAAGGCGCTCCCTTCCAGTTGCCCAGGAGACATCGTTGTGCATCAATACTCTTATGGTGAAAAAAATAGATGGTAAAGTGCTGTGGGCTAGAACAAACTCATGAAATGTAAGGAGGCTTCTTTTGTTATAGAATAAGGGAGCTGGGTTTTTTTATTCATGTGCTTCGGTATCAACATCCAAGCAATATTTTTTTCCGTGGAAATTCAGTAGCTCCTCAGGGAGTATGGATGTTATGGTGATGTGAATATGTGTGGTTGTGTTTCGCTAAGGCTGTGTCTTCAATGAAAGTGCAAAGGAATTTTGAATGAAGGCTGTTAATCAGCATACAGCAAGTGTCTTGACTTCAGTGGACCTAAGCAAATGTTTGGCTATTGAGTCTCCAGTCCCTTGAACAAGGACTGCTGTGACGTTTGTTGTAACAGAAATGAAATGTCCAAGTTCTCAGTAAAACTTTCAAAGTTACCCTAATGACTTAATAGTCCGTATTAGGGACTCTTTATCAGGGAATGTAGTGATAGGATGAGGGGTAATGGTTTTAAATTGAAAAAGGGGAGATTTAGATTAGATTCTAGAAAGAAATTCTTTACTGTGAGGGTGGTGAGACACTGGAACAGCATGCCCAGGGAAGTTATGGATGCCCCATCCCTGGAAGTGTTCAAGACCAGGCTGGATGGGGCTTTGAGAGCTTGATCTAGTGGGAGGTGTTCCTGCCCATGGCAGGGGGATTGAAACTCAATGACCTTTAAGGTCCCTTCCTACTCCAGCCATTCTATGATTTTATGATTCAATATTTGGTCATTTGGACTTCCAAGAAAGTAGTGGAGTGATTGTTCAAAAATCACTTTCCTAAATTACTGCAAGATTTCTATCCTGTTGTGTTAGTTGACGGTGATGTTGAAATATTGTAGGAACAAATGTACTGGTAAAATGTGTTTTCCTGTATCTTCTGAAGTGTTTTAAACAAAAGTGCTTCAGTTGTCCATTTTGTGCTGAAGTGGACTTCAGCAAAACAGCCAGCCCACTTGTTGATGCTTGTTAACAGCATCCTCTTGAAGAAGTACTGCTGCGGGCATTTATCTTATCTCATTAACAACTCATTTAAATCACAAATACAAACTAGTTTTTATAGGGCTACAGATAAGATGATAAAACATGAGCATGGCTTTAATCTGCAATAGCGTAATTTACCTGCAGGTCAATTTAAAATATGATCAATAAAAAGTCATATATGTGCATACCTAACAAGTACATTATGAGATGGTAATTCAGTTCACGTAGCTCAGTTTGTTCATCTCCTACTGCCCACTCCAGAAAGGTAAGTTTTGTACCATCTTTAAACTCAAAAAAACCCAAAAACAACCCCACAAAAAAATTAATTCTCTGGTTGGGCGAAATGAGCCAGGGACTGTCCATAGGTTTTAAGAAAACTTTGCTGTCCAAGTGCAACACAAACCATTACCTTGCGGTTTGCTAGCACACTGCTCAAGTAGACTTTGTAGAGGGTACGTCCTTTTGCTGTGATACCTCCATCAGGAAAACGTAGTAGTCAAATTAAACAGGTTGTGCAATGTTTTCAATTCTGAAAGAAGATATGGTATTATTAAGATACTATAATATTTATAATAATTAATATAGAGAATAATTAAATAATATCCCTGTTACTGGATAAGCAAAGCAACATCCTGAAAGAACCTAATTAGAAGGACTACCACGGCGTGTTTCAGTCTGAGCTTATTGTGACATGCCACTCAAAAGCTGGAAGGTGCCTTTCCCAATTCTAGGTGACAATATAAGATTTCACACTTTTTTTGCTAAACTGGTCCACAATGAGAAATGAAGTGATATTAGCAGGCAGGGTGAGCTCTCTAAAGATAAGCAACAACCTGCTAATTATCTCTGTTAAGCATAATTGCATTTGATTGTTGTATTTCTGTACAGTTTTGCCAACAAACAGAATTGGGTAATTCCCCCAGCCAGAGCCATTATTCTGCTTCTGCCCAGAAAGATGCTCAGACTGAACCATTGCTGATTTGACATTAAAAAAAATAAAGCTGGTGGAGTTGCAGCGTGAATTGGGCTCACTTTATCCAGGAAGATGAAAAGATTACCTGGAGCCTTCAGGCCACTCTGTGAAAGGCTGAGGAGACTGAGCTAATAAAAACAGCTCAGCCCTGAGGGTTTGCCGGTGCACTGCTTCTTTTGCACAAGCAACCCTGTGCTAGAGCGTGCACTTCTCAGAGTTACAGCCAAGCCTGTTCATTTGTTTTCAGTGACTGATGTGCATCTTTAAGAAAAGAAAAGAAAAAAAAGCAAACCCCCTTGATTTTCTTCTACCATTTTTTCTGTGGTGACAATGTGCTGAAAAATGGAATTAACAAATCACTTCCTATTAGTAAAAAATGCAAATATCTGACAATTTTGTTCTCATTTTTCTACTGTTAATTTTAGGAAAGAAGCAAACTAGCTGCAACAAAACATTCATCTGTAGAGTCAGTGTGTCCTAACAATCCCCATTAGAGATCACCTTGATCTTACTGCCTTGCTATATCATTACGTTAGTCTCTCTCCAAAAAAAGCATCTGGAAAGATCTTAAACGTATCTAAAATAGTTGCTGTTGGTCTGTCTAGGAAGTGCATTCTAAATGTTTATTGGTCTACTGAAGCATCAGTTTTGTTTGCAGGAATGTTAATTATCTCACGGATGGAGCCTGTTGGGATGGGGCTCTCGTTAAGTCTTTCCACAGTTCTTACGGTTTACTTCAATCAGTAATAACCAACCATTTTGGAAATGTGCTCTGCTAGGTCCTTTTATTTACCCTTCCCTTCTATAAGGCATGACTGAACTATTCAAGTTTTCTCTATTCAGACTCTTAAAACCTAGACTCACCTCAGTTCAGCCAGCTCAGATTTCTGTTAGCATTTCTGTGGGGTGAAAAAAATGAAATTGATGAAGGGGTTAAACCTTTGATTAGTGTAAACCAGTAATGGCAACTTCATAAACTTTTATGCAACTATGTCAGTTTACATCTGCTGTGGCTCTGCCCTGGCAGTGTTCCAGGAGGGTAAGCAGATGACATAGTCTTGCACTGAAATACCACCATTTGTTTTAATCTGTATTTAATCCCTGGATTGACTGATTTTAGCATTCAAAGTTGGTTTTTTTACATGAAGCTTCCAAATCTCTCCTCAGTCCTGGTTTGTTCTCTTTCTCTGCTTTCTCTCCTATTTACAACTAATATTTTACCAGAGTTTTCACAAATAAGAATATGCACATATAAAATAAGCTACAACATCACCAATGAACAGATACCAGGAGACAGTACCATCAGCCTCCAGGAAGAGAAAAGATTCCCAAATCCACACAGCATAATTTCCAGCTCCCCTTTTGTTACAGACATACAGAATGGATACAGTAAGATGACAGGGGTGTTAATTTGGTGCTTCTGTCCAGCTCTTGTCTGTTGCGACTCTGATACCCCTGGAGTTGTCAAAGCTTTACACGTACCCTTATCAGCTAAGACTCTTAAGCATGATGTTGCCATTTCATCTTTCTCACAGTCCTCTCAAGAAAAGGGTCTGATTTTAGCAAAATAAATTCTATTTGTGATTAGCAAAGAGACAATCCTGGCATAGTCCCGTCTTACCTTTCTGGGCTTATGAGTAACCTGTTACCTTCAAGAGGACACATAATCGACTCTGGCAAGCTCACCTTCCTTCCCCTTCTTTTTCTTTCTTCTAGAGAAACCTCACATGTATCTGTTTGTAGTCAAACAGAGTGGAAAGAACTGGTGTAATATAGCAGTCTCATGCCTTCGGTCATAAGTGTAACCACTGAGAGCACTCCTTTGCTACAAACCCAGAGCAGCCAGTGTCTGGTCCCTTTTTCCAGTCTCTTGTGTCTGTGTGTATTGACATACACAAAATAAAATGCAAACATGAAAAATGGCCATTCTGTTTTCTCTCCTGCCGTGTATCTGTCACCAACTGCTAATAACTTTTTATTGTATACACTGGATTCCAATTAGCTGCATCAAATTTGTTTTTTAGCATTTGTTTGTAGAAACCCTTAATTTCCCTTTCTGTCCATCATATAAAAGATTGAGGTCCTTCCTGCTGAACTGCTGTGCTGCTGCTCGCTTTCTTACCTCTCCAGTTAGGTATTATCCTCAGATGAAATAGTCTCATCAGAGTTGATGGCAATCCTCAAACTATCCCCACTTCCTGCTGGAGGGTGTACACCTTGCTTTTTGAGGACGCATGGTGCATGACCATAGGAAATAGAAGTAAAAAGGCATATGATGAGACAACAGTCAGTTTTGTTTGCGTATTTCCTATTAAGTAGTTAACCAACATTTACTTGTTGGTAACAATCAATTGTTAATTTAGAACAACTTTTAAAATGTCGTGTTGCCTCCTGCATGAAAGGAAATAATTTAAAAGCCACTACAGGGTCAGCCTACTGCTGTTCAGAGTATTTATCTTTGCCATTAGCTTATTGGTAAAAGTGCTGCTTCTGTCTAGAGGCCACAAATCTTGTTTGTGCTTCCTGTTGCAGAATGTTTATTACACAAGCAATCAGCAGCTCCATGTGGGTGTTCTGAGTCCCACTATCGACGATGATGACAACAGATGCCTGGTGGATGTGAACAGCAGGCCCAGGCTCATTGAATGCAATTATGCCAAAGCCAAGAGAATGAAGCTTTACTGGCAGTTTACTCAGGTAATTCTTACTCGGCAGACATTTCAGAAACTTCTAAAGCTCTGTTTCTGCATCCAAAGTGCGAGTAATCTGTTTACTAACAGAACAGAACCAGATTTATCCTTGCTTTCTTTGCACAGAGCCAGGAAGCTATGTTTACATTTGATCCCAATGTCACTTACCGCAGGAAGTTCTAAAACTTATATTCTATTTTCTGAGTTCACAATAAATTATTTGTTTCTAAGGTGCAGTACTGTTACAGAATTCTCTCTCTAAAAAAAAATGTGATTTATAGTAGAGTCAAACGCAAAGTAACCTATTTAGGAACAAGAAAAAGAAAGGTTTTTTTATTGGGTATTTTTTTGGAAGTAGCAACTTAGAAAAAGTGGGTAGTGGGTCACTGATGATAACAGCCTCATCATGAGCCACTTTCGCAGTTCCGTACTTAAAAAGAAGAATACTTCTATTTGCGTGTTAGTGTGAGAGAGAAATAAAAAGAAGTGTGAGTAAAGGTTGAGAAGTGATTTCATAGCGATGAGAATGCTGATAGGACACTGAGTCCAGGCCTGGTGTCCACGCTTCATAACTGAGTTAGAAATCAAGAAGGAAGAAATATAAAGAAGCCACAAAAGTTCTGGGGCTAGAAAATATTCTCTGCAATATAATGCTTATGGAGATCTCTGTTCAGTTTGCCTAAGAGGAAGTGACAAGGTGACTCAAAGCGTGTCAGTGTTTCCACAGAGGGCCATAGGTTAACCTGGAGACAAAACAGGTTCCAAAGGTTGGAAGCTAAAAATAGTCAAATTCGGTTTTTCAAGGGAAGGTAAGATTTCCCTAAGGTAAGAATTCTTAAGACATTGATAATTTACCATGTCAGGTACTGACAGGTCAGTTGTTCCTGATAAATAAAACAAATTACAATACTTTCTAAAACAAGTACCTGATTTAGCTTCTGGGAAAGATTTATTAACTGGTGAGAGTTTGACTGCTTATAATTGCTCCTCTGCAGTTCTGAGTCTACAAATGTAGTTGTGTACTCCAGCCCATGGGCTGGGACTCACCATTAAGGTGATTTTATTTCTGCATTTAATTTTTCTGTAACATCCATGTGGGTTTGCAAATATCTTTCCTGCCAACTCATTAGTTTCTTTCTTTGACTTCAACAGCCACGATCAGTATATTTTAGGATACTGGTAATACAGTTTAGCATTTACCTTAGTGCAGAGAGCATTTGGACAGTAATCAGCAAAGCACACTATTAACATAATTTGTATTTTTACTTGAAAGTAATCCAGATGTTTGTCTTTAAAAAGTAGCTCTCAAGCAGCAGACCTTAAACCCCTAACCCGGAAAGACATCTCAGGTTTTACTTTCAGTCCCCTCAAGGGCAGAGTTTTAATTATGTCTTCTGTCAAATTTTCACAATAGTCTTGTCGTGAGGAGGGGCCTCGCTGTGGCCATCTCTGCACTCCATTTTTAGTACCATAGTAAAAAAGTATAATTAACGTATTTATTTAAATAGTATTTCAGTAACAATTTAATGCTGTCCACCTATTCAATATTGCTCTGTATAACCCAATCCTTTGGTGACAATTGATGGTTTCTACTCCAGAACACGGCTGCTATTTTGAAATACTGATGATGTTAGTTAGATCTGATTTGGGGGGCAGCAGTAGAATGCATTGTTAACTTAACTATTAAAAGCTTCAAAAATTGCATTTAACTACTTTAGGTTTGTTTTCTGTCCGAACTTCCATTCTGTGTTCCAAATACAATCTCCCAATGAAGGTACAGTGCTATTAAACTAGACTCTATGGACTGTACTTAAGTCTTCTACAAAGAGATGTCTACCCAGAAGTGAAAGCTAATTAGTTGTTTCCTTATGATAAATTAAAAGACAAATGAAATGATTAAAAGCTTGCTGTTCAAAAAGGATTTCGTTAATACCCAATTAAAATGACATTATTTCTCAACATACAGCATGGTACACAGCCCCTTGTACGTTCTGTAAGCTGGAAGAAAGCTAATGAGACTAATCAAGGCTTGCCAAGATCAACTGATCAACTCCATTTGAAATGCTCCCGTTTAGTCTGGTGAAAGGATGTTTTTCTGTGAATACACTGGAAGCTGTCTATCTGAAAAGAGTCTTTCTTATTGTGCTTTTAAAGCTCTGGTATTTATTTTCTATATTATGTAGTGAGCAGAACTACTGAAAATAAGCAGAGCTGTAAATATTGATGCTTACGTAGTCTTGAGGTTTGTGAAATATTAATTAAAATGTAGATGCTGTCCATAGCTTTTTATAGCACCTTCCTTTGGCTGCAAGTATGCTTTGACTCTCTGGATTCTCTAGCCATTCAACAAGAATATCTGATGATATAGATAATTAAAAATGTAGCAGTGCAAGCAGAGAATTGTCTCAGAAAGGGAACAGGAACAAGACTACCCAACCATAGCAGGATAAAACAATTGAACTAGATTTCCCTGACAAGCACAAAAATCAGTATTTGCCCTGCTTTCCAGACATGTATCTTTCAAATTTGAGTGAGGAAACTTTCTCGTTTTTCTGCAAAGCACACTGTATTCTGAGAGGCACCGTGACAGTCTGTGGTGGGACATGGACTTCAGCCTGGTTGACAGAAGACCGTACAGCTTTTTAGAGACAGTATTCTTCAGATAACATTTTCCTCCTCCCTTACATTGTTGAAATGCAGTGATGAGAGAATGTGACAAAAGTAGAAAACAGGGGTCAGCCTCAGCTAGTGGTCTCTTTGCTTCTGTAGACCTATTACAGAATTATTTCTTAATTTGCATCTTTGATTAGAAGTGTGTATGTATATAAACATATATACACGTGTATGTATATATATACTTAATCAAATGGTTTCTTTTTTTAAAATTTGTCTTTTACTTTGGTGTTAAAATTTTAAGTTATGTGGCTACCTTCAATTGTAGGCAACTGGAGTCAGACACTCAGACATCCACTGTGATCCTGTGGACAAAACAGTGGTTTAATGGGCATTCATATGGAGGGGGCCACCACCAGTCCCTCAAACTGTTTTCATTGTCCATCATGCTGGCTGACTGGACAAGAGGCCTTGGGAGACTGTGGTTTCTTTCTGTACAGACCAAACTTGCACTGAGCATTCAAAGCTTGTATTATGTGTTTGTATAATCAGGATCTATCTGAGCAAATTTCCATGCTCCACAGTTTTGTACAGCTGCCAAATGCAAGAGACCCAATAAAATGTAGGCTTCAGTGATGTTCTTCCTTCCAAGGCTTCTTCAAGTGTTGATAACTGTAATTATGTCAAATTATGTGAATTAGCCCTGAAAAGACTCCCATCAACTGGGTGGCGTTCAAGAATGTTATTGTTCAGGTTCCTTGTCAAGTCTTCTCTAAGGGAAATGCTTATTTTGGGAATACTTTTATGCTGAAAAGTTTTCTAGGTGTTTGACAGTTTACCTAGTTCAGTCAGTCTCACCACTTTTTATTTAATCAGAACAAAATTAGACTTTATAGCAAAATATTAAGTGATCACCAGAAATTACACAAGGCATAGGGGATAGAATTACGTGGTAGTAAAATGGTCAGAATTTTACTAAAATATTGATTTAAACATGGTATCAAGGAAGCTGCTCTGGCATCATGAACCATTATTAAAGCAAAAACTAAATACAGTTGCCACTGAGTTCTCTTTATTTAGTACTAAACAATTAATCCTGCTCGTAGCAGGTGAGGAGGAGGTGCACATGCAGCATGCTCCCCAGTGGAACCCAATGCTTGCAGGACATACCAGGGCAGCATGACACCTACATGACAGTCACTGTCCAAGTGTTCAGTGAAGCTGGTGACCTTAGAACTGCTGTAGTGATTGCAGTATGTGGTCTATTGTGTGACAGAGAAGGGGCTCAGCGGTGTAGGAGGTGGAGGCCAGTGCCTCTGGACAGATAATTCCTTGCAAGGTCTTTCAGTAGACACTGCTTATGGCCAAAACCATGCTCTTCTGAACTGACTATCTGATACTATTAAATTTGTTCTGTGTACTAAGAAATAGTGCATTCTAAATGCTGCAGTCAGGTTTTTTGGAGGGGGTGTATTGGTTTGTTTTTAAGAAGTTTGTCTGTTTCCAGTCTGGTTTCTCAGGTTTATTGCTGATAAAAAGGCAATCGTGATGTAACACCTGCCCTACAAGTGAAATTTGTCTCTACATACATCGCCTGGGTGACAGCAGGCCACCTAGAAAGTACACTGACAGCATGTTCAGATGCGCTCAGCAGTATAACAAAGGCAAAGGGAGGAAGTTTTTCTGTAATTACTCTTTATCTTGAAGTGTTTTCATGTTTACATTTAGTCAGATGCAGACTGTTTCTTATGCTTCTAACCAGACTATGCTGTCACTATTTGCTGTTGTGAGAAACATTACAGGTGAGGGCTCTGTGTAAAAAGAGGTATAAGAAAGAACACGAGGTAGAAATAAAAACCAAAGAGATTCAGCTTCCAGTGTGGTTGCCATAGAAAGGTTAAGAAGATTATGCATCTATAGGGATGGAGACTCATTGCAGACCTCATGGGAGGGAGAGGCTTATGCCTGTGTGGGGCTTATGCTCAGCGCGGTTCTGTACCCATATCCACCAGTAGTCACGTCTGCCTCCACTGCTTTTACATGCTAAGGAGAATTGAGCTTCTAGTCACTGCTGGAGGTTTCCAGAGGAAATCTTCCAGTTCAGAAGCATTCAGAGGGGTGGTTTATGCTATCCTGAGAAGCTGTAAATAAAATTTGTTGTTGTAGTTACCATATGTATAATTTCCCAAATATCATAGGAGGAATTGCTTTGGAAGGAAAGGGAAGACAGACAGCAATTGAATTACACAGTTGTTACAGTATTCCAGAGATAAACAGGATGATTCAGATCTCATTTAAATAGTTATTAATTAATAGATCGATTAAATAAATATTCTATGTAGCTATATAAAGAAAGACTAGACCTCAAAATTACTCAAAGCGTTCACGTCTTGTTCCTCCTACAGATTTTGGCCTTTGCCAGACAGTCATTCTGAATTATTCTTACCTGCCTTTATCTTGTGAAATTAAGGATGTGCAATGCTGCTGCTAGCTGGAACCGTTACCCACAACCACGTCCCAAACAAATAAGAGAACGCAGGGTGCAGACTGCGTGGCAGGATTAAACTGGAGGCCTGCGAAGCAAGCAGGGAACCTCTGCACCAATTTCCTGTGCCCCCTTGCTGATCATACAGAGCGCAGAAGTGGAGGCTAACACCATTAAACAGCAGACAGTTTCCTTCTAATGTCCACTCCTAGTTTTCAACCCATACATTAGCCAAGGACATCGCAGCACAGGAGGGATTAATTTCAGTAGAGCTGTGCATCCAAGGGAACATTTGTCCCCATGATCTTTCTCAGATTCTTCCATTATGAGAGCCACAGGGTAGAAAACCTGCATCATTAATTTATTAAGAATTTGAATTTATGTTGTACTTCTAACCCCAAAGGATGCAAATACACTCAATATGTATGTGCAGTATAAGACATGCTGCACTGCCACACAGCTATATAATTATGCAGTGCTACCCGCCTCGCAGCTCAGAACAGAAAGTGGTTGTGATCCTGCTAGAAGAAATACAGATTTTGGTCCTGCAGGAGAAATGTAATAAAAGTCAGAACCTAATTATTCAATTAATTGACCCAACAGAATAGGTTAAGCCCCATATTTTAGTGAGGCTATCCGATTTTTAAATAACCAGCATTGCCAAATGTTCAATTTCAAACCTCAACCACAAAAGAGCACTTCCACAAGCCCCAGGGGCCCCAGTGCACAGTCAATATATAGGTCCAGTACATCAGCAGCATTTTTTTTCCTATACTTAGCTACTCTTTGCCCATTTTTGATCAAATATTACCCTAGCTTGCCTGTACTTAATATTTAAACTAACTGGAAAACTGCACAAGGTTTTACAGCTGGAGGACAAGGAACTTGAACCATTGTTCTGCTTAGACATGAGAAAGCAATAGTTAATGTTTTCATTTTTTTTCTCCAGTAAAGTTGTCCCTAATTCATGAACAACTTAAGCAATATTCTTGTCATATTAAACACTTTTTAAAAACAGATGTATTAGAGTATTTGGTTATTAGACTCCTTGAACTACATCTTACTATAAGCCTAAAAATTCTTTAGTCCCATTTATGCAGAATGGAATTATTTAGAAATACAAAAATCTGAAAACATTCAGTCTTTCTCATTTTGAATACTCCAACTTAAATATGAAAATTTATATGCAAAACACATGCAGAAAAAATATTAAATACAAATATTACTATATAATACTGTGTTTTAAGAACTGGTATTAAATTTGCTTGCAGTTATTGCTGGATATTCAAGGTCCCTTCCAACTCCAACCATTCTATGATTGAAGTTTAGTCTTCTATTTGGAGTGATTTTCTAGTAGCAAGTTTTAATCTTTGCAAATTAGGTGTAGAACTTGCCAGCTTGGAAGTTTCTGTGTGAACACAGCAGTAAAATGAGCTTTTAGTGGGTGCATTTCAAGTCTTTTCCAGCATATCACATTATGCAGTATTTACTCTCCTGAGGACTACATTTAAGCTCCAAAGACACTTGTGCTGAATTAATTTAGAAGGAAGTTAACACATATCCATGTTTTTCCTTCAAAACAGATACCCTATTTGCATATTTTAGCATGTAATTTTAAACACCACATTTATTTACAAAGAAATTATTTGTTCTAGTTCCACCTGATTTTTCCAAATTTCAGATGTCCATATAGGCTCCATCTAAAAATCACAGATGACAGCTGCTGCTGAGAAGGTACTGCGTGGCTTTGTACTGGCAGACATGCAAAAGAATGCCCAAATCCAGAATGTTTTCTACAACTTGACTGATAACCAACACTTACCAAATGAAGTGGCTGGGTTTCAGATCTGAGCTCTCTCTTGGTCCCTCATTTGCATCACTGGACCAATCACTTCTTGGGTTCTGCATTCCTCAGCTGCAAGATGGATGGAAGTAATTTACCTTTAGCATACATCTTTTATTATTTCTAACTTCCTAGATGAAAACAAAACTCTGTCCTGATCAAATCAGTAGGAGTCGCATCTTCAATTCCAATAGAGACAAGAATAACACGTACGTAAGCAAGGTTTGGCTACCAAGTAACACACTACAATCCAAGATGCAAATACTTGAGAAAAATATTCACTTGGAAAGCAATTAAATTAGGATGCAATAATGATATCTGTGACAAGAAAAGAGGGTTTGTTATTGAGTGAGATGATCCAGGCCATCAAGTTTGGTATCCTGAACCTGACGGTGACGATACCTGTAGAAATAGATTAATTCCATTATTGTCTGAGCAAACTGTGCAAGGTTTGTGCTGCAGCTGCAAGGACGTTCCTTTCCCAATATCAATTACAATCAGCTAACAGATTTGTGTGGTTACTAGGGAAAAAGTCATTTTAATAACTAGATACTGTGACCAAAGTCCCGAAGAGCCTAACAAACTCCCATGTTAGAATATGCAGCTTGATTGAAATACTTGTGCAAATTCGTTTCTTGATTTTCTTCAGTTGGCACTCAATTTATTTCTTGGTCTCTAGAGATTGGTTTAATCATAAGCATATAATGACAATGCAAGCAGTTCAGTTTCTGGGTTAAAATGAGTTAGGAAGCCTTTATATTGAGCACTCATTAGAAAACCTAGATTAATTGACTACACCACACACACACACAATAAATAAAATTGCCATTAAGTATTTTTGTTTTCCAAGGGAGTTACATTTTAGTGAGTGTCACTTCTCACAAAGAAATAGGAACGAGTATTTTCTTTCATCTAAAACCCATAAATCTTTCAGAATTTGTTAAAATATCAGGGAAAACGTCTCATCTTTCCTAGGAAAAATACAAAAATCTTGGGTTATCTAATTGTGCTGAAAGGAATTTCTTATTTGTCTGGCTGAAGATGAATTACTAGGAATCCCCTAAGCTAAGGCTGCTAAATAATATGACCTTTTCTTCTTTCCATTAGTTTTCTAGGTATGCTATTGTTAGAACAATATTTTCATCCATAAGGAGAAAAAGAGAATGAATAAGGCAGTAAGTGCTCTTAGGCACGATCTTCATGCTGTGTGTGCTCAGAATGGATTTTCATTAGCAAACTAATATTGCATTTTGTGCACTCTCAAAAGTGAGGCGGGAAGACACGTTAACGAGTTTTGCACAAACAATGCAGAACAAGCCTTAGAAAGCAACATAAACAGAAGTGATGATTGCTTCAAAAACCAAACAAAAAGACAAAATCTTGGAATACACAATTTACCACATCACAGATCAGAAAATTAATTAACTAGGATAATTACCTCATCTAGAAGACTGCCTCAGGCAATGGTCAATGCTTGCAGTTTCACGGAAATGAGCTCTATTCTGAGCCAGCAGTTCACTGTAACACCCGGAGGAGGATTCCCTTCTTGACCTCTAACGTGCTGTCTTCAAGAAGACCGAGATTTGATTTGTCCAAATGATCATCTCAGCATGCCTGTAAAAAGGTGTTTTATCAGCACTCTTAAGATTAAACCAGCCCACTAAAAACATCTGGTCAGCCACTGAACATCAATTCCTGCAACAATGAGTTCAACAGGTTTCCTATACCCGCATAAATCACAGTAGTTGCAAATTTCTAACTCTAACAATCCTTTTTTCCTGAGAAAGTTAATTTACCAGTTTCACACTGGTATTCATACTTTGGATCACAGAAGGCAGATCCCACTGTAAATTGTCATTTACATCCTATGCAAAGTCCTATTTTTATGTCATTTTAGTCTATTTTAGTATATTTTGTAATTCCCCACCATGTGAATATTCCACCCACTTTAAAGCATCTTTGTTGCCTTTCTCTGTCTTCTACTTTAGACATCTTGAAGCAAGCCTAGATCAAGGCAGATAAATCGAGTCTGACTTGTTTGCAGAAGTCATTTACATGTAATCTCAGAATGAAAGACAAAAAGGTAACTTTTCTAAGCTTTTCACAAAACGTATTTGTAAAACATGCAAATAAAGCCTATGTGTCCAGCACTCCCATCTTTTTCCTAGTTGTATCATAATATTGTATCTCTACACAGGCAGCTACTGTATGGCACAATCCATTAAAAGAAAGGCTGTATAAGGAAAAAAATTCTGAGTTTCAGTTAGAGTAAAATTACCCTGCAGAAAACACTGGTGCAGAGCATTAACTCTGGATTCTTTTCCATAGGCCAGGTCTCACTCAAGACTCCAGAGATGCTTAGAAACTCAGGATTTACCTACAAAAGGAAGTATAAAATGTAGGATTCGTTGTCTTCATTGCTGTTAACTTATGTAGCGTAGAAACACATCTTAATTTCTTATTCTGAATTTCTGAGTATTGCAGTTAGAGCACTGAGTAGCCAGTGACTACTCAGTATAGTGGGTTCTGCATTTGCAGTTTTCTGAATGCTACCAAGGAGGACAGTAGGCAGTACGCAGGAGAGACACTTACAAACAGCATCCCCTTTCAACAGTGAGAAAAAAATTTCCCAAAACACTTACCTGTGAGGCATCTCTCACCAACATGCATTTCTGGAGCTAACTCTTTTATGACTGACAGCTCTCAAAAAGGTATTCAGTTTATTTCTAAATGAATTGTCCTTTTAACTTATTATTCAGGGCAGCAGCTGTAGTCAGAAAATCCTTGTGCATCGTTACCAACTGCAGAGCATAAAGCTAGTTCTTCCTTTTCTACAAAGGACTTACTAAGTAATCCTAGCTATCAGAAGATCAACATAATACATCATGATTTGGATTTGTTGCCAAAACAAAACGGAACAATATGTTCAGCTGTAAATTCTGCATTTAGTCATATTTATCAGAGCTATGTATGGAAAAAAGATTCCCTTTATAAACCACTTCCCACCCCACCCCCCAAAACAGTGTTCAATAATTCATTTCAAAAATCGTATTGTATACCTAGAATATTTGGTTTTGCAGATGTTTTTCTAACAATATGTCAGAAAGATTTCCTGGCCACCTCTGATACAGTAATGACTCGTGTTTACTTTCTGAAAAATCCCTAATGATCTTTCTAGTCTGGCTAATGTATTCTACTCCAAACCCAACTTCAATTTTCTTAGTTTTATCACCATTTTCTGTAGTAAAATGCGTTTTCAGCTATCATATCCTAAAGAGCTTCTTTGTATTTCAGTGAAGGCTTGAATTTATTTCTTTGTGAGGTATTATTTTCTTAATCTTGCTGTTAACAATGGGCCTCTGTAATCTGTTAAAATCTATGGTAAAATTTTATATTTATATGTGGAAAATACTACTGGTAGATAAAAATCCATACATTCCATTTCTGATTTTTATGCTGTTTCTCTGTAATTTGTTTTCTATTCCAATTACATTCTTTGTAGGAAACCACATGTCCTTTTGTCAGGTTTAATTGCATTTCCTTAAATACTTTAATAAACAGCATTGTATATTTCCACATCCTGAAGATTTAACTATTACACCTTTAGAGGCCTGTACTCAGAACCTAGACTGCCCCATGTTCATGTAGCCAATCTAGACTAAACAAAACAGAAAATGACTGCACAGTCCACTAGTTACTAAAACCTAATTTGGACATACAGATAAGGCTGCATCATTTGATTTGTCACAGCTGCGGTATTAAAAATTTGTTGCAGCAATATAAAAAATTAGCATTTGTGATTGTGTAAAATCTGAACACTCCCTCAGAAGTCTCAGTAGTGGAATGAGACAAATTGTGATACAGACGTTACATAGTTGTAACTGGTGCATGATGTGTTGAATTCCATTGGCAGATGATGTTTCATAGCACTTACTCACCGGGTACCGGCGAGTGGATGTAAGACCAGTGCTCGGATGGCTACCTGGCAACAGAACCTGAGTGCAGGAGGAGAAAAGGGGAGGAGGAAAAAAATTATTTTTTTTTTTTTTCCTTAAGAAATGGTTTGGCTGATCCCTATTATAACTCCATCTAAGTTTATGTTGTACACAGCAATTAGTTTTAGTTAGTATAGGAAAAATAAATTCACATTTTACAAGTGTTTGGTAAAATTCTCATTTGCCTTTCTAACTGTAAATAGTGATCTAAATAGCTGACAGACATCATCTTTTCAATATGTAACACTACTATAGATAAAGATTTCATACATGTAATGGAAGTTAAGTGCGCCTTATTTTCAAAGTAGTCATATCAAATATATTAGAAACCAAGTGCCTTTAAAGAAGAGCAAGAATGAACAATATACTTCACTGAGGAATATTTCCATTTAAATAGCTAAAATTTATTTTTGAAAGATCTGAACAACAAAGAGTATACCATAGAGCCCGCTTTACTTACAGAGCACCTGTTTGCCAGAGTTGCAATATTTGTCATACTGCTTCAGATTTGAGAAGCAATGAAGCCGTTAACCTATACATACCATTATACATACCTATATCCTTTATACAATTATAAAGCAGCAATTCTAAACTCAAAAACATCATCCAGTATTTCCAAGCAATGGGCAATACCGAAAATACATTAATTACTGTATAATAAATTATTAACTTTTTCCTACAAACGCATTCTCACTGCAGCAACATCCATACAGAAATGACCACATAAAAGACAAAGTTACTTATAAAAATTGAGTAATTTTTTTGAGACTAAATTTGGTGTTCAGTCACTGAAAACTTACCCCAGGAGAAGACTCCAGGGAAATGAATGAGAAGATCATGCATTCTGTTTGCAGTGGAAATTATCTGTGTTGTATACACCTCAGTGTAATTCTTTGATTTGAATGTATCAAAGCAATAGTGAAGATTACAGCCTCTGCCTCAAAGGCAGAGTGAACATGTAAATATTTGAGGTCACTGATTTCGGTACAAATAGGAAATGATAGACTAGTGAATGCAACAATCTGTATGGCATATATGATACGAGATTGGATACGCTTACTAACCTTGTCAGGCTTTTTTTCTGAAATAGCCATGATTAGGCAAGCTGATAGGACCACTTATTTTTTCTTCTCTCTTTAAAGCTCATGTTATTCTACCTAAAATGTGATGAGCAAAAAGTAGGTTTAAACTCTGTAACAAAAGTGTATGCTTTATAGTACCTTGTTAAAAAGAGCTATGTCTGATTTTCAGTGATGCTGACGGTCTCCAGCGTTCATGTAATATCCCTCATTTTTATAAGTGATCAAACCCTGTCTTCAGTTTCATGCCCAAGAGCTTTTACTAGCTTTTGAAGCCCTGGCTCAGTCTAAAGCAACAACCTCACCTCCCTGTTTTCCCCTTCTACGTGGCTTTATCTGCGGCTCACAGAACCCATCACACCCACCTAAACAACAGGAATGTCATGGATCACATCTAGCAGATGCGCCACGTACAATGACTAAATTGACCAAGTGAATGTAGACATTCAGCTTTAATGATGCCACATATCCATATTCCAATCCTTCCTTTAAAATACCTGAACTATGGGAAGTATCATCTGTTACTGCCAAGTCAGATTACCAAGGTTGTGCACTGATATATGAACAAAAAAGCACTCAGCAGGAAATGAACAAAGAACAGAAAACTACTTGACTCTTGCTGTAAGAGAATTCTTACTGAAGAAAACTGGAAAGTAAATATAACGCTACACTTCTATTAAATAAAGCCAGAAATAAAAAAGATTTTAGACTGCCACCAGTAAAATGTCATCTGATTAAACGGCCTGTCATTCAGCACAAAAAAATAAGTAACCCTAAGGTGACATTTTTGGCAAGAAAACCCATGAGCTGTTTAGGACTTTTTGGCTGGGTGTATTTTTACAGCCACTTCTTAATGCATCTTTTGTGATGAAGTCAGAACATGTTTTGTTTCACTGAGGGAGCGTAACATGGTATATTAGCTCAGTTCTGCAGCAGCAATTGTATGGAGGGGCAGGGGTTCCAGGTTACATGGTGTGTGTACACTGTACATATTTCTTTACAAAAAAATCGTATTTACCATCTCTGGTATTTGCAAAGAAAGCTGTACCAATGCTTTGTCCCATTTGTAGCGCTCTGGATAGGAGGCCGCCTAGACATTAGAGAAGCTTTACGACAGCTTTCAACTAAGCCTGGTTCTGCAAGGACCAGTATTCCAGAGAGGACCCGTCCCACTTTACTGCCCTGCAGAACAAATTATGGGAATGGGGAGGTTTGGGCACTGTGTGTCCACCACCACCCAATAAAGAAAAACAAAAACCATAGAACAGTTCAGCAAAGACTGTCTAATTACTTTGCACAGCTTATTAGCACTCTTGTACTGCAGTGGTTTGTGGACACATCAAATGGTATTCTTAGCTACCATATTATTGGATAAATTTTGCTTTAGTGAAATACTTGAAAAGAAACCTCTTACATATGGCAGATACGCAGAAAATACAGTAATTCTAAAGGTGTTAAAAA
This sequence comes from Numenius arquata, assembly GCF_964106895.1. Classification (NCBI taxonomy): domain Eukaryota; kingdom Metazoa; phylum Chordata; class Aves; order Charadriiformes; family Scolopacidae; genus Numenius; species Numenius arquata. The sequence continues at coordinate 22,614,702 of NC_133581.1, read as the reverse complement.
GTATTGCTTTCCACAACGTATGTTACGGCACGTTCCAATAGCTATTGGTCATAGCAGGATGCGTGACTTGAGATAGTGTTCAGATTAAAAGTATGCTTATGAAATACTCACTCAGTTTTATATGTGTATATAGCTACCAGCAGGAGTTGAGAGCATTTGTGCTTCTCAGAGGAATTGCTTCAAGTTGCGTTGCAAACCCCATCAAGATTTCAAACTTGTTCGTGCTGTCACGTGCAGTCTATTTTTACAAAATAGTTGACCTAGATATTTATTTATCCCCCTGAGGCTTCTGCTGCCTTTGAGCTGCCTTCTCACCATCCACGATCTTAATCCTAATTCTGTTCAGGGCAGAATTCCCCTTTAACTTGTTTCAATCTATAGAATTATATTTTATGTATCGTGATTAAAGACTTTACTCTAGGCTATCAATTTTTTGCCTTTAAATTGGAAATCAGAGGTCTTACCTAGGATGGGGAAAGGGAACCAGATAAGCAACTTGCCTTTCACTTTGCCTGAAGTGTAGTATAACAATAAAGCATTTTGCTGAGCGAGCCATAAACATGACTGTCAGAGTTTTATACAAGTTTTACTAAATGGTTATAAAAAAAAAGAATTAACTAAAAGGACACCTTTATTTGCATTTGGCTTTAGGGTTCCAAATGCTAACGATGATGACAGATTGCAGAAACCACTCAGGAATACTGTAATTTGGAGGCCAAGCCAGTCAGAGTAGCAAAATGTAGTGTTAGCTTTCAGTGCGTCAGTCCTGCTTGCTCGCTTGCATTCAGCGCAGTTACTCAGCTCATGCGCTTTAATGATTAAACAGGTCGCTAGTTCAGGCTTTGCAACGTATAGCGGGTGCGCTGCCATCACCCTGGAGATGACACAGCAACACCACTATCGCGGGCTTGCATTAGGCATATGAAGGGGAAAAAAAAATGAACACAATTAAGTAGGCTAACAATGGGAAATTTTAACTAAGCACTATACAAACCCTTCTGCCCGTACTTCAGAGCAATTCTTTTATTCATATCCTTACAGAAAGGAATCAAAGGTGTGCAGACTGCAGCCCCTCTGAGGGATTAAGCCATGCTTCTGCACAGATCTCACCTCTCCAACTTGCTCTGACAGGACTTGAGTCTTTTCGTTTCTCTTCTGTGGGGGGAAAAAAAAAATAAAAATCATGCTGCTAAAAGCATCCGTGCTCTCTCCAACACTCAATTTCCACGTATTAGCTACTACTTAACTTTGGTGTCTCTTTTATGTTCCAGACAGCGGCTCCAATGTACTCAGCGGGGTGATTTTCAGTAGCCACTGCAGAGTGCTTTGTAGCACATCAAAAAGAGCTTCCTCGGTTTTTTATCTCGAGTCACTTGCTTCTGTTAAATAGAAGCCGAATTTCACATGAGGGCACATCAGAAAAAAAAAAAAAAAAAAAAAGAGGGGGCTGTGGGGCATTGTGTGGTTTTCTGGTTGCTTGCTTGTTTTGTTTTTCCTTAGGAATGGTTTACACTTTGTTTATGTAGTTGCCTGTATTAAAGTATTTTGCATGAATACATTTACTGTAACACCTCTGTGGGCTCTAGATGACTTAGAGGAATAACATTGTCTCCACTGTGAACAGTTCCTCTACCCTGAAATCCACATTGGGAATAGGAGGTGTTTGGCCCATTCAAATTAAAGAAACCCTTGGCCAATGAAACAAATGGGAGTTAGGCAGAAAGAAATTCCAACTCAGCATGTCAGTATTTAAGACTTAGTGCTGTGGCTTCCTCTACCTAACAGAGCTCTGAGTTAGGTGACTAGGCCCCACCCCCAGTCCTTCTCCTTGGGGAGAAAAACTAGACACCAAAGAACGGGATTCACCAAGTGCAGCCAAACTAGGCTGTAATTTCAGCCCAGCTGCTGAAGCTGTTGAACCTGAACATAAGGGTTCCTCACCTAGTGTGCAAGAGCCAGTGAACACACTGAGTCGAGATATGTGTCTTTATTTCAGCTAGGCATCTAACGCAGCCAGCACACCTCCTAGGAAACACATAGGCTCTTTTATACAAAGATAGCAAGGAAAAAAAAAAAAAAAATCACATTAAAATAGCTGTGTGGTCACTTGCAGTTATATAACAAAAACTCGTTTGCGCATGTCCCAATTTCTGTCTGGCTAATTATACTAAGATGGTCTTACATTTACATATAAAATTTCCTCCTAGAGGTGTGATTTTCAATATTAAAATTATCTAAGGCAACTAGAGGCTATACCTTCATCCTATCAGCTACCGCTAGGTTGCCATCTAACTTTCTATTCTGTTGGGGTTCCAACTGGAGCAATGGCTAACTTCATGATTGGATTAATTATGTTTATGGGCTTTTTGTTTTAGAGACTTCCTATACCTGTTGCCATGATTTCAGAGCAGGCCATCATGGTCGCTCCATTTTGTGGATTTTTAGCTCTTTTGGACATGAAAGCCACCTAGACCTGAGCATCCCAGCTCATCCCTATTCACAAGCATAAAAGCTGTTCTCAAGGTGGACAGAGTTAATTTCACTGAGTTCGGGCAAGAAGAGCTGTACTAGGGAAACGCTTGTGGTTTAGCTGTCGTGCTTTATATAAAACCGAGAAAATTAATTCTGTTCCTTCACTTATGCCAATAAGATAGAAATGATAGGAGAGGTCTAACAGTACCATACCCAGATTCACATCCCAGGTCCAATCAGGCAAGTAACGGAGCTGAACTCGTCTCCCATAACTAGTTAGTTTTTTGACAAGACAGAAAGTGGGACAACATCCTCCTCCGGCTTCCTTAGTGCAAGAGCTGAGCTGAGAATGTCTTAGATGCCAAAACTGAGACAAGGACTAGCTGATAAATGACAGATAGAGAGCTAGTTAACTTAAATGACAGCAACAAAAGCATCTCCAGCATCAGTTGGAAGCACAAGGAGGTTGATCTCAATTTTGGGTTTAGACAGAAACACTTGTGATAAACTGTAATTCCCAATTTAAACCCAGGGAGCTGACGCTGGGTGCCATGCAACACTGAGTCCATGCAGAGAAAAACCATAATCAACAGTTTTCATTAAGAATAGAGACTGTATGTTTTGCTAAAAGGAAATAAACCAAAACAAAATAACTGTTTCTTTTAGCAATGAGAAAATACCCATTATCTTAGAGTTTTATACCTGAAAGACCTCATTCAAAGCTCATTGAATTCATTTAAAAAAAAAAAATAAAATCATGATCTTACCACATTGAGTTTTAGAAGTAACTTAGGGAAGGGTAGTCAGGGTGCATGTTTAGCATGAGGGAACAAATAGCATATAATGAAGCTTTGACTAATTTCCTATCCTAGTTTCTTCCAATTTCTTGTATGTCAAGCAATTTTATTGCTTATAGATAGCTTAGAGTTTATGCTTCCACCTGACATTTGGGTGTGGATTTGGGAATTTAACTACCGTTATTAATATGAATGTCTATAATAGTTATATAGCAGTGGGAAAGTACAGTTTGCTCAGCATTTCATTATGGAGGTATATTAAAATGCCTCCTGTAAGCCTGTGTCTAGTAAATTAAGCACTGGAAACCATATCTGCTGCACGTAAGCCTACCAAGGAGGATTTATGGGAGCCTCATGTTTTGAATCCTGTGGATTATTCTAGGAAGGGTCTCTCTCTTACCCAAACCCGTGTTTAAAACTTAGATCTTTCAAACCTAATTCTGCATTTCATTAGCCAGTCCCAAAAACATTTTTAGAAGTCACTTCTTAGAGAAAGTACTTACTAAGTATTAGTGGTAGGATAAGAGGAGAGGAGACGCCCCCAGGCACCTGTCTGAACGAAGCAGAACCTGCACTGAATTGCATGAGCTACGCTTGCCTTCTCTGAAAAAGAAAACTCAGCATTTCTGTGGGATTTATGCCAATATCCTTGTGATTATAATAGAAATCTATCACAGTTATGACTTTCTAATGCAAGGCATAACACAAATGAGGTGGGGGTTTTGTATGGGATTGGGTAGTTGTTTGTGGTTTTTTATAGCAACTAATTTTTCCCCATTGTACAAATAAGTAATTTAAATGTGGCTGCTCTTTCCATACTTCAGCTGTACTAATCTGTACTGATTTACACTTCGTTCTTTGATTTGCAGATTAGGCCAGTGATTCTCTACTACACAAGTCCAAGATACTCTAGAGAAAGACAGACTTTCAGACTTCTGTGCAAATCACTCTGTATATCTTGGAAGAAACTTCCCAGACGCTAATGTGTACAAATTATCTATTATCTTTATCAGACAGGAGAAAGAACCCAAACTTAAAGGAAAAAAATAAATAATTTAAGTCACCTACATGATGAGTTAACTCTAATTTAGGTCTATAGTTAACTGTGTGATAGGTCCAGTGATTTCACTGCAACTTAGCAGTGAAAATAGGGCTTTAATATGGCACTATTAAGCTGAGAATTGAACAGAGAGTTAATACTGAGGATTAGCAAAATACGATTAGAAAAGACAGTTCATTTCAGAATTCAAAGAATAAACAATTTTTTTTGAATTTTATCCTACATACAGGACACTCCTGTCTGAGACACTGTCCTCTGTTGCCCTTTTTTGATGTTTCAGAGGTGCAGCAGAGCCACTAAGCCAGGTAACTGAAGCAAACAGGAAAGCTTTTGGCTCACTGTTAAAAAGCATGGCCAGAAACAGCTCAATTCTAGAAACTCCATTTGCTGAAATGGTAACCAGGCAATTACAGCTATTCTAAACCACATCAGAGATTAGACCAGCCTGTGACACAGGGAACCTGCACTCCAAAGCCAATCTAGTGCTTATCTTGTCTCCAATGGAAATGTTTTGCACAGTAGCCGTGGACTTTAGTAGATGGACATTGGAATGTTCTCTATATTACCACAGAGTAGCAATGTAACAAGTTTAACGTTTAACGCAAACACTTCTTTTTTTTTTTTCCCCCCATTTTAAAGGGAGGTCCAATCCAGAACCGAAAATCCAAGCGTTGCCTGGAATTGCAGGAAAATAATGAAAATGAATTTGGATTTCAACTCGTCCTTCAGAAATGCACTGGACAGCGTTGGTCAATAACAAATGTCCTGAAAAGCTTGTCATCATAGCAGACTAAATTTTTTACCCATTTCTTCTGCTACTGTGTAGCAAATATTGCATTGTTGCCTGCTGTACTGTATTCCTCTTGCCCCCCACCCCTCCCAGTTCCTTCTCTCCTCTTTTTTGTCCCTTTGGTTTTATTTTGTGAGTGTGTGGAAATTGGGTTTGTGGGCTGAAAATAAGACATTTTTATTTCACAATGATGTTTTCATGGCATTTATAGAGACGCTGAATGACAGGTGATGGGTAGGCTATCCTAAAATATTTTACAACTGTAAATAGGAAACAAATGGAGAATATTTATAACTCAAACTTTTATTGAATAAAAAAGTCCAAACACTATTACTGTCTAGCCGTCCACATGGAAATTAGTTTTGAAGTTAAGTGGTGGTTTCATTTTCATTAACCCAAGCCTGATCTTGGCAAGTAGCTGCCGAGAATCAGTATTTTCCAGACTTGTGGTGAAGAATTCTACCAGCACACAAGTAGCTACAGCGAGGGAGGATTTTTTCTCCTTTCTCCCTCAGATCACTGTAGCTACTGGTGTGCAAATACGGGGGTGGAGGGTGTGGAGGTGAATAATACGCACCCACATGCTTTTCCTTACCAGTACTACTAAATAAAACCACAGAGAGAACCCCAGGGCTCAAGTGAGGTAAGGAAGAGAATTAATTAAAAAGAAGGTAAAAAAGCTACCAGAGAAAAGAAGGAGCTACTGGAACAAAAATACAAAAGATACCCCTGACATTTTCAATGGGTTGGGCTCCGTTTCAATGACTGCACTTCCCTTCCAATTGTCTGTAGTTCTTACAATTTCCTTTTTTTTTTTTTTTCAAATGCACTGTTTCCTGGCTACCACAGACTTGGAGAAAAATAGCTCCATCCAAGAGCAGCACCACAAAGTATCAATTCACTCTGCCTTTCCCCCTACCTTTACGGAGGTGTGAATGCAACACCATACCACTTCAGCTCAGCTCAGACTGGGATGAGGAGAGGAAGAAACAGTCTGATGAGATAAAGCAGAACGCTAGGATTACTCGCCTCTTTATTTCCAGCTGCTTTTATTTGTATGTAAATTTCCTCTCTTTTATTACTCTATTTGTTCTTTTTATTCTGTTGTTTGTTACCTTAAGTAACAGTCATAATCTCTTTTGGAGCTGATTATGTGCCAAACTGTCTTTTACAGACTGGCTTCACATTCAGGAGCAGCTAACAGTATTGTTTCTTGTGACTTATTAAAAAGTCACACGGCACGTTAGTTGTATGCGTTCAACCTTCTACTATATACAGTTACCGTACATCTGCTTCTCAGAGATGAAAACGCTGAGCCAATGACAGTAAAACAGTAACAGCCAATAAAGATGGACTTAACACCTACACTTTGAGCGACTTCAGAGGCCCCTCAGGCCTGTCTGAGTGAAAACGCCCATTGAAATTAGAACCCTGAAAGAACATCAATAACCTGAGTGCCAGGGCACCACAGCTGGAAAAGATAAAGCAGCTTTAAATTCACCCTATAGAGGAAACAGGTTGCTACGCACACAAGCCAAGGCTCCCTCACGCTGAAGCCCGTGCCGTGTCCCGATGGGAGAGGGCTCAGTACACAGCATGCGGAGACATTCTGAGCATTCCCAAGTTCCACCACTGACCAACTGGACTTGCTTTTCACAGGCATTCCAGATGAATGAGGAGGAAACTGCACATTCAGACAGAGAAAAAGCACAGAGCTCGAACAGAGTAGCATGAGATAAACTAAGCTTCCTTTTAGCAAAGACACCAAGACTTCAGTGCGTGGAGTTGCAGCCGTAAGGGAAGAAACAAGTAGTATGGATCAAACCAGCCTCCTCAGGTTCTTACAGGCCTGCTGCACCCCGAGCAGTCACCTTCTGGGGTGGGTCGGGTTTTTTTGATGAGCCCTAGAGGGAGATATCTGGCAAGGACTTGACAAAAGCGAAAGGAAGGAGCAGAGCTCTGAGCCGGTTCATTTCATGCCAAAATGAATATTGTATGTCTAGCATTTGCCCAAAGATGACTGTAGTTATTCCTGACTACGTTGCAGCAGTGCGCTGATGTTCACTACTAAGCAAAAAAAACCACCCTCAAATACTTAAGCGAGCCATGTAGTCTCACCAAACCATGTTTGGTGCCATCCAGCCGTACCTCCCCGCTACACACCAGCTCTAAGGCTGCTGCTCCCCTCAATTCCTCAATTCAAGGGGCCTGCGCTGAGGAACAGTTTTCTTCAGCTCCTCTAAAACAGAACAATGTCACTGGGAATCCCTCAGTAGTAACTGTGGGTTTAAATTTGATCACACTGCAATTCTAGTAGCTACAGTGGAATTACCAAAATAAACACTGGGTGGGGAAAAAAACCCCACCATAAATCCAGACTTGAAATGTTACTTTATACTAAAGCAATCCAGCTACATGTAAATACATGTATTATAATATGTTTTACCTTTGTTTTGTATTATGGAGTAAACATTTTTATGTGGTAACATTGAAAAAGAGAAATGGGTTTAAATCTGTGGCTATGTCTACTAAACCGGTAGAATAGAAAGTCTGAATGTACATGAGCAGCGCTGTTACTGTGCACCTTCTGAGACCCTAAGGCCTCCAAACAAGTTTTCTTTTACTTGCTTCTGCTCTTGGAAGAGAGCGAAACCCAGAGCAGAACAAGCATAACTGAAGGACACAGCCACCTTTTGCTAGACATGTGCTCTCTTCTAGTCATGAACTGCCTCATTGGCACCTACCTTTTCGGATACACAGAGATTGCATAGATATAGCAGCAGTTCCTCACACTGTAAAATACATATCACCATATTAAGTGAAAAATAAAACTCACCTTCACTTTCTGGAATGTTATAGAAATTATTCTACAACATTCAATCATCAGTTGCCTCAAAAACATTCCCAAAGCTGCCTGGAGGTTTTCTTCACAAGTAACAGCAGTGTATCTACTAGCTGCTAAGGATATCCTGACAATTAGATGAAAAACAATTTCCAGCAACCCTAAGCCCTCTTCCTACTGTACTTCTTCAAATATTTATACACAACATATACTTATTTTTCCTCTACCTCCTCAGCTACCATTGAGCCAAATTGTTCATACCAGAATATCATCTACAGTGCTTTGTCAGGGCTGTAAGAATTCCATTATGTGTCTTCTCATAACATCTGCGCGTGGGGCAAACCACCAGCAACAAGGATAAAAGGAACTGGGCTGACAACATGAACACAACATGCAGAAAAGAACACCTGCACATCCTTGGGGAGAAGATATTAAGATTTGGCTTCTATCAGAGATCCCTTGCTATACTTCTGGACCTGGGCTGTACAGTCTTCAGAAGAGGTCCAGGTTCTACCTATTTGTTTTCACAAAGCTAGAGGTATTCAAGAGCATGGAGCAGAGACCACACCATTCATTCCCAGCTAGAACTCTGAGCACAGAATTCAAGAGAGCCCTCACCTGCCTGGTCTTTCCAGCCTTGCCAACGTTTGTTGGCAGTAACTGTGCAGAATAGGGTTTAGCTTTATCCTCTTTTGCGATGGGAGAGGCAACTATTTTTGGTTTTCTCTCTTTTGAAAGACCAAAATTTATCTGAGGCATTTAACCCACACATCAGGCCTGAGTTGTACTATCTTCTATGTCTTTGCTAAGAAGAAGTTAATCAGCCAACACCCTGCACTGAGCCTTTTTTATATAAGTTTCTCAAGAGGCAGTTGCAAAATGATAATTAAGCAAGTAGCTGTCACATGTCATTCTATCCGGAGATATACAGAAAGGGAAACATTGAGATTTCAAGGTCACGAATCAATAGAATGCACCACATTTTTTATACCCTAAATTACATATATATGTGTGTGCATGTATATCTACCACACCAAATATATATACATATATATATAAATTTTTTTATATAAAACATAAACATGCATGTACAAACTCCCATACTAACTCTTTTACTGGCCAAAAAAACCCCCAAAACCCAACAACCAAACCCACATTAAACTGCAATTCATCCATCCACAATCTTTTAAAGACAGGGAAACGAGACACCAAAATGATCTGGATCACATTTTTATCACTGTGCTATCCAGAATACCTTCAACACTACTTCTATTTTTAAAACAGACAAAAAAGCAGAACACAACTTCACCATATTTAAATTTTTGCTCAAATAACCATTTAAGGTTTTCCACGGGGTTAAGTCAGAATAACTTCTCAGAACCGGAATATGAAATAGCTGTGGGAACAGAAGCTCAGGAGGCAATGAGGAGGCTTTTGAATAACAGTGTATTCTCTACTGATTTGCTGTAGTGTTTCTTAAAATTCCCCCCCCACACACCTTGCTTTTATCTTAAAAATACTTAAAAGTGCAGAACACGATGCTCAGGAACGTCATTCTCAGCTGTATTCTGAAATAGCAAAGCAATGTATATTTGTTTATTGACTAAAATTAGCTTTGCCCTGTCAGGTGGAAGTTGACTATTTTACCTGAATTCAAGTCTTGTTATGCATGGTCTCCTAAGGGGATCTTTGTGATAAACCTTCTGAAAACTTCTTGTAACACCACAGAAATATACTTTGCATCATAATAGATTATTTCCAGTGAAATAGCCTCATTTGAAGTGCATATATGACAGGACAGAATTTTCCAATTAAAAGAACATATATATTTCCAACTTATGTCATGAAAACAACGAATATATATTACTTGCAAAAGGCTAGAGGTAAACGCAATTTTCATTCAGCTGTTAAAAGGAAGAATGATTCTAAGGGAACTGCGAACCACAGTTTAGAAAGTGACAACTGCTGAGATCTAAAAGAAAGTATGAAGTGGTGTCGTGCTTTCAGCTGGGATGGAGTTAACTTTCTTTCTAGCCGCTGGTGTGGGGCTACATTTTGGATTTAAGATGAGAGTAGCGTTGATGGTGCACTGAAGTTTTTGATTGGTTCTAAGCAGTCAAGGGCCTTTCTGCTCCTCACACCGCCCCGCCAGCGGGCAGGCTGGGAGTGCACGAAAAGTTGGGAGGAGACACAGCCAGGAGAGCTGACCCCAACTGACCAAAGGGATATTCCATACCATATGATGTCATGCTCAGCATATAAAGCTGAGGGAAGAAGGAAGGAGGCATGAAGTGATGCATTTGTCTTCCCAAGTAACCATTACGCGTGATGGAGCCCTGCTTTCCTGGAGATGGCTGAACACCTGCCTGCCCATGGGAAGTAGTGAATTAATTCCTTGTTTTGCTTTGCTTGCGTGCATGGCTTTTGCTCTACCTATTGAACCGTCTTTATCTCAACCCGTGAGTTTTCTCACTTTTACTTTTCCAATTCTTTCCCCCATCCCAACTGGGGGAAGCGAGCGAGCGGCTGCGTGGTAGTTGCTGGCTGGGGCTAAACCATGACAAAATTCACCCTTTAAACCCTGTTGACATCCTTGGTCAGTGGTCCTCCAGTGTGTGGTATGCATTCTTTATAAACAATAGCACACAAAATTTTTAAAATACTGATGCTTTCTTACTACTAGAAAGCTCTACAAAAACCTACCTCTTCTGGCAGCTAAACTTGCATGTCCCGTAACCCAAGTCCATGGCTATCTAGAAATCTCTTGCTCACTCGTTTATCCACAAAAGGGAAGTCAGATTTTCCAGCTAAATCCATGGGGACATTCATGTCTCAGCTTTTGGGGACATCAAAATGCATCTCCCTGGCCAAATGCAGCAACTTGGTAAATCCACAGTAGAGTAAATCTAGTTCCCAAATCTCAAGCACAGCACAGAGCACACTGGCTGCAGAGGTTTACTGCCTCTAGCCAGGACACAGAGTGAAGAGAAAGCTCCTGTCAGCGCACATGAAGAATACCATAGGCCTCAGCTCCTCATTTTGCCTAATATAGTTCCCTTAGCTTCTCTCATTGTTAAAATCACTTGTATCTCAGTGTCTTATTTCCCCATCTTTTCTTGCTCTAGAACTGGCATACTACCAGGTAACCTCAGGAAGATCTGTTCATTTTATGAAAAAAAACCAACCAAACAAAAAATATCCAGCAAATGAAATACCTGCATGTAAAGTGCCCGTATGTGACAGTGATTCTCACAACAGTTGTGAGTGTTTTGCTGCAGATGACATTTCAATTCACAGCAAACCACCAAAGGCTACATTTTTAGCTTCAGCCTCTGTTAATTAGGGTTTTCTGTGTATTGTATTTTTTGTTATTTACCATTATTTTATCATTTTCTATACTCTCCTAGACATTGTTCAGCTATATAGTGAAGAGTAAGTCTTTTATCACTTGAGTTCCAAATGCTCTGGAAATGCTCACAATCATAGAGGAGATACTAAAAATATGTCCCAAATTTGTCTACAGATCATCTTGAAAAACTAGTGATAAATGACACATTGAAAGCTCCTGCTACTTCTCACAGTCTGAAGATCACTGAGCAGTTCTTACTCAAATCCAGAGCCAAACATGAGAATGAAAATACTCTGCAACCTGTGCATTCACATTAGCATGTGAAAATATGTGCCAATACCTTCTAGTAACAGGCATGAATCCTGGCCTGGTGTAAGTTAGCACACACACACCACCTCTGAGGAACAGCATCAAGTCCATATTATGAGGAATTGGCCTGGATTCCCAAAGTATCCCTCGAGCAAGACTCATGCTGAATTCCACAAATAACCCCTGTTTATACACAAGTTAAACGGTGTTCAGAACTCACACGTGGACTATAAACCTACACAAAAAAAGATCTTACCAGCCAAATTGGATGCTGAGAATACCTTTCTAAACAGTTGAAAAAGTACAACACAAGCACTGGAAAGACAAGAATTAAAAGTTATCCTGTGGACAGCAACTTTCCAAAGCAAATCTTGTTCTCTACATACTTATACTGAACATACCTAGTCAGATTTGGTGAGAGCTTGTTTTATTAAGAGATGAAGAAAGATTATCATCACCATGCTAGCGAAGTGAATCACGAGGATTTTTACTGTTCCTCACACACTTTGCTATTGAGCACATCTTACCTGGGCACAGATCACACAAGTTAAAAGAAACCCAAACCACAAAACCAGTATCAGTAGTAACTTTAAATTTCTGGCAGGTTATCACTTTTCTTATCTGTTGTACTTTCCTATTCTAAAATAAAGTTGAGTCAAAACTTAAACTGAATTACTTTGAAGCCACACTGGCTGGCTATATATTAGATTCCTACCCCTTCTGCCTGCAGCTGAACGCAATGCATGCTACCTCCGTTTTTCCAATCTGCGTATATATTGCCTAGGCGTTTTACTGTTATGATTTCTGTGTATTTAGTAGTCAAAAAAGTTAGAGAAAAAGCCTCTGTACTCTCAAATTTGATAGCAGAGAGACAGAAATATTCAAGATGACACTTCAGACTTAAAAAAGTTCATATTTAAAACACTGTGTTGTTCCCTAGTGTGACTTTGCCTACTTGGTCTCACAATCAATAACTGCTGTCAATGATGGCAAATTTAAATAATTCTGCTGTTTAAAAGTGATGCTTTCAGCTATTAAATCCTTAGAGTGAAGTTTCCTAGGAGAGATTAAATCACATAGAGCTTTCATCATCTGAAAAGAACATTGTGTATCATGCATAAGCTCACACAAGTCAAAGTTTACTGATGTAGTTTCAGAAGCCTGTCTATTCACTTTGACTTTAGATTGTCTGCAGAAGCTATAATTTACTTTATGGAAAACATTCTCATGCCCATTTGTGAAAGATGAATATTATCAGATAATCAAATTAGCTAGAGAGCTATCATCTTTCCTTGTATGTCAATTTCTGTGGGATCACTTGAGAGTCACATGCTTACCAGGGGAACATGGTTATTAAAGCCTCACTCTTGATTATTAATTGAATTACAGCCTATTGATCCATACCTTTCTTTTACCTTAATAAATGTCTGGCATTGTTAAGAGCACTGTAGAATCAACAGACTACTAAAGATTACCACGTGAGTCAGAGGTGCAAGAAAACTGAATTTTCTAGCAGATTTGCTGACAAGTCACACCTCACACTTCCCCACAGAGCACTTTCTGATACATACATATCACTGAAAAATTTTAAAGTTATCAGCTGCGTCAGAGATTAACAGTCTCTTATAATCATGGCCACTACTTTGCCTTTTTGATAGCGTGACTGCTGGAAGGAAGTTGCAGGAGTGTAATCTGTCAGCAACTCCCTCTGTATCTAGGCACGGCTGGGACTGCAGGAAGAGGGAACAGGACAGGGTATGGGGACACAGACTCTGGTTGCTCCACAGTGCAACTCCCAGGAATCCTTGGATGCAACTACAGTTTCTTCCTAGTGCGATTACGTAGTGCTGCACACTTTGGTCTCCAATTTTCTTTACCAACTGAACTTTCCAGATCAAAGGAGCATGCTAGCCTTAATTAATTAATTGTGTCCTGACTCTCGTGCTAAAGGGACATCAGTTTGTGCTTAACAATTATTCTTATTCAAATACTGAAGAACAAGAGAATTAAAGTCTGCTCAAAATTATAGCATACTCATAAAGCCAAACTTTACAGCTCAGAATGCACTTTACTTTTTCCCCCCATTATGCCCAAGAAGCCATCATGTACTTGAACATTTTAAGTTGTCTAGCTTCTTCAGTATATTACTTATAAGTTCTGTATATCTGGCCATAGCTTTTCTCCTTTTCATTAAAGGGATGTTGTTACCATGGGATGAACAAGAAGGTTTGCTTGCAGTCCAGAACTCATTTTTGCCTTCCAAAACAATCAAGAAAATGGGTTTCATGAGTGTAATTTGTGGAAAACTTTGCATTTGACTCCCAAACTAGGGTGTATTATCAGAGACTATTCTCTGGTTCTTTGATCCAACAGAGAAGTCTAATAGTACATAGTATATGGCAAAAGAAACACATAGTCAATGTTTTATCATCTTTATAAAAGTGGTATTAAAGTAATGGATGTGTCTTTGAAGTGGTCTGGAACTTCTCATCTACATAAAGACAGAATATAAGACTTGGAAGTCAGAGAGCAAACAGGAATACTTTCTTCTGCTATCACAACTGTCCCTTGGAGTTCATAGCTGAAGAAACAAAGCATAATTGTAGATGTTGGTGACTTGATGTTTAACCTAGCAGAGAGGCAGTTATCCACTTAGAATGAAGGTGCAGAAAAATATGTAGAAGAGAAGAGGAAGAAAAGGCTGACTTACCTAAAGTTAATTTCCTGACATAAGACAGCACAAAGCCATGTATGATGAGGCAGGCATGTGCTGATATTCATGTAGCTGTTGAACCTCTGTCTGCAACTTACGTATTTTCCGTCCTTCCTCCAGTCATCAAGTGCTGAACTCCTCATGCTAAAGCTAAAAATGCATCACAATGCAGATGCTGACCCTAGCTCTTTTTCCACATTGCATCATATGTCCAGTGTTTAACTCAGAAATAGCACCTGTAGTACCCTTGCTTTTAAAAACTGAGCAGAAATCCCTCTGGCATGGTATGTGCCAACAGTTGCCTGCAAAACAACAATGGTTTATACACCACCTTTCTGACCTCTCCAGGTGCTCTATTGGTACAGCAATAACCACCACAAAGATAGTGTAAAACAAAGTTGAAAACTGTAAAAGGAAACAACCAATTGAAAGAAAAAATTGAGAAAAAAGAATAGTCCAAGTCAAATCTAGAAGTCAAACAAGCACACACAAGTTTGCAGATAAACTGCAGACAAACATCCAAATGCAAACCTAATTTCACAACCGGAAGCTATTGCACTTGGAGGACCATCCACAGACGTAATACAAACATTGTTGCAGAGTACTCTTAAATTACTCATTAAGCACACAGGCAACTGTTTCTGTCCAACTCTTCTCAGATACTTGGATAGGACCTCTAGACACTCAATAAATGACATACATCACACTTCCCTGGGTGCAGCACATAGAAATTTGGCTACCAAGATTGACATGTGAAACCATCTGGCTGTACTTTCAGCCAGGCCCTCTGAATATCAAGAGGTTTGGAAGCAGTGCTTTGATTCTGTGTCTATCTGTGTGCAATCTGTCTGCCTTTATGGGCAGCCCTTGCTTCCCTATCCCCTGGGAGAGGGGGAGGTTAACTTAAAACACATTACAAGAACCCTCATCTTACTACTTGGCAACAGGAGCATCTCGTTCTCCCATTCCAGCAGTCACATGCAGTTCAGCAAAAGAAATTTTTGCCTCTGCCAACACTACAGGAGAAATACCGATAAAGATACTGCAACAGTTGCCATAACAACTGCTTTTAACTTCAATTGTAGTTCAGAATACAATCTCTTTTTTGTCCACAGACTAACAATATTTTTATTATTGCTAAGTAGACCTTTGTAAAGAGCTGAATTCTTTTAAAGCTGTTACTCTTGAGCATGTATTTTAGATCTGCAAGAGTAAAAAGGGGGTGGCCTTTTGCTGGTCAAAAAATAACAATTCTAATCAACACCTCAGGTCCTGATATATGGTTCTCCAACTTCCAGCCCATGTATATATAAGAATTTTTCAGCAAATGAAATCTGGCTCTACTGAAACAGAGGTAACATCCATATGCTTGTTGGGAGGAAAACATTGCTTGTACTTCACAGGTAGCTTGAGTCCATTTTTTCTTCTACGTAAGGAGAAGATCACTAACAGCACAAGGTGACATTGACCATCACAGAGATCAAAATATTTCCCTTTATCTATTTATCTACAAGACTGTAAAAAGGGGGCAGTGGCTGAATTTTGCTTTATGTTGTCATTTTTGAAGACTGCACTTTTCAGCGATTCGGTTGTTCCCAATTTACTCTACACAACCAGGGAATGCTCCGCAGCTGCTCGTTTGGCCTGAAACAGTTGCTGCAGACCAGGAAGGGAGAGACATGTACAATTATGGCTGCAGACACTCACTCCTCCTGCTTAGAAAGGGTCAGAGAGACAGAGCTGAGAGGAGCAGCAGGTTTGTTCGCAAAGGGTGTGAGACACACAGGGGTAACAAACCTGTCCTCTCAAGTGCAACATCTTGCATGAAAAACATGGAGCGACAGGTCCATAGACCACAAACCACAAAATGATTCACATTTCTTAATGGTGGGAGTGATTCTCAAGTTGTTCAGCCTCCCCTCTTGCCTACCAGGGGCCGTAACACACATAAGACAGGATGCTGAGGGTGAAATGTTAGGTCTAAGCAGTGGATACAAAGTGCATAGGATACAAAGTCCACTTTAAGATCACAAAAAACTTCCAGTATGTGGATATATGTATGGTGGAAAGAGGGACCGCACACAGATTTTTGCAAAGTCTTGGAAGAACATAAAATGTTTAATAGCTGGTAACTGAGAAACTAGCTAGCACAGCCTTCTGGTTATTTATTATTTCGTTTAAAGTCCCAAAGGCAATTACATGTAATCATCTTGCAGATTCTTTTTAGTGCTGCACTCTGTTCTACCCATAGCACCTTAGAAAATGAGTAATTCTGTGTCCCTTAGAAACTGTGAGCACCACAGCCACTAGCTGTACACAGTGGGGATCCACTTGGTTTTTACAGCTGTTACTAGAAGTAGGTAACATCACAGTTCTGCAAATAACCATTCTGACAACTGGGTAATTTAAAGCCAGCACTGCTCTCCTTACTCCCGCAGGTGCTCGGACAACTTCACAACAGTGCTGTCATTTCTCGTGCAACAGGAGAGAAGACCGTTTTAGGTTTTTTAATGTATTCTGCAAACTGGTAATTTAACACATCCTATGCTGTGTTATTCAAGCATGACTTCTCCTGGGAGAAACTCCCCAACAAATTATCCCAAACAATTGTTTCATGGGATATATTATGTCTTATTGCTGTATATATTTACATCGAGCAATCAGTAGCTGCCGTATACAGGAAAGCATTTGCAAATGCATTTGAAGAGACAGCAATACAATATGCATGAACTATTGTTTTCTACAAAACCCTTTTCCCAGTAGCCAATCTAATGGACACCGATAATCTAATAAAAAATTCCTTAGCTTATCTGTATTTAGTCTGTATGCTGTCCAATGTGCATTGACAGGCCAGATTACTTGTGCTACTGCCTTCATAAATGCTCTTCTGTGAGCTCTATCTACTAAACATCCAAAATTATCTGCTTTAAATTCTCCTCTGAAGTGATGCATCCAGACTAGTTAAGTCAACATACCTAATTCCAGTTACTTGCTATTGAATCAGAACACCACATTTTTGTAAATAAGCAATACACAAATAGTCATTCAGTCTTCCTACAGACAGATTGGGCAAGAACCCAGGATGGACATGAGGATTCAGTCTCTAATGATCTGATATAATTATGTCTCTAACCATGCTAAATAAGACCAAGCACTAGAGCTATTTGAACTTCGCAATCATTTACCTTTTCAGAAATGATACTTTGTAATTGCTGACCATTTTGGTGCAGGAGCAATTCCACAAAAACACTGACCTTAATTTTCTATTATTATAATGTAATATTTACACTTACCATAGATTAAACAATCAAAAGGACACATAGCAATGTTTCAACCTTGGAGTCAAGAGACTGGATATAATTAGTCGAGGGGGAAAAAAAAAGGAAGTAAAAAAAGAAAAGCTTTTTCTCTTTTTTTCCAAAATTCAGACTGTTGATAAACAGCTGTATTATATGACGTTACATGGTTTAAAATATTTCTGGAGAAGTACTAAACAGGCCTCACAGTTTAAAAATAGATAAATAAAAATCAAAGTACATCTGAATATCAAGCTTCATTGGTCTGAATTCTTTCTAAGACCTTGGCACATACAGCTGCTCAAGCCTGAGAGAAATATTTTCTTGTTGAGATTTCAGTCACTATTGTCTGTTGGCCAACTTTGCTTTACAGGCTTTCTGTGAAACCAAACATGGAACACTTGCAGGTTTTGGTATGTAAAAACTGTCAGGAAATTTGTAAAGAAAAACTCAGTAAAAATTTATGTTAAAGCATTAAGAAAATAAAATTTTGGACTAATTCAAAGGAAATGCATCCCATTCCAAGGTTTGGCTTGGTTTTCTCATCTGAACATCTTGAAACAAGAGTACCAGAATGCTTGACTCTGCACTTTCTTTAACTTACAGCGGTAGCTGCATATAAGAACATGAAGAATAAATCAAGGTCACTTCTAAGGCAAGTGTGGATCATTTCCTCAGCACATGCCCAGTTCTGTGCCAAGTACCTCAAGGTATAGCATAGGATATGTTAATTAATTAATAAAATTGATATTTGGAATAGAAAGCATCCTTATCATGCAAGATGAAGCACAGGCTGAAACATTTTCAAAAAATCTCAGATGATTTACAACAACTGCCCCTCTCATCTGAGGATTTCAAAGCTTTTTGCAGATTAAATGTCTTTGAGGTGCATCATTAGTCTTCCCATTTGGCAGAGAAGTTAAGTAGCTTCTCCCAGGTCCCATGCTATAGTAAATCACTACCACCAATAGCCAGGGAAAAATTTTCAGAGGCAGAAATGGCTGTTAAGTGTCCAAATGCCATTTGTGCGTCTGAATATTTTCACCATTATTACTCATCACCTACTTATACCAGTGCTTTAAAGTGCTGCCTAAATAATTTATTAGTCTTTGTAACAACCCCATGAAATAGGTAACTAATTTATCTCTACTGAACAAGTTAAAATGAGGCATAGAGAAGTTAAGTACTTTGTCCAGACCATTCAGCAATGTATGAACTAATCCAGAGTAAGAAATGAGTAGACCATATTTTTTGAAGTGTATGTTCAGTTTATATCACCACAATATTTTAATATTCCCTCCAAATATACAGATGCTGAGTTTCATATACAAGCAGTGAACCAGAGTTTTAAGAACAAACTCGTCAGATAATGCAGCTGACTACTGAAATACTTGCACGCTGTATTATGAAGATAGAAACATAAGTAAAATTACACTTTGCTAGCATAAGAGACAGATAAGCTCATCCAAATACATTTCATTGGGGAAAAAGTAAGTGAAGCAGTACAGAATGATTTCATACTTCACTATTAATGGGAATTAGAATCAGACAGGAGTACAGCACTAAAATTTGGGAAGTTCCTCCTTGATAACATAGAAGTATGTACCCTAAATTTGTAAGTGACTTTGAAAATAAACTCTGGGGGAAAAAAAGCAATAGTTTCTCACCCCTGTCACATCAGGAGACAGATACAATTTTACACCTTTTTTTTTTTTTTTTTGATGGGGCAGCAGGCCTAGGAGTAGGGGATTAGAAAGCAGAAAGATACAAAGTTCCATGGTTATCTATTTCATGGTACTTCGGATTTTTTTCCTCTCCTAGAGCTAGCTCAATAGATTAAAGTTCTTATGATCACATAAGAAGAGCATGGAAACTTGCACTGGATTTTTATTGTAGGCAGCTTGAAGTCTGTGAAGTTCATACACTCATCTGGTGCATTTACGGCACTAGAAGCCAGTGCCGCTTTGTCACAGAGCAACTAACTGCATTATCATGGACTCTGCGGGCCTGTTGGGAAAGAGCTGCCAGCGGTATTTCAGCAAGAAATCCAGAACTGGAGAGTCCTGGTACCCTCCAGAGATGACAAATAGCGCATTTTTGATTGAACTGCCTCCTCTAAGGGTGTTTAGTCTGAGGAGAAATGCTTCTAATATGTATTATTGCAATAGCACTTATAGAATGCCCATTGCTCTACAAATGCATAAGGAGCCATCATCCTTGCTCTGAAGAATTTACAGTTTGAAAGACTGATAAAAGCAGAGGGGAAAAAACAACCCACATGCACAAAGAACGAAGGGTGCTGACTGGTACATGCAGTCTCAGATGTTCTTTGCATGCAGGCAGGCATACACATACCCAGGCACAAACCATCCCTGCACTTACATTTCTAAATAAGGGTTATCACTTGGGTAATGAAACAAAACCAAAAGAGTATATCTACGCAAGATGGTAACAAAGACAGAAATGGCATACGAACCTCTGCGGAGTTTCAGGTTTGAAAGAAAGCATTTTATGATCATAGTAGCCTGTCAAGACCTGTATCAAAAAGAAACCAGTAACGGTTCTACTGAATGCAAGCAGGACTAGCAGAGAATAAGCTGACAGCATCAGCCCGAAAGAGTCTAGAAGTATTTGTAATGCATGAGCCTTTGTTGTGAGAAACCTAGACTCAAATACAAAGACACTTCCCAGCATCAAGCCAGGATGAGCAATTCAGGCACCTGCATGATCAAGAGAAAATCACAGAATCAAAAAATGGTTTGGGTTGGAAGTCACCTTAAAGATCATCGAGTTCCAACCCCCCTGCCACAGACAGGGACACCTCCCACTAGATCAGATTGCTTAAAACCCCATCCAGACTGGTCTTGAACACTTCCAGGGATGGGGTATCCACAATTTCTCTGGGCAACCTGTGCCAGTGTCTCACCACCCTCACAGTAAAGAATTTCTTCCTAATATCTAATCTAAATTTACCCTCTTTCAATTTAAAACCCCTTGTCCTATTACTATACTCCCTGATAAAGGGTCCCTCCCCATCTCTCCTGTAGGAGAGGGAGGTACTGGGAGGCTGCTATAAGGTCTCCCTGGAGCCTTCTCTTTTCCAGGCTGAACAACCCCAACTCCCTCAGCCTGTCTTCACAGGAGAGGTGCTCCAGCCCTCTGATCATCTTCGTGGCCCTCCTCTAGACGCATTCCAACAGGTCTGAAGACTCCAGAGCTGGACACAGTATTCCAGATGGGGTCTCACGAGAGCAGAGCAGAGGGGCAGGATCACCTCCCTTGACCTGCTGGCCACACTCCTTTTGATGCAACCCTGGATGCGGTTGGCTTTCTGGGCTGCGAGCACACATTGCCAGATCATGTTGAGCTTCTCATCCACCAACACCTCCAAGTCCTTCTCCTCAGGGCTGCTCTCAATCCATTAAATGCTATTGCTCAGGGCGAGCCCTTTGAAAAAGTTATTTATATCTGCTGAAATAGGATGATAGGACAGAAAATGAAGTGAAAGAGAGCTTAGATTAAAGTTATCTGGTGTCTAGGAGTACAGGAGAACAAAAAGCTGAAAGACAGAGGAAGAAAATACATTCGTTCCAGACTGGTTTTGTTCTTGGGGTGTTGTTTTTGGGGTTTTGTTTTGTTTAAAATAATAATAATTGATGATATGACACTGGTTCTATAAACAAAAGATTATGAATTCCTTCTGGTTAAATACATGCCTTTAAGTTCCTTTATGTAAGAAAATCCCAAACTTGCCCCAAGAATACCCCAGTTTTGTGTTTCTGGCCCCAATTCATCTACTTGCACTTGCTGCTCACAGATCAGCTGAAGAATAGAACACCTAATTTGAAAAATCCTGGCCAAGAATGCACAAAATAAATTGACAAAATATAAAGAAAAGGGAGGGGAGCTGGACATGAGTGAAGCGAAAGTGAAGCAGTGGAGCAGCTACCGAAATACATGCATTGTTTTGTCCAAAGAACACACCAGGCAGAAGGACAAGGTACAGGATCAGACACAGAAAGCAGTGAAAGAAGAGAGCTGAGGGTGTTGAGCTGTGGGAAACTGAAACTACATGAAACTACAATTTTCCTTAAGTCACATCATATCATTAGGAGTCCAATGAGAACTAGTACAAACACAGTGATTTTTTTCTGTTGGATTTTGTTTCCCTAGTTGTTTCAAATAACACTAATCTGAAATCATAGAATTGCCTATGTTTGAAGGGACCTTTCAGATCATCTATTCCAACCATTAACATAACACTGACAAAACCCATCACTAAACCACAGTGCCAAGCAAAAGTACATAGTCTGAACTCTAATAAAAAACACTTTTCATGCAGTTTAATTTCTGTAAGCTAAAAGTTGCATGCCAGTATTAGTAATTAGAAAATACAAAGCTAAAATGGGTTTCAATATTCTTTTTCATGTTTTCTGTTGTTGCCTACCCCAGGTAATCAGAGATGCAGAGTTTACAAGTACCATGCGTTCTCATTTGTTATGCTGTTCTGCACACCCATAAAAAAGTTACAAGATACAGATTCAACATTAAAATGGTACTGTCAGCCCATTGCCTTCATGTTTTCTTTTGGAAAAGTCTGCCCGGCCCTCCAGGATCAACTGTTAGAAGATGGAAGGGAGAGCATGGAGAAATGAACAGAAAATTCAATTGTGTCTGGTCTAACATAGGCAAGAAGGTTAATAGGCTTTTGCCAAAATGTTTTATTGGTTATACCCCACCATAACAAAGCCCTAAAGTGTGCCTAGTGTGTCTTATTGCTACAGTAGAAGTACAGCTGCCACCTTATACCAAAAGCAGGGGAAAATATCTTGGCAAAGTTTCTGCCAAAGACTATATACGACCTCAAGCAAGGCATATGGCTTATCTTACCCTCAGTTCCCACATCTTAAAAAGAGAGATTAAAAAGATTTCCCTCATGGTCTTTGAAAACTAATTTATTACAATTCACATAGGGTTAGTGGATGACTGATCACCACTATTTTGAACATGTCTCCAGGGACTAAACAGGGGACCTTCAGAACAGAATGCAAATTTACTCACTGAACTAAGGGACATTTTCTATTGTTAGGATCTTTAATAGATCCATAATCCATGACTGAACCCTATACACCAGTGCAAACTGCAGTCCTTATGTTTTATTCTGGCTAGCAACTGCCGAGGAACATAAATAAGGCATGGACAGGAAAAACTGATAATGAATATGCACCGTCTGTCTGATTTTTTTATTCATTGTTATGGGACGATGACAATCTCCCCATGGAATTCATTCTGTCTTGTGCTGTGTGTGTCATCTCCCAAGCAACATGATCACCACTACTGGCTTCTTCAAAGTGTTCTTTTTATGTGTAGAAATACACATTCCCCTCTATCTGTAAAATCTAGTCTTCAAAGAATCATCGTTATCAGCACTTGCCAGTCTGACTCAGTCTATTCAAACACAAGTTGGTCTGTCTGGATTTACAAGGAACTTTTTGCAAAGAAATTATTTACTCTTGCTGCCCTCCACTGTTGAGGGAAATGGGAATCTCATTCATAATTAGAGCTATTGATCTTTTAACTGCACCTTTTCAAAGCTCCTGGACTAAGAAGATAAGCCAAGCATTTTTTTTCCTCCCCAAGAACTCCAGGTTTGTCACTCAATGCAATCCTAAAAAGGACAAGCGCCAACAACACAGACTTAACACAAACGTATAAAGCATTACAAACCTCCAAAGAAAACCGTATTTATGACTTACAGATGTGACAGGAGGGAATGCCCACAGGCGATGCCAGAACAGAAGCTCCAGCAAGCTCAGTGTGTTGGACCATGCCCGTTGTCCCCCTATCACAGTTTGACCACAAGGAATTCCAAATTAAACAAAGGTGGGAGAGCAAGCCTCTTCTCCCAGCTTTTGTACAGTGAATAATTTGGCATTAGACATCTCTTGTTTTGCTTAGAAATGGTAATTGCAGGAATGAAGGGAGACAGAACAGAATCTGAAGATACAGTCAAACTATAACTTTGAGGAAAAAAGAAAACCAAACCCAGCCTATTTAGGCAAACACACACTTGAAAGCAGAATGCAAGTTTACTTAAATTATATCTCCTGTAGATGTACCTGCAGTAGTCATACCTAAAATCTTGCCTTGCTGAGCTACATAAAAACAAATATAGTTACAGAGACTACATTAGCCATCAAACACCCTGACTAAAAGGGATCAAAGATGAACATTTCTGACCTACAGTGCAGTATATGGACAATGCGTATGACTGTGAATAAAGATAAAGCTGACAAATTTTATATTATTGTCCCGGTTATCTCCCCCCTAAAAAACCAAAACCCAGAACACACATATAAAAAAAAAAAATCTTCAAAGTGAATGATCTATTGTTATCTCAGCAACAGTTTCCTACTTGTAGTCAGAGCTTTGAGGACACAAACCAAGGACACCTTATTTAATGTTCCATGCAAAAAAAAAAAGGGCAGAACGAAGGTTGAGAAATGGAGCATTTAAACCCCAGAAAATTACTAGTATTAAAATGTCCACTGGATACATCAGCCATGTCACAGTACAGAGAGATTTATACATGTTGTGGAAAAAGGGGTGATTCAAAAATTTTTGGCACAGTTATACCTACTCTGCTTAATCCCAGATACAGAATGCTCATGCAAACAAAGATTTTACAGTTGCCTCTCTTAAAAACTGGAGGTTCAAATATGGACTGCAAACCTGAACTGAATGCTCAGTTACTTAAGAAAGTCTGCTGCTGTAGATGCCAGCTGTCATATTTTGATGATGCAAGAATAAAGCATCCCCAAATTCATTCGTGTCCTGAGCTAGATTATTCTGTTCATTTCTCAGCACATACAAGTTTTTTTTACATGTACCTTTTACCCTGGTCCTTTTACCTCCAAGGAGTTGCTGTGGTTTTTGTGAAATCTAGAACATGTGTTAGTGGGGTAAGAGGACTAGTTCAAACCACGAACTGCGGTTAAATAGTATCAGGCTCATCTAAAGGAAAAAGCATCTTAAAAATGCAATCTTATTTTGTGTATCAATGAAACCACACCAAAATCCATGGAAATATTGTTTCAGATAACCAGTTACAACAAATGACACATCTATGAACTTTTTGTTTTATTTCACTTCACTGAAATGGCTACTTGCAATACAAACCAATCGGAAGTCTTCTGCTGTCTGTCGTATCATGCCTGTACCTGCTAAGGGTTCAAGCAAGACTGTTCCTCTGAGAATTTGTTTATTATACGCACAGAAATCTGGCACACTGCAGCAAAGGAACATCTCTGGAATTTCAGAAGTAATCAAGACAGAAGGAGAGGAGGATACATCTACAAGATTTTTCACCTAAGTACAAAAGCATGGGATCGATGCACTGTATCTGTATTGGCTCTCTGTCAGTCTTGCTTATGTTACCAGCTAGAGACAAATCTTCAAAAATGCAGGTTTACTGCGTCGCTTTTTTGCCCTAGGATTCATCTTATTTTCCCTTTCTTGAGAAAGCCTCATTCTTCACACAACACTTTAAATACTGTGGAATAGAAATGCTGTAGAACTCCATATGCATATTTCAGAGATCACAAGCAGTTATTTGAATATTCTAGAGCTGGGAAAACTCACATACAGGATGAAAGGTGTCAGTTCTGGGAATCCTGTTGTAATCAGCTCATAAAGCACTTCTATTTGAAGGAACTACAGAAAACCATTCTTCAAAGCTAGTTTCTCCATTTATAGCTGTGCACTTTGAGTGTAATCTCCAGTAGCACTTTTATCTGCTTTTTAAATACAAATACTAGTCATTGATTTCCTTCTTTTTTTTTTTTTTCCTTTAATTGAAGTTTCAGAAAGGAAAGATTTGGGCATGATAAACACTTGATGAACTCATCAGCATTAACAGTTCTGTGAAAGCTATTCCATTTATGGAGGAAAAGAATCAGATTCTTTTTCCCTTTGAGATGCACTGATGGTAGGACGACATAGAATACAGCTCTGTAGCATGAAAAAGTGAACTTCCTAATTCCACTTCAGAAGCTTTCAGTGCTAATATGTAATATTTGGGCAATTTTGCTAACAAGAAAAATCCTAAGAAGTGGGACAATACAATCATAATAAACTCAAATGCCTAAATGAAAAACAAAGCTCATTATAAGACAATAGCAACTTGGTTTGGGGAGAAAGTATTATAGATTACCTTAGCTTCCTTGTGTTAGGGAAACGGTTGGCAATATGACTCACGCTGATGCAGATGAGCTACTACTTGACATCAAATTTTTAAGCTGAAACTCATACCGAGTCCGAGCACAGCCAGATAATGTCAGTTGTTAAGACAGGACCCCCAACTCTCACATATTCAAAGTCCTTTCAAAATCTCAATCTAAAAACATTAAATGTGTGGCTTTAAGGAGAATCTATATAATGTTAGCCATATTATTACTGAAAAATCGCCAAGTTGCTAAACAACTTGATGTAAATCCTCTTGCATAAAGTTTTCTAAATACTCAAACTTTTGTGTCTGAAAAATTGGGGTGCACAAACAGAATCAGATCATGATCTTCACCAAAGAAATGATCAGATAAAGTTTGTTAAATCAGAGACTCACTACTTTGAAATCAGCCTTGAGGACCCAACTTTGAATGCTTAGTCCACAATTCAGAATGAATATAAACCAGCAAAGTATTTGTCTAATAATCTCCATTTCATTATAATGACCAATGGCAAAATGCACTAACACAATATTTACATGGAAGCTGACTAAACAATTGCTGGAATACTTTGATCTTAAAAATTTGAGATGTTTCTTTGAATGATTTATGTGCATAAACGTCTCCTCCTAAATACAGTCCTGTCCCCTACAGTCTTCTTGAATGAAATCAGAAAGGAGGAACCGCTTGGTTAATATGAAGCTTCCTGTCATTAGACAGGACTTCCTTCACCAGAAGTAACAGCCATTACTAATAAAGAATTGAAAGGTCCCCCTAGAGTCTTTACTATAGTAAGCTTATTCGAGACATACTTATTTTTCAATATTTTCAATGGGTTTATATTCCATCCAGACATGAAGAATGTTATAGGGAAGGTTTTAAAGTAAATTGCAGCAATTTATTATTTACATGTCTTAAAGCTAATTCTCAAAATATAATTCTTTAGATTTATAGTAAAGTGGTGAACCAGAGGATAAAATAAAAAGTACACTGTGCCATTTTGGAGTAATTTGTCAAACATGATGTGCTGATAGGGGACCTGCAAAGAGAATTGTCAAAACTCCTTGGCCTCAGCCATGTGCTCTGAATAGCTCAATTTTTAGACCTACAAGTTGCTTTCAAAAGGATAAGAGAGGAGGAAAACAAAACCAGTACTTTTCGATCATGCAAGATTTTGTCCTTAATGCAGGTTCTAAATTGAAGACCAGGTGGCAATGGTTAATTAAGGCCCATGCACTAGAAATGTCCCAAGTTAGGTAAATAGAATAAGAGAGAAACAAGTGTTTAAAAAAATCAAGAACTAGTAACATAATGTAAGCTTTGACCTGACCCAAATACTGCCAACCTTGTCATAGCTGAACTGGCAGATCCTATTACAAGCTCAGCTTTAGTGGAACTGATGTTGATTTCACATGTGTTTTACTTGAGGGGGGCACATATTCCTCCTTTCCACACTGTGGGAGAGTCACTGCAATGATTTCCAGAGCAGTCATCAAGCCTGGACAATTTCACTGCGGGTGAAATTCACGCTCACATAGAAAGTTCCTTGGTATTAGGAGGTCCAGGCAGCTCCTAAGCTCTTAGTCATTATCAGGTGAGAGGCAACAGGTACTCAGCAATTTCAAAAACAGGCTTCTAAGATTTCCCAAGTTAAGGGTAAATCTCCCTGATTCTTAGGTGCTTATCTCCTGTCTGCCTTTTTGTTTGGTTTGCATCTGAGTAAAATAAAGGTTACATTAAAAGTAGTTTTGTCTTGATGACTTTATTTCAAGCAAGGTTAGCAAAGGAAAAAGTAATGTTTTCTTGACTAAGTGGTACCACAGGCAAGAGTGGATGAACTTTCAGACATGTGAGACCCTCGCCAAGTTTGTTTGAGATGTGTTTGAAAGGAGAGACAATAAGGAAGTGAAAAACACAAGGACAGAAATGAAAGGAAGAGAGGAGTCATGAAAACAAGTTATAGCCCTTGCAGATTTAGAAAAAAACATTACTAGCTGATTCATCCTATCACAAACTAAGCTTGATTCATTAACAGAGAAGAACTGAATTCTGACATTCCAAGCAGTAAAGAGCAGAGCAATTCTTACATCAGAAATAGACTTCTGGACTCTGGTGGAAGAAGGGAGAAAAGTGTTACACAGCAGAGAAATTAGCTCATTGTTGGAGCTGCTTTCAGCAGCTGGTAGAGAATCAGCCCATTTCTTGTCCTTTTCAAAAAAAAAGAATTTAGTATGTACACTTGCAGCTGGTAACTCATGCCATATGTCCTACTTTAGGCATTTCCCTTCCTCTCTGAGAAAAGAGAATATCAAAAGGTGAACATTTTCCCCTTACCATTTAGTAGAGCTTGGAGCAGAACTCTTCATCACAGGCTCTATAGGTTATCTTCCACTTCACCAAGGAATTCTAACATCATTATTACTACTGTTTGCAGAATTGCCGTATCTCTTCTTTTCATCTAGCCCTGTGATTCTCTCTTGATTCACCTATAAATCAGATACTAAAAACTGCCTTTTATCCTTTGCAAGATATGACTCACCTGCAAAGCTTTTCGAAGCCTCAGAATACAAAAATCCCGATTCACACACTGGTGTTCTGTGCCCTTAGTACAGAAGTCGGCCTTTCCCACATCAGCCTAGTTTTCAACTTGCTATTTTAACATGTTCAAAACCCTGAAGCTGGACTAGTGACAGTTAAAATCAATGGATTAATCATAGGAAGGTCTCATACATCTCTTCTGCTATACCATACTACCTTCTTAGCTCCTCAGCACAAACATGGCACCAATTAGCCACTGTCATCCATAACTGGACTCACCAATTTCAAATACAGAGTAAACAATTATTCTGCATGGATATATACAAAATTAGGTTATCAATTGTTTTCTCTTTAGTTTTCAGATAAAGGATAGCAGGTATAGTGCCATCAACTAACCTGACAGAATTCATCAATAACAACACCATTTCATATACAGCATATATGACTTTGTTGTAATTTTCCCCCTATAAATTAGGAATTTTAAAGGAATATGTCAAATTGGCAAGCCTTGGACCTCACTCAGATTTTTCTAGGGGAATATTAAGGAACACAGTATCTTTACAGTGGTGTACAGATACTGCTGCTCCATAAACAGAATATAATTTCTCTCTCCATCTTTGAAATAGGCTTTCTTTCAGGGAACTCTATAAAATAATAGCCAGTGAGTGACTGTGCTCACTCCCACACAAGTAAGTAGTTGTGAATATATCAGTATGCATAAGACTTAAGCGCACACTCTGCTGTACCTTACTGAAAGTTACATGGTGTATTTAAGCATACGTCAATTGGGATCAAAGAATTACTAGTCTTAAAACATTAGTTAATAATCTTTATGCAGATAAAAATCAGGGTTAGGACTTCATCCATGAAGCTACACATAGTTTAAGAAGAAACAAATGATTATTTAATTGAGCTGGTACCAGAACCTTTTAGAAGCACTCATAATCCAATGAATGTCAAAATTGTGGAGTTTTAATCATATGTATCTGTTCTCATGACAGACGATTCCATGTGTGCAGTAATTTAGGAGAAACTGTCTTTTCTGCCTATACCTCAAGATAATATTTGGTTGTGGCACAAGTGTTTCCAGAATGTCTATTAAGTTACTAAAAAAGGAAAAAAACCTCTTCCACTGTGTACTGATCAACTGGAAAATTCTGTCTGCTCAAAATCCTACTGGCTACAGCAGAACTAGGATATCATCCTGGCATCCATTACACTGGTTTATTGCATGCTAGTACATTGTCTATGTCTACAGTCATCCTCAAAAATGAAATGCCACTGAATATACAGGTACTGAGTTTACCAAAAAAAGCAGTGTGCAAAAATGAGTAATCATGATATATGCTATGAAATCTGTGGTGCTACAGCTCCAGGGTTGGTGTTGCTCTAAAGGCTGTGATATCAGAGAATAATACTGTGGTGTAGATTCAGGGGAGAAACCACAGGTAGATTAGATCCAGTAAAGGAGAGGCAGACAGATGATACTGCCTTCCCCGTCTGAAAGCTTTCCAAATCATGACATTAGTTTTAAACATGGCACGAAAAGCTATTCACTTTTATAAATTATCTGGCTTCTATATATTCAGATGAAATTTTCTAAAGTACTTGAATTTTTTTTTATTTAATAATAAATATAAAAATAATAAATAAGAAAATATTCTTATGAAAGTCTGCTATTTCAAAGCTAAGACTCAAACAAAACCTTTCTCACCACAGGAAATTATGACATCTGAAACGTTAAGAGAAACCTAAAGAGTGGAAAGCTTTCAGGGTCTCTGTTCTGCCTTCTCCATGCTTTAGCAACATGTATTTGCATTTAAAGGTAATAGAAGATAGCTTGGGAAAGAAATATTGGATGCATGGAAAGGTAGCAAAACCAAAAGAATATTTACTCATGCAGAAAAATTTTAAGGTAAGGAATGAATATTAATTTTCATGATACTGTCTCATTGTATACATGTGTATATATACATATATGTATGTTTTCAGTGTATATTTCCAAATGAGCTGGGGGGGGCGAAGGGGGGCGGGAGAAGCATGAAAGACATTTAATCCTAAAACTTTGGTTAAGTTACAAGATGTCAAGGGCTTTTTACTGAAGTTGCTTTCACTGACATTCTTAATGTCTGCTTTTTAAATTTTAAAATGATGTGCCTTGTTTCTATTCATTCATCAGCCTGACCTTCCTAAAATGACCAAGCCGATATTGTGATTAATGAGCCAATTATTTTCATCTGAGACATGGAACAAAACAAATAGCCTATTCCCCTCCAATTTTCTCTTTTAATAAATAGTTCTCCCCCTCCTTTTTTTAAAAAAACAAAATAAAACAAACAAACAAAAAAAACCAAACACCAAACACTGTGTTCATACCTGAAAGTTTATGATGGATTTCCTATGCAATTCATTCCCTACATTAACAGGATCTGAACAGGGCAGGCAAGAAATGTAGGCTTTTAATTGCCTTTGATATTAAAGCAAGATGCAAATCCAACTTTACTTTTCTGAAGTGAGAAACACTCAGAAGGGAGGCTGATAGGAAACCAAAATGGAAACACACCTCCACTTGAAGACAGTCACCCTCCATGCAATGCCTTAGTCTATGAAGGTTATCAGCATACTTCCCCTGTGTTCCTGATGTGTATTTTCAGAACTTATTCCAAGAAGTGTCCTTAAAGAATTTAAGAAAGGTATAGTTGCAAGGAAAGAATTAGAAAAATGCTGTTTTATAAATGAATTTGAAAAATTCTAAGCCACGTGGATGGAGACTGTACATTTACAGAAGGGAGAAAAAAAGTAAAGAAGAAAAAAAAAATCTGTGGGAAAAGCTTTCTTCATCCAAGGAGCACTCACTAAAGATAAACAAATAAATAATCTGTAATGGCATCAAGGGAAATACATTATATTATACTCTTGGGAGATTACTTAATAGCAACAACGCAAACTGTACAAGGACCATGACTTCTAAACTACAGGTCTTGAGAATCTCACACACACTGCAAAACACCAGTTCCTCATTCAGCTATCAAGCCTTAGCCAATTTGGTACCTGCCAGTACTTGCTGCAAAAGGACTTGACTTTTGATGGGTACAGACAGTTGTACAGACAGCACTAAGTCTACCTGTGATAAGAAACAGTTTGATATGCAGAGTAAACACATGCTTTGCTTTAGCATTTCTATTTCATCTGGCTAGTATTTTTCATTTTCTTTTTGATAACTTATGAAAGACAGGAGAGAGACAAACCTTCTAGGAAGTTGAGAAGATAAAAGTACATGACTCCCAGTTCAGAAAAATTACTTATTATACTCTGTGTACTGCTCTGAGTACCAAGCCCTCAGAGAAGCACCCTCAAGTACTGATAAAAACCAAGGGTCCCTGTCTTGCAGCATTCAATTTGAAGATCTAGTTCTGTGCTCCTGAGGTGTCTTCCACTGGAAGACTTCCCTTTCCTCTACAAGCTACAATAACCTAATCTCTGATACACCTGTCAGGCTGACAATTATCAGCTTGACAAACACCAAGCTGTGTGGCACAGTCAACACACTGGAGGGAAGGGATGCCATCCAGAAGGACACGGACAGGCTTGAGAGGTGGGCCCGTGTGAATCTCATTAATACAACCAGGATAAGTGCAAGGTCCTACACTTGGGTTTGGGCAATCCCAAGCACAAATACAGGCTGGGTGGAGAATGGATTGAGAACAGCCCTGAGGAGAAAGACTTGGGAGTATTGGTGGATGAGAAGCTCAACGTGATCCAGCAATGTTCACTCTCAGCCCAGAAAGCCAACCACATCCTGGGCTGCATCAAATGCAGTGTGGCCAGAAGGTCGAGAGCTGATTCTGTCCCTCTGCTCTGCTCTCGTGAGACCCCATCTGGAGTACTGCGTCCAGCTCTGGGGCCCCCAGCATAAGAAGAACATGGACTTTTTAGAGCAAGTCCATAGGAGGGCCATGAAGATGATCAAAGGGCTGGAGCACATCTCCTACGAAGACAGGCTGAGAGAGTTGGGGTTCAGCCTGGAAAAGAGAAGGCTCCAGGGAGACCTTACAGCAGCCTCCCAGTACCTAAAGGGGGCCTAAAGGAGAAAAGGGGATGGACTTTTTCATCAGGGAGTGTAGTAATAGGACAAGGCATAATGGTTTTAAACTAAAAGAGGGTAAATTTAGATTAGATATTAGGAAGAAATTCTTTACTGTGAGGGTGGTGAGGCTCTGGCATAGGTTGCCCAGGGAAGTTTTGGATACCCCATCCCTGGAAGAGTTCAAGGCCAGGCTGGATGGAGCTTTGAGCAACGTGGTTTAGTAGGAGGTATCCCTGCCCATGGCAGGGGGGTTGAACTCGATGACCTTCAAGGTCCCTTCCAACTCTCACCATTCTATGATTCTAACATTCATCACCTTTCTGTGAGCCCCTAACCAATTCCATCTCTGTCTAAGTGGGAGATACAGAGGCAGCCAGTCTCTTTCACCTCTAAATGAACAAGCACATGAAGAAATAAAAAAACCCCAGAAATCTTTCTCTTCCTATCTATTCAACACAGATCATAGAAAGTACTGAGCATTAGAAGACTTTTGGTTGATAATTACATTTTGGATTCTGCATCAGCCTATGAAGTATGAAAAATGCAAAGTTTCTAAAATATGTTCAGTATATTCATATCTTACAGGAATGTTTTTGCTACTGATACATAAAACTCATCTGTCCTCTTTTATTCTTAGCATCTAGCGTCTGTAATCGTCAGACACTGATTTCACACCAGTAGCTAAATAATCCCTAAGCGAAGCTTCATAATGCATTTTTGAGGAATTCTGCTGATTAATAATTTTCCTTGTCAATTAATAATCAAGATACTTTATATGCTACAGGCCAGTGTGATGTGCTAATGTTGACATTTGTCAGTGTATTAACAGTCATACTTCTACATCAAAACTTGAGAAGTAAAAATATTTTACACAGAAAAAGATAAAGATTCTGAAAAGCACACACAAGTGAAATCAGTACTAGGGCACTCTAATATCTCCAGTGCTAAGTGCAGAAGACAAGAACTTTCCACAGAATACTAAAATATACAGGAAAAATCCTCAATCTTTCAAGCAGAATTTCTGTTTGATCTTCAGTTGAAAGCAATTCAACCATTCTTTCTGATGAACTGCAAAATCCTATAGCTGAGTTAAGTAAGTCTTGCACAGTCTCTAAGAAATGAGAAAAGATGAGTTTGAACTTTAGAAATTCATACAGAAATTAGTATAAAAATCATCTTAATGGAAAGCTACTATTCAGGATGATTCTGTGCTCTAAATTAATACTGTCTATTGAAGAGTCCTGACGAAATCTTTGCCACTTCAGCAAGCACTAATCCATATCTACAGAGTGCTGTTGGGTGGGGTTATGCACCATTTTAAACAGCTCCAGAAGTCTGACGCAAATGTCGGGTTTCTCTTCAGTAGCTCTATCTTGATATAACTGACTTTAAGGCTCTGAAATTGCTTCCTTTCAAGAACTACAAAGCTAGGAGAAATACGAGTAACTGTCTATGCCACCTCAAACAGTGAAAAATACTGTTTTAGAGGAAAAAGCAAGACAGTCTGCACCAAGCTGTTACAGACTACCTTTCTAAGTTTCCCACAACCAGGTAGGAGTCTTTTGCTAGAACTTCAGCATTTACAACCTGCCCTGAACCTGGAAATCAAAGTGACCTATTTTCAAAAGAAAATCTTAACTCACTAGTGATTACCGAAAATTTCAACCACAATCTTCAAATAAATAAATGGCCCATTTAGGATACTCAATTACAATTTGCTAAAATGCTTAGAGATGCAGCCCTTCCCTTCATCCTTCCCCCTCACCTCCTGAACTCCTTGAAATACACTAGCTGAATCAGTATTACGTTAAACCTCTTATTTTCTGTGTTCAGCATCTTCATATTTTAGCACTCTTCCAGTTTTCAGAGAAGAGGAACCATTTTGTTGTTAAGACACTAAGCCCCTAAAGTACAATCAGTGTATTATTTTTATTTGAAAGAACAAAACGCAACCCGTTAATAACAAGAAAACAAAAAGAAAACAAAAAAACCAAACCAAACTACCCCCCCCCCCATTCTGAATCTCCATACTTAATGAGTAATGGAAAACCTATGAATACATTCTGGTGACAAGGATAGAATTTTAACACACAATATGGTTAGAGAAAAAAAGGGTACAACATTTAAGTCTGAGCTACTTTAAAAGAAACAGTGTACACAACAGCCATGCAGGTTTAGCTTACTCTATGAGGACATGACAAAACCAAGTTGGACTTATTCTTGCACCCGTGGCATGTTGTTCAAAACTAGCTCTATTTCTATGTCACATGGCAGCACTGAAATGCTTTGACATGTGTAAAAATGAAATAAATCACCACTATACTCTAAAAACCCAGGAAGGCATTACATATATAGAATGGTTAAGAGTCTTGCCTCCATAACTGCTCACTGCCATTCCCTTTTCTGTTGCTGTATATCTCAAAGCAAATAAAAGGCTCCTCTGCATAAATACTTAGAACAAGTTTTTAAAAAAATCCACACTTACTGAGATAATTTTATAACATTCTTGTCACAAATTATCCTTCTGTAATCCTATCAACACCACTTTAAAAAATGGACTCCAAAGCACAGGTCTTTATAAACAATACAGGGACATCAGATCAACAGACTGTGTTTCTTAAGTATTGCTGTTTAATCTAGTGTCCCTGCTCCTACAATGAGGACGGAGATTTAAATGAGATGTACGAACGCTGAAAGATAGGAAAGCATATTTTCCCAACACTCAGTAGTTTTTAGGAAAAATATTAGTAGCTGCCCGATAGCCTTAACAGTTTGACATAACATCTCTACGCTTGTATTAACAACAACAAAATACACACACACACACAAATACACAACCTAAAGCCTACAGCTCAGCACTGTGATTCAGTACAGAATTTTCTTCCAAAACTGCCTTTCTGTATTAGAAGAGGAGGAAACAATGAGAACTTGAATGTACGGCAGAGACAAATGACATATAATGCACCTTTTGGAATGAAGCCCCAAAAATAGAGAAGTTAATTCTGCCACAAGGTAGTATGGGGCATTTAATCTGTTATAAAACAGGATCTTTATCATGCTGGCTTATCATCCGAGATGTTGTGCCATTCATTGCAGCTCAGTCTTCCCAGGGGTTCGAGCTACAAGCTCAGATCTTCAGAACCTGGTACATTCCTTATTTATGAATTGATACACTTTCATCAGACATGCCAGTTACTCTTTCCTCCTCCCCATTTTCATCTTTCATCAGTCCCTTGACAAAATTCTGTTTCAGACAAATGTATAGACCAGCATTACATTCAGGGCAATTCACTGAAGATTATTTTCTATGTTAATTCCAGAAACATGTAAAAATCAAATAGACCCCATTATCAGATTTTCCTGTCAGTCCCTTCCTTCTTATAAACTGCACTCCATAAAGATTAAACTAAAAACCACATCCTTGCACTCACTTGGGGAAAACATTCCTCATATCTGAATAGACTAAAAGTATGTAGCAAATAACATAAACAAATTCAATACACCCTACAAACAGATAAATTTAGCTGCACATCTAGGTACACTTCTTAACAAGAGTGGTAAAAGGTTTTTATAAGCAGTTGGTAGATTTTCCGTTTAATTTACTCTTTCAGTGGTGATGGGGTTAACTAACAGTGTGACTGAGGGTTTGATCAGATGGCAATCAATACTGCAATCAAAACTAGAATATATAGAATACAGTGTACAATCCAATGCAGTCACTGAGACTTCACAGCACAAACCTCTGCATTACGCATGATAAAAATAGGGCATTCTGTAAGGCTCCGGGGATTATTTTTTTTGTTTTTGTTATTTTATAATACTGAAAGTTCCTTAGACAAAGAAAATAAGAAACTATGGAAATAAGAGGCAAGAGGCTGAGAGAAATTTCTCATTTCCTGAACTTTCCCCAGTCAGAGGCATCAACTGTGATACCCTCATCTCAGAGACTGAAAACGGACAGGCTTTTTTTTTGTGGTTGCCCTCTTCTGAATAACAGCAGTAAAAAAAAAAAGTCCAGTTTTAATTTAATCATAACAAGAATTTGCTCATTTATTCCACTGGTATTTAGAGATAAGGAGGTACAAAACAGATGTGAACTATAGTTGCTTCTGTCTGTTGTTGCTGAACTCGGTACTGCTTTTAGTGTCCAACAGACATTATTAACCAAAAAGCCTTTCAATTTTGAGAAAAAATGCTGTGGATCTCATCTGTGAATTTTCAAGCTTCCACCATTTTTTCACTGTTTAAAGGAAAAAATAAAAAAGAAAAGAAAGTCTCATTTTTCTCTCCTGAAATGGGAAGACCATTTCCTTCCCAGCTATACGTACAAGGGGATAAGCAGATTATAGGTGTTTTGTGCTCTTTACCTCAGTGCATCTTCTGGGAGAAAAGGCATTAGCCCAAGAAAAATAAAAGTAAGACCATCTCCACTTCTTATATACAGAATGACCTCCTTCCCTGCCTCATTTCCCTTTAAGTGCCATAAAATTAAATAACAAAACCCCATAGCTCCATAAGAAAACTATAGCTAAACTACCATAGACACTGATTTGACTGCCAGAGAATACGGATGCTATTGCAATATTGACAAGGCATGACCCTCTTCATTACTTAAGCTGGCAGTTTTATTATACTGTCAGAATTTAAAGTGTGTCCATTTTCCTCTTACAGATGATGGGTCTGTCAAAATCTTCAATCAAGGTTCAGTTGTTATAGTCCTACTAGAGCTTCAGCAGCATGAGAGGAGAATAATGACACCATTCCTAAGCTGCTTTATTTTACCCTGAAGCGCTGTAAAAAGTCATCTAGCTCCAATTTCCACGCCATAGCCATCAAATAATGGGACAATCAGTGCCACACTGATTGGGGAAATCAGACAGATCAGTGGCCACAGTTGTGTTTTAGAAAGAGTAACCTTAACTGTACCACGTGCCTACATTTTTCATTCTTTTGCCTTGTTCACACACAATAATTACAATTAAAAACTAATTTCTATGCATCACAACTAAGAAATGTCAGAGATATCTGTGATATGAGGGTTCTGTGGGACCTCTCCTATCTTGCTGAGAGAATGACTGGAAAACGCCAAGAAAAAAGTAGATACTTGCAATGAAAATATAATGTGACATTTCTTTGTGACAAATTATACTGCTAAGACTCTTCCTTACTCATGCCTCGACAGAGCCTCTTTCAGATTAAAAAACCCACAACAACATTCCCCCCCAAAAAACAAGCAAACAAAAAAAAACCCCAATAAACTAAAATATGGAGTCAGTTCCTTGTGAAAGAGTCAGAGTTGGAGAGCAGGCCAGCGTCTAGCTCTTTATGACTGCAAGACTTCAGCATCAGCCAGCTCATAGAGAACAGTCTCTAATCTCCAAAAACAAATCCTCATATTTATCACAGTGGATTATAATCCTATATCTAAAATAAACCTTGAAAAATATTGTAAAGGGTCATTGAGGTGGTGTTAGTCCAGAAATACGTAGAGTCTAATGAAAGCTTTCCAAGAACTGAAAATGAAATACCTTTCTTTATTTGGGTAAGCACTTTGACCACAGCCTACAGGAACCTCAACATACAACACAATTACTTGGAGAGAGATGGGCACATGAGGTCCTGCAATAAGTCATAACAGTTACTCTTGACCTGAATATATGAGCTACAGTTTACAACAGTTTTGACACTACAGTAGTAGGGAAGAAAGCATTACTGCTGTTTTTCTGGTAAAGAAGCTTCTTAGTTTAAAAATATATTTGTTCAGATAAGGGATTTGGTAGATCCAGGGAGCATTACATCTGTCTAGAATAGTTGGCATTGCCTATTTGCTCTATACATAAATATTAGAAGAAAGACACATTACAAAAACAAATAGATGAGGACTCTCAAAGAAGTCCTTAAAGTATTGAATATATGGATAGATATATTGGTGTAACAGCCTCTATTTACCAATAAATAAAACTAAGGTCTTAAGAACGAATGTCTTTTATGCTTCTATATATGTATATAAAAACATATATATATATTTATTTATTTTTTTTTTAAAAAAACAAACAACAGCCTTAGTTGCCTGGAGTTGTTCCAGGTATCAAAAGTTAAATTCATTACTGATGTGCTACAGGAGAAAAAGTCAATAGACCATTCATTTCAGTATCTCATTTCCTTATTTGAGATGCTCCACAGAAAGTGACCTTTATTTCTGTCACACCCAAAGAAGTATACACTACATTAGATTGGAAATATACACATTGCACTGGATTGTGTCCCTCAGGCTGACTAGATGTACTAATGGTCAGTGGTTAACGTTCTCTGCAAATACAACCTTCAGAAAAGAATCTGCAATGATATGATGACACTTCTACCCAAACTTCTTCCAAATATTACTACCTTGCTAGACTGAAGTTTCATGCCAGTGGCTAATTCTAAATTGTCATAAATCAGAAAAAAAGATATATTGGTACAATGTTCTCCCAATTTGGCTAGGTGTTTTCTTTGAATTGTTCATTAAAACGAGGAGTTCTAGCTGCATAGCTTCCACCTATTAAACTACCTAAGCTTCTTGAGAAAGCAAGCTACAACTCTGATTTCTGAGAAAAGAGAAAGAAAGAGGGTAACTCATGAGTCTAAGTGGTTGAAAAAGCAGAACAATTGATACAAAACTGAGCAGCTGATTCAGAGAAAAGAAATAAAAGCGATTTCCTGCTACAATGAAGCGGGACACTTTCCCAAGAGAAATTAACACTGGAAAGTTGAAAGAGCATGTACATCAAGGCATGACTTTGGATCAAGGCATTGGTTTATAATGTGTGGTAATACAATGCCAAAGTGTATACGCTGTCTGAAGTATGTATTCTTCATGTACAGAAATGAAGTCAGATTGCAGAATCCACACACTGTATTCTAAATATACTTGTGCCAAGTTTGCACCTAGCTCAACTATGTTGTTTGACCTCATTTTTAGCCTTGCTGGATATGAAATCTATTACTCCATTGAAAACTCCATTACTCCATTAAATAAAAACTTTGAATATAAACCAAACTATTCACTACAGTAAAAATCTCTGGACTCAAACTCTAATGTAGCTCAGAAGCAACCTGATCAGAAAACTAAACCAATATTCACAGAATACAGTCTTTTCCAAGATGCGTAAGTAGTCACTATCAGCATGTGAATACCTGCTTTAATAAATCCAACATACATGGTTCATGTTTTAGAAAACCAATTTCTCATAGTCTACTAAGTCATGAAGTAGAAGGATAACGCTACAGCCATATCACGGTGTAAATCCTATTTTAATGCATTTATTGAAACTGATCCTGCCCTTCAGAAAAAACAGCCTTTCGCCATACATGTAAGTCATATTTCTTCTCTGATACTTCCCACCACAGCTATTTCTGTTTTTAATTATTTATTTATTTTTAAAGTATTTAGACAATGCCACAGTTCTAAGATATCATCATGGGATATCTAAACAGTGCTTTTTCTTATTAAAACTAGAGGTTACATTAGTATAGGGAATCAAACTAAAAGCACCTCCAGAATATTTTCTAATGTCTCATCATGCCACAAAAAACTAAGCATACATAGCCATGTAAACCAAGGCAGAGCTTCAAAGCTGTAAAAATAGAACAGGCACCAAGCTGTTTTCCCAAGCTGTAATTAAGAGCAAGCTTGGCAGGAGGCTGTGTTCTACTGGAACATGAAAACCCACACAACTTGTTTAATCTTTGCCACCACCAATACAACTCCACATCAAAAGCTGAGGACTTCAGGAGGGAACTGCGGTGCTTCTGCCAATGGATGTGCCTTATACCATCAAGATCGTAGAATGAAAACAGCAATTTCCTTCTGAAGTAGCTTGGAATACTAATATCTTCAAACAAAATTGTGTTATTCTGGTTCTGGGGGTTTTTGTGTTATTTGGTTGGGTCAGTTTTGATTATTTTTTTCTAAAGTTTCAGGAATCATTACTCACAGGCTTACTGCAAAAGTCAAATAAAACCAGGACCCCAACTTGCTAACCAATTAGCTTAATAAACCAAGCTGCTGCAAACACCGCAGTCACTTTTGTATATTGTATGCTGCCATACGAAAAATATCTGCCCATGAGAGTGCTAAAATCTGTTATTTATTTAAACAGAAATAAGAAAAATAAAGATGTGTAAATGAAATCCCTAGAAATGCCCACAGTTCACAGAAAATGCTCAGATTCATTGCCAAAATAGGCTACTGACGATTACAAGAAGAACAGGTCTTCTCATTTGTTGGTTGTTGACTACTTCACCAGTAATGAAGTAAGTGCCAAATGCTCTTGCAGCAGAGGAGTAGATGCAGGTAGACCATGAATATGAACATGCCAAGTTCAAACTCTCTCACTGGATCTTACTGCGTTTCTTTAAGGAATCTAAAAGATTTGGTACTCACCTCAGATA
Organism: Numenius arquata; assembly: GCF_964106895.1. Lineage (NCBI taxonomy): Eukaryota > Metazoa > Chordata > Aves > Charadriiformes > Scolopacidae > Numenius > Numenius arquata. The sequence continues at coordinate 22,573,794 of NC_133581.1, read as the reverse complement.
GGATTTGAACCAAAATTCACTAAAAGTAGTTGAGATCTGTACACTTACTTTTATTGAGTTGACAATGCTTCAAGTGAAGAAAAAACACTGCAATTGACAGCTATGTTTAACAAGAAGAAAAAGTTCACTGGCCAAGATGAAAACAATGTGTATTTTAACAAATTATAAACACAACATCAATCATGTCATTTAGCTTTTTACATGCACTTCTAAAGGGGAACCCATGTACTTTATTTTAGAAGCACGCCTTAGAGTGAAATGAATTACACTTTCTTGTCAATAGAGAGAAGTAGATACAGCAAGTGAGTCAAGGAAACTCGTTAAGTGACTACACATGAACCAATGAACACCATTCTTGAGGACTTTACTGTAGTCCACAGTTCAAGAATAGTTTTTCCTTTATAAACTTTGCATAGCGCAAGAAAAGAGAACGATATGATGGTGTCTGGAGTTTCACTCTAAAAAATAAACAAGCAATGGATCTCAGTTTCATTGACAGTTTAATTTTCCTCTTTCAGCCAGAGGAAATTATAATTTAAACCTCCCAGATCATGACTGGGGCAGCTTTCTGACCTTGCAATGCCTCTTGCCATCCTTTTGGAAGTATAAAACAAAACTAGTCACAATCATATGCAAGAGAGCTACTCAGATCAGTATAAGTTAAGTTTGATGTGTCCCAAGTAAAGTAACATCATCCCAAAAATCATAATAGTGATCTCCACTACACAAGCTGAGACTTCACAAATTAGTTCCCAGGACATGCAGAGCACACACATGGACACCTCTTGTCAGTGCCTTATACAGGCCCTCAGTTCTACAGTGCTGATGTATCATTAGTTAAACCAATTTCTCATATTAGCTGAATAGAAAAGGGTTCTGTGAAATCAGTTCCATGTACTGATCTATCACTGTGACAGCTGGGCCCAACAACTTTACAGTTATAGGTAGCGGACCCTGGGACAAGACACCACTGGAGAAGAAAAGGGAATCTAATCCCAGTTACGTGCCAATCTAAAGAGATGGTAACTCAATTCTGTGGGGAGTTATTCACTTAGTTCAAAGCAGATATCCATATAATTAGCCAAAAGTTTGCCACTACAGCTCAAAAATGTATTTGAACCAATGCGACATTTTAGGAGGGTTTTTTGGTTTTGTTTTTGATTTGTTTGATTGATTTCATTTTTTTTTTAATTTGATTTGTTAAGTACAAAAAAGATGACATTGTAGGTCCTCCAAATTCAGGGCACATCAATACGAAAGTTTGTCTACACAGCAATAGCATTTTCTTGATCCCTCAGGACTTCCATGTGTCCAGTTGACCCTGCTTTCCCTTTATTGAATTGCAGTTCTGAAGCACCCCAGAGTAGGCTGACCTACATGCAAATCCTTACTCCTCAACTACATCTCTGTCCAGTCAGCTACCTCCCACTGGAGATTAAGACCTTATCAACAAAAAGATGTTCTCGCTGCACTTGGGTATGTACTTCTCTGTAGTGTACAGAGGGTGAAGATCTCCACAGAGCAAATCACAAACTGAACTTTAAGAAAGTTAAATCCTTGCTAAGGCACATGGAGAATAAAGAAGTGATTGGAAACAGCCAACATGGCTTCACCAAGGGCAAATCGTGCCTGACAAATTTGGTGGCCTTTTACAATACTGCCACAGACTTGGTAGACAAGGGCAGAGCGACTGACGTCATTTACCTGGACTTATGCAAAGCATTTGACACTGTCCCGCACGACATCCTGGTCTCAAAATTAGAAACTCATGGATTCGATGGATGGACCACTCGGTGGATAGGGAACTGGCTGGATGGCCGCATCCAAAGGGTTACAATCAATGGCTCAATGTCCAGGTGGCGGCCAGTAACGAGTGGTGTTCCGCAGGGGTCGGTACTGGGACCAGTACTGTTTAACATCTTTGTCGGTGACATGGACAGTGGGATAGAGTGCACCCTCAGCAAGTTTGCTGATGACACCAAGCTCGGTGGCGCAGTTGACACGCTGGAGGGAAGGGATGCCATCCAGAGGGACCTAGACAGGCTGGAGAGGTGGGCTCGTGCAAATTGCATGAAGTTCAACCAAGCCAAGTGCAGGGTCCTGCACCTGGGACGTGGCAACCCCAGGCACAAATACAAGTTGGGTGGAGAATGGCTGGAGAGCAGCCCCGAGGAGAAGGACTTGGGAGTGCTTATGGATGAGAAGCTCAACATGAGCAGGCAGTGTGCACTGGCAGCCCAGAGAGCCAACCGTGTCCTGGGCTGCATCAGGAGAAGTGTGGCCAGCAGGTCTCGCGAGGTGATTCTGCCCCTCTACTCTGCGCTCGTGAGACCCCTCCTGGAGTACTGTGTCCAGCTTTGGAGTCCTCAACACAGAAAGGACATGGACCTGTTGGAACGGGTCCAGCGGAGGGCCACGAGGATGATCAGAGGGATGGAGCACCTCTCCTATGAAGACAGACTGAGAGAGCTGGGGTTGTTCAGCCTGGAGAAGAGAAGGCTCCGGGGAGACCTTATAACAGCCTATCAGTACCTGAAGGGAGCCTACAGAAGAGCTGAAGAGGGACTCTTTGTCAGGAAGAGTGGTGACAGGACAAGGGGCAATGGTTTTAAATTGGAAGAGAAGAGATTTAGATTAGATATAAGGAAGAAATTCTTTACAGTGAGGGTGGTGAGGCACTGGAACAGGTTGCCCAGGGAAGTTGTGGATGCCCCATCCCTGGAAGTGTTCAAGGCCAGGCTGGATGGGGCTTTAAGCAACCTGCTCTAGTGAGAGGTGTCCCTGCCCATGGCAGGGGGGTTGGAACTAGATGATCTTTAAGGTCCTTTCCAACTCTAGCCATTCTATGATTCTATGATTCTATGAAAGTAACAGCTTGCTCTTCCCCAACATAAACATAACTACTCCAACAAGATTACACTATATTCTATATACACACAGACTTACCTATTCATACTGAAACTATGGGGTTTTTTCATGATCCTGACAACTTTCTTTAACAGAAATAAATTTTAGTAAAGAACTATTCCACATCTGACACAGGATTTTCCTCTCCTAGTATTTCTATTAAAATACTTTCAAGTTAGAGAAGATCATACTTATGTTGAGCTATGTATCATTTTCAGCTGTTGCCTTCATTCATTTGAACTCCCACTGTATTTGATTTTAAGTGCGTATTACTTCCACTGAAGCTTCTAAGTATAGGTATCAAATGCTCTTACACAGTGTTCCGAGTGCTATATAGCAGCAGTTTATTTCCATTTCTTTAAGTGCAGTATAGTCACTCCAGTATTTTTTGGTTGCTGTTAAATATGCAGAATAGTAATTTGTTTGGAAATGTCATGCAGGGTAGTCAGAAAAAGGATACTGACAAACCTGGCAAATACCAGCCTACATTTAGTGTAAACAAGAAAACTAAAATATTAATAATATTTAGCACTTATTTTAAGACTTTCCAAAATTAATCTAAATAATGTTTCATAAGGGTAACAACTATGCTCATTTCAGAGACAAAAACGGTACAATCAATACTAGAGAAAACAGAGCACAGCTCCTCAGACAGTACATCTTCTCATATCCTCCACAGCTGTACACCCAAGGACCTGAGCGTACTTGACATATGCAGTATATTAACTCCTAGCGCCCATCACACTGTGCATCAAGTTAGCAAGCACATACTGACGCACGAATCCTTATTCTTCCTGCCCTAGAACTACCATCTTCTCACTCTAACTTTTGCAGCTGATCGGACTACGACAACTCTGTGGTTCAGACTACTTAAAAAAAAAAAAGCAGGCCCCAAACTCTTCCCATAGTATTTACAATTCATTTTTCTTAGCTCTGATTGGTATCATGATGCATATTTATTTATGGTTTCATGCTAGATTTACAAAATATGAAGTTAAGAGAGATAGATTGCATCTGTGCTTTTGAAAATGCACCTCAACAATAAACATCGAGTTACATGTCATTACTGAATCTGTAACAGAGATGGATCAGAAAAATTGCCACATCACATCTAGAAAAGAGAGAAAAGACTGTAACAAGCTTTTTGATCCATGTGGTTTTGCCCCACATTTTATATATTTCATTTCCTCATTCTGACCCGACTACTATCCTACTACTTTGATAAGAAGTGCTATTTTTAGTAAGTACAGTATGACTATATGATACAATCTTGACATTCTTCCAAAATAAGCCTTAGGAGGGGGAAAAAATTGTAAAGGCCTTCGTAAGTCAAAGTCAGTGTCTTATTTGCGTTTTTCACACTTTCTGAATGTCTTGCATTTAAAAAAAAACAAATACCAAACAAAAAAAAACACCAAAAAAAACCCACACGCAAAACAATCCCCCAAACTAATCTAACGCTCACTGTTTCTACTTTAACCCACAGGCTGAGCATCCGTTTTCTCAGAAGTCATTCCAAATCAGTTTCTACTGGTTTTGACTACATACACTGAATTTGACTTAGAAAAAATTATCTGATCATTAACAAAACCAGCAAAAAACCCCAACACTACTAAAGCAGGAATAATATTCCAATTCAGAATAAAAAATTTAGGAAGCACTCCAGCCATAAAATACTAATTCAGACCGTTTACGCGTAAAGAAGTTATGAAAGACTTTTTCCCCTTTCAGGGAGGGCTCTATTGTCTGCTGCAGGTTCATCGTCATTTTATTTAAGTGCATGACATTGCAAAGGTAAGAGATGAAGTGAGAAGGATTTATCCTGCTTTTGCAAATACTAATATACACTTAACTGAACTCAGAAAATAATCAAGAAAACAAAATTGGTTATACTTAGATTCTAAAATATGTGTGGTTTTAGAGGTGTTATCAAGTATTCACAATTACTATTTTCCTATTACATTCTTGACATCTGTTGAAAGAATGGTCATTCATTTAATACATTTATCTCCTCTTCTTTCTGTATATCAAGAGAGCTGCAGATTCAACAGACCAATTCTTCTTAGTCAGGGCTTTAGGACCCAGTGATAAGCAGTTTACAGGGGTTGATCTGCAGCTGCTCAAGGCATTTAAGGACATTTTCTCTAGCCTCCCACCCCACAAATTGACACACTCGAATAAAGTTGCTTCATAAGTGCCTTAATGTTTCTAGAAACTCTGATTTAAAGAACAATATTATACACAAAGCATTTCAGCTTTAGCATAGCATTTCTAGACAAAATGACATAAAAGAACAAGTTATCTGTGAGGAGTCAGTGTTGTGTTTGACACTGAATTCTGAAAGCCTTGGCTTTGTTCTAAGGCACCTTCAAATATTTAATAAAATAGATACGCCATATTGCAGCCTGCCTCACTTGAGCCTTGCTTAGCAATTTAGATCTATTTGGTAGGCTTACACCATTGCAGAAAGGCTCCAAGGAGAAAAGCCTCAAGTTTAACACTATCTTTAGCGGTTTTTATTTTTACTCACTTAAAAAAAAAAAAACAACAACAGCAACAACAAACCCTGTAGCTGTTGATACTGGGAGCATCATTTGCTCCCCTGAACGTACTGTCAAATTCAGAACAGCAACAGACCAGCTGAATTGGCCATATCCAACATAAAAAATGAAAACCCCTGCGGCGGAACAAAACTCTAAGGACTAAGTCGGTCACACCTAGATGTCTTTGGGAAACTAATAAGCCAGAGCTTTGGACTCATTCACTTCCAGCAAAATTCAGTCTGCACCTTTTTTAAGTGACTGAGAGACTATACTATAAGCATTATTTAGAAAATAGTTAAAGAAAAGAGGATGGGATGAAGCAGCTTTCTTCCCCCTTTTCTCTCCCCCCTTCCTTTTCATGTTCTCACATCAGACAAAAGCAATCTCCTAGCTGCTTGGAGGAAAAATTCTGCTGTTGTTGCTTTTTCAGAGCTTTCTGATGATCTCTCACTGGGAAACTGAACAAAGTCAGGTCCCAGTATCTACACTGTCAATCAAACTGAAAAGAAAGATGATTCCCTTAACTTCTTCCTTGTGCTTAATTACTTTGCATGTTCTCACAAGGGGTTAAACTTGGCTGGCTTACACTAATGGCCTCACAATCCTCAGCTCTTTGACGCACAAGTTGAAAGACAGGTCTAGTAAAGCTCAGAAAAACAGAGCATTCTTTTAAAAAATAAAAGTATATTCACTTTAAGTTTGAAAGCATGGTCAGCTCCTTAAACCCCAGTCCTCAATGAAAGATGATGTGGGAAAGCTGAAGGCACTGTGTGCAAGTTCTTATTTAAGTAAAGCTACCTCTATCTTTAAGTATAACAGGAGAGTGACATTGTCATTATAAGTCTCATGCAAAATTATCTTTTAGACAGTGGCATCTAAAAGCATCCAACTAGAGTCCATGTAGGAATTCTGATCTGTTTAGAGAAGTTTCTGTGACATACAGAATTCTAAACACATACTCTGAGTTTTATTTTTAAAAGACTACAAGTCCATCCTTTTACCAGCAGTTGTGCTCAGCAGTTGAAAAGTTTATTTCAAGATTCCTGCTAGAGTGAGTAACAGTCACCAACTTCTCTCATGGAACCTGAATATATTTTTCCCTATTTCATTTCCTATCTGTCTCCCTGATTCCAAACTATGTTTTTTAAACCAAAAATACATGGCTTATTTTCTGTGAATGGAAAGCACAAAGCACAATGTTGTCCAGACATTAACAAGATAGACTGAAAACATGAGTCTATGGTACTGCCTGATCCCCATCAGATGGACAAAGTTATCTGATTTCCATCTGTTGGATAAATCATGTGGAAAAACCCACTCCAAACCAACACGCTTTTCTGCTGACTGTAGAATTGATCACCAAGTATTTGCCCAGTCTGATGCTGAAGAAAGCTCAGATATGAGATACTACTGTTAGTAAAAGCAATGACAAACAAACTTCCTAAAACTGAAACCAATGAGACTAAAGCATCTAAGCAACGAAATAGTTGGATAAATGTAATTGCTTCCAGGATTATTTTAGCTTCACTATGTTTGCAACTAAACACAAACATTACTGTTTGAAAAGTCAATAGACTCTTCAAGAGTCAATTTGACAAATAAATTACTTAAGAGGAAGAACTATTTGACAATTACTAAGCATATTTCAATCGTGAAAGTTCATATTTATAAAAACAGCAAAGTGAAGCTTAGACTCTCGCCACCATTTCAGCTCTAAAAGCTTCTAATATAAAATTAAAAGGAAAGGAAAATACAAGCTTCTCAGCAGTCTTTAAAAAAGAATACGAGTACAAAATTAAAGCAGTATGTCTTGTCTGTATAAGACTTTCTGTGATATCTGCACACATTAACTAAAACATTTTAAGCTATGCTCTAAACAGTGGCCTACAAAGGATATGTTCTTTCAGAAATAATGTGAGATGATGTTCTGCAGGATCAAGAGTCTGACTAACTGAATTAAAAGAAAGGGATACCACTGAGTCATTCAGCTGTTATGTTTCTATCTGAAATAATTTTTTAATCGCTTCAAATTGCTCTATAACAAAGAGTAAAGATTTCAAAGGAAAAAGGAAGTCATTGATCCAGAAATGCAGGTTTTCCTTTCACAGATTCCCTAGCAATACAAAACACAAGGGCATACATGAGAAAAAACTTACATAGATGTCAAATTTTATAAGCAGAAAATGTATCGAAATAGAGTATTTCTCAAATATTTCCACTACACAACCGTAGTTCTTTAAGCATAGATCAACTACTGTTACTGATACTTTTCACTGTGAAATATTTCACTTATTTGGCTGGCTGGACAGACCTATAATTCTTGTCATCATTACTTTAACCATGTCACTTATATTACTCAACACTGAGTTTTAAGCATTCTAGGAAAATGTGTGCCACTTCATCTGGGGACATATCTAGTTTACAGAGATAGTCAGTGTCGCGACGGAGGGAAGACAGGGCCACTCAATATGAGTGATCAGCAAGCTTCGTTTATTGATTCACACAGTGGCCTTTTATGTTCTAACATAATTAGCTCATACATATTACAAAAGTTAAGCTCATGATTGGTTAGTTCTTAGAAAGATCAACTCCGCCCTTGGTTCCTTCTTTACAGTTACTTTCATCCTCTTTTCCCATGCCTGAGCAGCTGCAACCTCTCTGTTATCATACAACAATTATAGTCAAGGACGAGGTGTCTTTACCAGCCCAGTAGTTACGGGGGCTGAATCCGATGTTTCTCAAGCTTTTGCTCGGCCAGCTGGATCATGTCTACGTGACCCTTCTCAGCTAGCCATTCTCCCACAATTCCCCCGTTTTTATTTTGAATGACATAGGCTTGGTTAAACATCCGTAACACAAGGGTTTTCATACAAGACAACACACAACTCACACAAAGCAATGCTATTAGTACAATGATTAAGACTAGCAATCCTGTCTGTAAAAGGTTTCTCAGCCATCCGGACAGACCCAATCAGTCTCCAAGAGCACACCTATAAGGCACGTAGTAAATGGGGAGCGGGGTGTTGCTAGGCTTGCACAAAAGCTGGTCGTGTTGAGTGATCGAGCTAAAGTTATCCACAGATTTTCTCGTGGGTCAAACATCTCGCTATATGGGATGGCTCTTATGCTTACAACTAAGGCAACTACTATAAAGCTTTCTATACCTAAATTAACCATTTTCTCTGTTTCAACTTCTAAGCAAATAGCATGCACATAATACCTAGGGGTTACAGACCCCACAGACTGTACAATTAATTTCTGTCTTTGCGACCTCGTGGTTCACACTCAGGCGCAGCGGTCTCAGTCCGTTGGTTTATGGTGATTAGTCGGGTCACCTTTAGCGGCGACTTCAGGGTGGTCGATGGTGGGTCTTACCCAACAGCTGGGAACCCAGATGATACCTTGTCCCCTATGGTCCATCGTAGAAGGGGTGATTTGCGAGCAAGTGTCAATCCTCCTACTCCCGCGACCGTGGCATTGCTCGCGTAGGTCGGCCATTGAGCCGGCCACTTATGCGTGCTGATTATGGAAATGTCAGCGCCAGTGTCTAGAAGAGCAACAAGTGATATATTTAGGTTGGCGTATTGCACAGCAACCGGGCGTTGTGGCCTTTGGCGCAAGCCGACAGTTAGTAAGGCCATTTGTCCTGTAGATCCAAAGGCTCCTTGCCCTCGTGGCTGCTCTTGCAGCGGTGGAAGGGCTCCCGCAAGATGTGGTAGGGGAATTAATTGCGCCACCTTGGTGCCTTTAGCGATGAAGAGCAGTGGAAATAACGTGTGGGCCATGATCTGGATCTCACCGTGGTAATCTTTATCAATCAGTCCCACCAACACATTAAGTCCCAGCATGGTGGCTGATGAACGGCCTATAAGTAGTGCTCCGACAGCTTGTCCATTGATACAGATTGGTCCTTGAGTGCTAGTAGCAATCCGGACAGGCTTTGAGTCCAACAGGGTACAATCTACTGCTGTTGCCAGGTCCAAGCCGAGGCTTCCGCTTGTGGCTGGTCTGAGCTGAAGGGATTGAGTGCTGCCGGATATGCAGCCGCTTTTTGTGTCGGCGCGGGGCGGCTTTTCCCGCTGAATCGTCCGTTTCCCGGTTTAGAAGCGCGACATGCAGTCTCATTGTGGTTGTCCGACCGGCAGTTTCTGCACCATACTGAGCCGGCGTCGCAGTTCCGTCTGATGTGTCCAGCAGCGCCGCAACGGTAGCATCGTGGGCGAGATGATTCACTAGCATTTAATCGATGAACGGAGGCTTGCAAAGGAGCAAGGGCTGCAAGAACTTGACTCTGCGTAGCCTGCGCGTGTTCCTTTAAACTATTCCCTAGTTCCTTTACTGCCTCAACTAACATTGCCTGTGGCCCTACCGGTACCTGAGCCATCCTTTCTAGTCCTTCCTCGATAGTCCATGTCCCTGGCAATGTAGCTAAGATGTTGCGTGTGGCCGGATTACTATTTTGTATAGCACACTGCTTTAGTATAGTGCCTCTGAGATAATCGGGCACCCCGGCCGCCTGTATGGCGTCTGCTACTCGATCTATAAATAGGCCAAATGGTTCCTCCCTTCCCTGCTTAATACCCATATATGAAGGCACACCTCCAGGTTCCTTAAGACGATCAAAAGCCTGTCTTGCCAATGTCATTGATTCTTTTACTTTATCCGGTCCCATAAGTGCCTGTGCTTCTGGCCGCAGATACAGTCCCACCCCCAATAGCTCATCAAGGGTGACTCCGTGTAACGGATCTCCCGGTTGCCTTACTGTGGCAACTGATTGCTGACAAGCAGCCTGCCAATGCGCATTAAACAACAGCTGCTGGTGTTGTGTCAAAATCAACTTCATAATACTACGTACATCCCCCGGGAGTAACATATTGGTGCCCCAGATAAAGTCTAGCATTTGCCTTGTGGGCTCTCCTTTGATCCCTGAGTCACTCACCGTGGATCGCAACTGAGTTAATAACTTCCAATCTAGGTTCTGAATTGTGGCAGTTATTCGCCCTTGGTCATTTAGCTGGTAAGTTACCGGGAACGCCTCATGTACAATGCTCGAGGCAAATTCTCTATCTCCGGAGGCCATCGCCTCCTCTGCAATTTGCTGCCACATCCTCTGTCTTTCTGTGATAATACTCTGCCCCTCCGTGGAAGGATTATGGCTCATTCCTTTCCCTGCATAACTTTCTTCTGACTTCTCTCCTTTTTCTGTTTCCATCGGGGGGGCCGATGGGTCCTCACTATCTCCAGGTGACTCGGGAGGAGATGGAACAAAGACCGAGTGCTCCCACGTTCCCGCTACCCCTTCAGGGACGACTATAGTGCGAACCGAGGGAGGCAACGGGCAACCCGAGGGAGGGGGACCTGGCTTTTGTTGCGAGGCAGTTGCACCCGTCCCAGTTAATCCCCCTAACCTTTCAGACGCAGCAGCAGCAGCTCTCTGCTCTGCTTTATGCATCACCAGAGCGTTCGTAACTGCACGCCAAGGCTTCATCAGTTTCTTGGCTAACTTCTCATCATTTATTACTTCATCAAATATTTTATCCCCATATCTCCGCCACTCCTCTTCCTCAAAAACTGTATCGGGATTGGCAAAGAATCCTCTAGCTGCCCCGTAAGCTAATAACTCTGGTAATTCCTTTTTACAATGTAAACCTTCTATGCTCCGCTTTTCTAAAAAGCATTTGAGCAGATCATACGCCGCTTGTCTATTCATACCTTCGTCAGCGCGCTGTTGCAGCCTTCCAGACTTCGGCGGCGCGTAGCCGGCAGGACACTCTCTATAGGTGCTCCAGGGCGCGGGGACCTTTTCCTTTAATCCCTTTCGCTCTCGGGCGCGGGGACCTTTTCCTTTAATCCCTTTCGCCTCCTGCGCTGCTTACAGGACCAGCACTGAGACTCCGTTGACCGTGGCTCGCAGGTTCAGCCCTCTGTAGGGTCCCTGTTCCGGGCGCCATTTGTCGCGACGGAGGGAAGACAGGGCCACTCAATATGAGTGATCAGCAAGCTTCGTTTATTGATTCACACAGTGGCCTTTTATGTTCTAACATAATTAGCTCATACATATTACAAAAGTTAAGCTCATGATTGGTTAGTTCTTAGAAAGATCAACTCCGCCCTTGGTTCCTTCTTTACAGTTACTTTCATCCTCTTTTCCCATGCCTGAGCAGCTGCAACCTCTCTGTTATCATACAACAATTATAGTCAAGGACGAGGTGTCTTTACCAGCCCAGTAGTTACGGGGGCTGAATCCGATGTTTCTCAAGCTTTTGCTCGGCCAGCTGGATCATGTCTACGTGACCCTTCTCAGCTAGCCATTCTCCCACAAGTCAGCACTATCTCAAAGTATGAAAAAAATAAAAAAAAATAATGAAGAGAGAGCAACCAACCTGTTCTTCTTGATACCTGCTTTATCAGTCTTCCATCAGTCCACCTTTGCTGCACAGTAATACCTACCCTAATTCTCAGACATTTTACGTACTTTTAATAGAGAATTACCTCAATAACCTGCTAAAGTTCTCAAAAGAATGAGAACTGCAAATGGCCATTTATTGATTTTAGCACTGAAAATATTCCACCTAAGATTTTAACTTCAAGTCCATCTTATAGTCACCCCTCCAAACATTAGAAATATTCTAAATCAAAATTAATGATAGACAGTTACAGCTGAGTAGTAAAGATGCACAGGAAATCTGATTCATTTCCTCCCTGCCATGTGGAAATTTTTATAAGAGGTCCATTCTTCCAATAAGCTGACATACAGATGTTGTATATTTAACTGTTTCCAGAGCACTTATCTTTTTCCCCTGTGGTAAACCAACAAACTTCATTTTCCTGATACTTCTGTTCCTCACTTTTTTCCTTCCCAAAAAGATCACTGCTTGCCTTCTCAGACCCCCACCCACCAAAAAAGGAAAAAGGAGGGGGATAGGAAATATTGAGTTTTGTTCAAAGGTCAAGGGTAGAAATACCAAAAAAGGAACTCTTATCCTCAAAAACCCAGAAATCAGAAATACAGGCCACTGGAGCATTTTTATTTGCTACCTGAAACACTGGGAAGAAAGTTCATGGAATGCACAGGCTCTGCCTTGCTAAAACCCAGGAAAGTAAAGTGGTAACTAGCTATCCCCTCCACAGCTGCTGGAGGACCATAACAAGGATGCCCGGTTACAATTCTTCTATCAAGTGAACCATACAGCTGGTGTGAAAGAATAAGATTAGTCATTAAAGGAGATGTTATAGAGTGTTTTGTGATTTCAGAAGTACAACAGATAATAAATTTATTAATCAGTACAGAACGTTAGCTTAGAAGTGTATCAGAGCGGAAGGAAAAGCAGCTAAAGGAATAGCTGCTCAAGGTATTTCAGTCTCGACTGCAAACTAACCATTCACTAGCAGTGACACGTGGGTCCTTCTAGGATTATGGTGGCATCTACATCATCATAATTTGCAGCATAAGCATTAGATAGAAAGGGAAGTATATGAAAACCATCCTGACAAAATACCCAGGGCTGGGCTTATTATCTGAACCCCTTACTAAACTGACGAGTCTAGAGTGGTTTTTCCTTCATCCTTTTTACCTTCTCTTTTCCCACATCAAAAATCACAAAACCAAAACAAATGAAATCCCAAACCAATACATGCACACACTTCCAATAACCACTTCTGTGCCCAACTCTAGACTGGGAGTATGAGTCATGTCATTGTAATTTGGATTGCAGACTCTAAGAGGCAAGAATACTATCTTCTACCATTCTTGTAAGCTCCCTACTCTTATACTATCCATCCTTCTTATATTATTACTCATAAAATTTTACAACTGCATGACTGGAGTTCAAGAGAATTTGCACTGAATGCTCATTTCCGCACTGAATGCTCATTTCCCCATTGAAACAAGTAAGACATTCGCCGAATTTAGAACCAGAGCTTAATTCAGCTAAAAGCTACGCTTTTTGTTAGAGTTCTTGGGTGGCTCTTTCATTGTCACTTGCTGATATTAATAGGTGCATTTTATCCAACTATTTCATGGCTTCAAACTTGAGTACACCAATAGAGATTTGCTGAGCTATACAAGAATGGGAGTGTCTCAATTCTGTGAGTCTCAGTCTAACGCGTTATGTCAAAAATACACTTCTTCCCAGAGACTTTTTTCTCCAGGAGTACCACATCAGGTGAAACACAGTACTTTGCCATATTCCCTTTATAGCTTTGAATGGAACCATTTTTTTTCCTTACTCTTCTAGGAGGACTAATCTCATTTCCTCATCCAAATTAATTCCTATTACTTCTCTGTTACTGTGCCACTGCAGAACTATTTCCATTTGCAGTTACATGCCGTGCCTAACGACATTCTTTATGCTCTGCTATATCGATCTTCTAAAGAAATACCTACAAGTTATTTTAAATTGATATATCAATATTTCTTCTTTTGAGATTTTGTTTTCCCCGTTGAAAGATTTAATCCTCTTCACAGCAACACAAATTCACACTTTAATGCCAGAAAGGGCCTAAGGAACAGTTCTACTAAACAGGATGCAACTACAGAGCTTCTCCAGATGATTTTCATATCCAATCCATAACTTCTAGGCAAACAAAAGCATGCCTTCCAGAAAATTGCATTTTTCTAATGTTTAAGAAAAAACACAATGCCAATCTGCAATGAGTTACTGACTTGCATGAGTGCACAACAGTCACTTTCTGCCTTCCTACTTCACCCATTTCACTTGAAAACCAAGCAAAAAACCTCATCCCTCAAGGGAAGCAGGTTTTGCATCCAAATTATTTTTCCAGGCACATAGAAAGACAAATCAAGAATTCAAAAGAAACTGAGTCAGTGAATTTTCAAAGCAGCCTGCTTGAACTCTGGTCTGCAGGTTTATATTACTACTTGCTTTCAGATACAAGGATAGTAAGAAATCCCCTAAAGAGAGTCCCTTGTGAATATCCTAGATAAAAACGCCAGATATCGTTACCCAGGGAAGGACAACTGAAATCATATGAGATATAATTATTGAAGTTTTCTTGCAATTACAGGGAGAAGTGTAACTTATATTCAATAAAGTGAGTTTTGCAATGTCTTTTAAGTAGTGCATAAACTGTAATACTTCCAACAGTGAGAGCCACCCCAGTGATTAGCCCTATTCTTTGTTTTAGATAATACCTTCCAAGTTGAGCAGAAACCTTTTGCATTCACAAGGAAAATTATGAAGTTTTCAGCCCACTTTCTTTTTGTCACTTGAAAGCCTGAGGCAGACATTCTGGGACAAGTTAGTACATGGTTAATTTAAAGTGTAGCAGCAGTATTAAGTCACTATCTCCAAAAAAGGTTCCTATCTTATTTATTTCACCTGAATAATGGCTCTGATTTCATTATTTACTACATCATAAAAGCACCAATGCAGAAGCAGCAGTATAGAATTGTGACATAGTTTTATACACATATTAAATTTTATACAGCTTAAAACTCTATGTTGTACTACAGCAGTATTTCATTACTTATAAATTAATTGTCCAGCCAGGAAGACGTAGGTCCTAAACTAAGCTTTCATAACAAGTACAAAATAACAGTATCAACACTACAAGCCCACTAGTGACAAAGAGCTGTGCATCTGCAAAGATTCAAGAATCTTTGCCCTCCTTGAGCCTTTTCCTTGGAAGTAGTCATAACCACAGACTTCGAAGACAAATGCAGTGACTTCAGAGAGCTTAAAAGAGAAAGAGAGAGAGAGAAAGCAAGCCTTCTGGGGAAAACAAAACCAAAACAAAACCCCAACAAACAAACAAAAAACCAAAACAAAATAGGAAAAGATAAGATTCTCACAATAGGGTAGCGCATTGGATGTACTTATTTATCTCCAAGTACTTAAATACTTGAATTCATCTTGTACTTCCATACTCATCAGAAACTCTGGAAAAAGTCTGAATGGCTGTAGGCCAACATCTCTTCTTTTTCTTACCTAGGATGAGACAACTAGAGCCACAAATAAGGGGGTCATCACCCTGTTAAGATCAGCAGCACAGCTCTGTACAGCTTGCTGTTGGGACAGTAATTCAGTAGATCTGAGTTTCAGAAGTTTGCCAGGTGTAAAGGAGAACAAAAAAAACCAAAGTGGAAACTTGTGATAATTTTTTTGTCTTCTTGTGCACATAACAGAATTTTTAAAAAAAAATTTATGTAATGGCTACTTTATCCAGTACTCACAGGTTTTCTAAATTACATCAGCATGCTTTTAGATAATATCAGTTGTGACATTACTTAAGAAACAAACTTCAGTCATAGTACACTCTGAAACTCACTGAATTATAAAGGCAGTGCCTGAAAAAAAGTCAAACACAGGTGAAAAACAGGTATTGATCAGTCACTAACCTTATTATCTCTCTTCAATCTCCTCACAAAGCAACACCTTCTCAGTAACTTAGCAGGGTCTCAACTTGCAAGAATGGAAAAAAACCCCAGCGCAACCAACATCTCCTAAAAACAAAATGGTCATCACTCAGTACTTAAAGAAAATACCACCTTTAAAGGCCAGTCCAAGGAGAAAGAAAATTACTACAAAGAGAAGTGGGACAGCACACACAAACACAAGAAACTTAAGAAAAGTAACAACTACCCCATCACCCTAATGATACTTACCTTTTACACATGTCTTAGTCTTGGAGCAGGCTGATACTGGAGAGGATTTATGATTAAGTTAATTCTGCTGCCTGGTTCCATGAGCAGCAAGGCTTAGTTGTAGTCACTAGCACCAGTACAGAGTCACTCAATCCCCTGTCTTCCTTCCAGGACAGCTAGGATTTAGAATAATGCAAGACTAGAAGATACCTACTATTATGTCACACTAGCGATGACAATGACAAATGCATTATTTGGCAAACACTGGTCAATGCTTTATTTTTCTCTCTCATACTACACCCTTTCCTTCAAAGTTCTACCACACCGGCACTGTTCTCCAGCCCCCATGACAGTGCACTGGCTCTTGCAGCTGTGCCTGCTGGTGGCCTCACCCCAGCTGTGTGGCATCATACCTAACTCCTTACACCTGGGACACTCTAACTCTCCTCTTACCCCTGTGCTTCACAACTAACTTTTGGAGGTTTCTGCAGTTTGCAACCTTTGTTGTTGATCTGAATTGTTTTACTATAACGAGAGGTGCACAGGGCAAATTTTCCTCTGTTCAGACACAGTAGTGTGAGATATCTTACAAAACTCTTTCTTTCGGGAGAGTGAGGACTGATTTTTTTTTTCATGTGTGCTCTAACAAAAGCTCGCTGTTTTTAAGAATCTTACAACTTCTGAATCTAAGTGGGTAGGTCAGTAGAAGAAAGCCATTAGTGATTTATGTTCACTTTTGCTAGACTTTACTGAAAGGAAATAATGTAAGTATGAAGGTCAGACTCATTAGAGTTTAAAGCTTCAAGGGGCTGTAAAGCAATAATGTGTTGTATGTGGGTAGAATTGTTTTGGCTCTTAATGACTATTGCTTTCCCTGAAACCCTTAAAAAAAATCATATAACCCTGAAATCTCTAGATCTTTTTAAAAAGAATTTTAATTTAGGCCTGCAGTTGAACGATAATGGCAAATCTGACTACAAAATACTACTGCACAGAGCCTTTTTTGTTTGTCTGTCCATATATGATGATTTTCCTGGGAAAATATTTTTTCAAGATTATTTAATGTTTTTTGATACCTGCAGTTAAGAAAAAAAAACAGGAGAAGGCACCAGTTTATATGTGGCATTTTAGCTTGTATTGGGTTTGCGTGGCAAGGTTTTGGTAGCGGGCAGGCTACAGTGGTGGCTTCTGTGAGAAGATGCCACAAGCTTCCCCTATGTCTGATAGAGCCACTGGCCACGGCTGAGCCCGTTGGTGATGGTGGTAGTGCCTCTGTGATAACATATTTAACAAGGGGAAAAAAATACTGCACCACCACAGCTTGAGAATAGAGTGAAAATATGTGAGATAAACAACACTGCAGACATAAGGTCAGTGAAGAAGGAAGGGGAGGGGATGCTCCAGGTGCCAGAGTAGAGATTCCCCTGCAACCCATTCTGAAGACCATGGTAAGGCAGCCTGTACCCCTGCAGCCCATGGAGGTTTATGGTGGGGCAGATATCGACCTGCAGCCCACAGAGGATCCCATGCCGGAGAAGGTGGATGCCCAACGGATGCTGTGACCCTGTGGAGAACCCATGCTAGAGCAGGTTTGCTGGCAGGACTTGTGACCCCCTGGGGGACCCACACTGGAGCAGACTGTTCCTAAAGGACTGCACCCCATGGAAAGGACCTATGGTGGAGCAGTTCATGAAGAACAGCAGCCCATGGGAAGGACCATGGGAAGAAGTTTGTGGAGGACTGTCTTCCATGGGTGGGACTCCATGCTGGAGCAGGGGAAGAGCGCAAGGAGGAAAGAGCAGCAGAGACAACATGTGATGAACTGACTGCAACCCCCATTCTCCATCCCCCTGCGCTGCTCAGGGGGAGGAGGTAGGGAAATCGGGAGTGAAGGTGAACCCAGGAAGAAGGGAGAGGTGGGAGGAAGATGCTTTACAGTTTGGTTTTATTTATCATTAACCTACTTTGACTTTTGATTGGCAATAAATTAAATTAATTTCTCTGATTCTAGTCTATTTTGCCTGTGATGGTAATTGGTGAGTAATCTCCCTGTCCTTACCTCAAGCCTTTTCTTCTATTTTCTCTCCCCTATCCACTTGAGGAAGGGAGTGATAGAGCACCTTGGTGGACACCTGGGTGTCCAGCCAGGGTCACAGAATCTACTTGGTTGGAAGGGACCTTTGAGATCATCGAGTCCAACCAACAAAAAAAACCACCACACACCACCAAAACCAAACAAACACCCACCCACAAACAGATGCAAACCAACAATCTCGGGCACTAGAGCATGCCCTGAAGTGCCATGGCTACACGTTCCTTAAATACCTCCAGGGATGGCGACTCCGCCGCCTCCCTGGGCAGGCTGTTCCAGTGCCTGACCACCCTCTCAGTAAAGTAATTCTTCCTAATACCTAATCTAAACCTCCCCTGCCCCAACTTCAGACCATTTCCTCTGGTCCTGCCATTATTAACTAGGGAGAAGAGGCCAACACCCGCCTCTCTACACCCTCCTTTCAGGTAGTTGTAGAGGGCAATGAGGTTCCCCCCTCAGCCTCCTCTTCTCCAAACTAAACATGCCCAGTTCCCTCAGCCTCTCCTCATAGGACTTGGTCTCTAGACCCCTCACCAGCTTGGTGGCTCTCCTCTGGACATGCTCCAGCAGCTCAATGTCATTCCTGTAGTGAGGGGCCCAGAACCGAACACAGTACTCAAGGTGAGGCCTCACCAGTGCTGAGTACAGAGGCACCATCACTTCCCTACTCCTGCTGGCCACGCTATTCCTGATACAGGCCAGGATGCCGTTGGCCTTCCTGGCCACCTGGGTACACTGCTGGCTCATGTTAAGCCGGCTGTCCACCAGTACCCCCAGGTCCTTTTCAGCCACTCTTCCCCAAGCCTGTAGCACTGCCTGGGGTTGTTGTGACTGAAATGCAGGACCCGGCACTTGGCCTTATTAAACCTCATCCCATTGGCCTTGGCCCATTGATCCAACCTGTCCAGGTCCCTCTGTAGAGCCTGCCGACCCTCAAGCAGATCAACCCTCCCACCTAGTTTGGTGTCATCTGCAAACTTACTGAGGGTGCACCCAATCCCCTCATCCAGATCATCAATAAAGATATTAAACAAGTCTGGCCCCAAAACTGAGCCCTGAGGGACACCACTGGTGACCGGCCGCCAACTGGATTTCACCCCATTAATTACAACTCTCTAGGCACGGCCATCCAGCCAGTTTTTTACCCAGTGAAGAGTACACTTGTCTATGCCATGATTCGCCAGCTTCTCTAGGAGAACGCTGTGAGGGACAGTGTTAAAGGCCTTACCAAAGCCCAGGTAGACAACATCCACAGCCTTCCCCGCATCAAGAAGGCGGGTCACACGGTCATAGAAAGAGATTAAGTTGGTTAAGCAGGAACCCACCACATAGCTGTATTTGTTCAAGTACCTGCATTGGTTACCGGTGTTACTCATGTCAGGACTCCAGTAGTGAACTAGACTGACTTGAATGCAGTTAAATGTGTGAAGTCCCTCTGTTTGGTTTTTTTTTTTGTGGAACAGAAACTGCTGCTTTGCTTTAGCCTCTAAATTTTTATGAGGCACAAATACCAAAAATGTAACAACAAACTACAATAATGTAATTAACTCTCAGGCTGACAAGGGAGTAAGAGACAAAGCACTGTTTGGCTGACAAAATGACCAAATGATGATCTATTGGCATGAATTCAGAGTACGGGCCAACAAAGATTTAGTGGAATGTAAGATTAAGGAAAGATTAATGTGTAACAGTATTTAGACAGACATATGCTGTTTGTCACTGTAAGACTGAGCAATGATTTTCAAAATAAAAAC
The DNA here is from genome assembly GCF_964106895.1 of Numenius arquata. Lineage (NCBI taxonomy): Eukaryota > Metazoa > Chordata > Aves > Charadriiformes > Scolopacidae > Numenius > Numenius arquata. Next base: position 22,553,892 of record NC_133581.1, on the reverse strand, counting down.
ATTCTATATCTGTCGTATCTTTTTATCAGAATCTCAAGAAGTTCATAAGATGGATACTTTAATCTTAGTTGAACAGAAACTTAGAAAAATAAATAAAAATTAGAGAATACAAAGATTAACTGTTAAATCTATTAATACAACAAATCTGAGGAGATACATTCAGCAATAATAACATAACTTCCTGATTGAATAATACATTTTCTCATTGTTCATTTTGATGATGCAACAGTAAATTAATGTGGGGGGATAAAGCTTCTGTATGACCTCAGTTGTGTTGGCACCAAGTTTATGTGCATATATTTCCTAGCTCAACAGATGCATGAAAAACAAGCCAAGGAGGAAATGTGCATTCTAAGTTGCATAAAACATTATGTGGAAACCCAAAATTAATAGAATATAAACGCTCACTGAGAGCGTAGAAAATAGGTCAAATATCATTATTAAACTTTAAGACTCACTGAGAAAGAGGGCTGGATAGTACTGAAGAGCAAAAACTACACCTTAGTTTATTTTTTATTGCTGTTCTGTTTCTGGTCTTCCAATATTGTGGAAAACAATTATGCCTGTTGTTTGTAATAACAGAAGTGTTTACTACATCCGTAAGAAAAAAAAAGTGTCTTGCAGGTAGAATCCAGTGTCAGCCCTCCTGCTAGATTGCTTCTTATTGAGCTAAGATTTTTTTGTAAAGGCAAAAAAAAATTAATAAATCCCATTCAATGCTTCCTTGTGACTAATCTCTTCAGAAGAAATTAAGAGGGTGGTGAATGTGTTGATTTAAAATAACTTCTGTTCATTCATTGTAGTAGCTGAAGAGCTTCACTAGGCACTGTGAATTCTTTTGCTGAATGTAAGCTCCTGAGTCACTCTATTTTTGTCTAACGCAGCAGTAAATTCTCCATTGGCAGTTAATCTGTGTATATTATGTACTAAAGGCCCCAAATCAACCCACTTATAAGCAAATAAAATTCTGTTGATACTAGTGAAATTACCCAAGTGCTAAGTTTGCTACCTAATAATTCTTTACCACGTTGGTTCAGCAGAAAATGGTACTTGCTTTCTAATAAGGCTGACTACAGGTCCTTTTTATTTTTTTACTTTATTTGCTGTTACCATGCCTTTTCAAATGTTTCAGCATAATCATATGAGATGTTACATGACTTATTAGACAATGCTGCTGGCTTTGGGAAAGATATTTATATATTATATTTAGATCTATCTATATGTATGTATATGTTCTTTCTTTCCTCTTGTAATAAGATGTTTACAGTGAATCATTTTCTTCCTCAGGTAATTTTCCATGAAATAAAGTTGTCCACAAGCAAAAAAGCACCCCGTGATTGCCTTTGACTACAGTAAATACTAGTTAGATGATAAGCTTTGCTGCTGATATAAAATCATCAAGCCCATACTGGCATCTTATTTGCTTTCAAGACTGAATACACCACAAGGAATCATAGAATCATAGAACAGTTTGCTTGGAAGGGCTTTAAAGATCATCTAGTTCCAGCCCCTCTGCCATGGGCAGGGACACCTCCCACTGTAACAAGTGACAGGACAAGAGGAAACGGCCTGAAGTTGCCCCAGAGTAGGTTTAGTTTGGATACTGGGAAAAATTTCTTCACTGAAAGGGTTATCAAACAATGGAACAGGCTGCCCAGGTTGAGTCACCATCCCTGGAGGTATTTAAAAGATGGGTAGATGTAGTGCTGAGGGACATGGTTTAGTGGTGGCTTAGGCAGTGTTTAGGTTTACGGTTGGACTGAATGATCTTAAAGGTTTTTTCCAACCTAAATGATTCTACGGTTCTATGATTCTATGACCCTACTTACATAACTTTGCTATAAAAATAATTCAGTATTAGTTTGGCAAAGTGAAGTTGATGCTAACTAGTTGATGAATTTAATTTCCACTGCCAGAATCTTTTTCAGTGGTTATATATCAATATCCTGTGAATGCAGCAATAAAATATCTGTAACTGTTATGCATATACACCTATATTCACAACTTGCTTATCTCCACTGACAGTGTGGAATAAATAAGAATCATGTATTACTGCTCCAGCATAGATTCAGCTTCTCTATGAACCTAATATTAATGTTTCCCCTTGAACTTGCTTCATCATTTGTTTATTTAGGTATGATAAGTGATGTCAGACATTAGGCTTTTTTTAAAGACAGCAGCAACGACAATCAGCTTTAAAGATGAGAAGTGACTTGAGCTTTTAGACCTTGAAATAACCTGCTTAGCAAGCTATCTCTATGCGTGGCACTATGTATTACTTGTAAATGAACTCTAAAATGTATAATATCTCAGAATTGATATGCTGAATTAAATTAAATCCTGGCCATTATCTATCATGATGCTGTGTGTGTTTTTAATGGTAAATTGGCTGATCTTTGTGCTTAAGAACCAGAGGATGGTTTGCTACATCAACACTCAGTTCCTGGAATAACAGTAGGATAGCAGAATAGTAGAGCAGAAATTCTCAACAACCAGTGAAATTTCTTAATCCAGAAACCAAAGCAAACAAGATCTTACTATCAGACATCTGGAGAAGAGGAAATGTGAGACCTCACATGGGTTTGCTTACAGCTGCACAGAGATTCCAGAGTGCACCTTCCTACTTTTGCTATCTTAATGGAAATAAATCTCCTTCTCTTTTAAATAACTTTCAGAAGAAAGGGTATAGGATTTTGCTTCTACCAGATTTGAAGATTTTCTTGCTCTCTAAGTGAGGTGCAGCACAGTTCTTTTCCATTTTTTAATTTCTTGCCACATGTGTGTGAAGCTGTACAGTCCAGGTATTCCCAGGTCTAGGAACAGAGATGCCTTCACCTCTGTGATTCACTGCAGTTTAATTAGACACTTCCCATAAACTCCTCTCCAGTGAGTTAAATCTGATTCTTCAGTTGAGTTCCAACTGCATAGACACCTTTGCAAGACAGATGACAAATATCTTGTGACATAAGAATTTTCCATTTTTTCATCTTCAACAACTTTCATGTGGCAAGAGAAGATAGCATGACCAAGGGCTAATAACACAACAAATGATTCCTTCTGAGATCATATAAAAGACTGATTTTGACTTTTTCAACTGGACAACTGCTAATAGTCTCCTGTAACTATGGAATAAATGAGGAAATAAAAACAATTTAAATCTAAGTTTGTAATTTACATAATTTGTTTATCCAGCTCACAACTTCTCAATGCATTTTTACATGAGTTTCTCTCATGCATACAGGGTTTCTTTCCCATTTACCATTTTTCTGCCTTGCTCTGTTCTTTAATGAGTCCCTCTAAGAAATAGCTATTATTGCTGTCAGGTAATGGAAAAACAGGCAATGGCATTTTTTGCTTTTGAGCACAGTCACTACTGCATCCAATAACCACTTTTCCTTTTCTAGGCAGTGTACACCACATGGGTTTCATTTTATAATCCAGAAGAAAGTGTCACAGCCAAATTGTCTGTATTAGAAACACTGAGAAGATTCTCTTTTTCATCACTGTTTCTACACATAGCAGAGAGAGAAAGAGATATTACTTAACCTTGAGAACAGTGGATTTAATTGTTAATATATTTTTAGGCAAGCCTTTGAATTTACTTTTCTCATTTTGGATGAACAGAATTCCAAGCTGGAAGCCGAAGCACTGTTGGTGCATATAGATAGATAGCATATTTGTCTCTTTATAACAGGCATAATTAGTCTTATCTGTGCAATTATACACACAAAAATACATTCTCAAAGCTTAGACATACGCTTTCTTTCTAGTACTGATTCACTGGAAAGAAAATCTCTCCCATCTTACTCATACATATTTATGCCTCGTTTTTATTCCCAAAAAGATTTTGTTTAAAAACTATGTCCAATACTGTCTGGTTTAGTTCATAAGACTAAAAAAACCCAAGTGCCTAGTCAACAAAAAACCTCAGCCTTTCCTGTAGGCAGTGTTAACTGTCCTTCTTCTAGATTCAAATGATCAGACATTCAAAACTGCTGATTATGAACAGATCCCTTCAAAATCAGTAGGAGTAGCAGTACTTACACCTTTGAGAAATTCAGGTGAAAAATGAAGTGTGGAAGTATGTAAACTCTGTAATCTGCCTGCAAACTAGACACCAGTAACCAAATATATTTCAAGACAGCAGTAAATCCACGCTCATCTTTGTATTGCTACATCATGATTTTTCCCATCTATGAAGACCAACAGAGCAGAAATCTTGCTAATTTATATCCTGAGTTTTTTCCCCTCAGTTCCAGTATTTCTAGCATTCAGGATACTCATAGAATCATAGAATGGTTTGGGTTGGAAGGGACCTTGAAGATCATCTAGTTCCACCCCCCTATCATGGGCAGGGACATCTTTCACTAGACCAGGTTGCTCAAAGCCCCATCCAGCCTGGCCTTGAACACTTCCAAGGATGGGGGATCCACAGCTTCTCTGAGCAACCTGTTCCAGTGTCTCACCACCCTCACAGTAAAGAATTTCTTCCTAATATCTAATCTAAATCTCCCCTCTTTCAGTTTAAAATCATTACCCCTTGTCCTTTTACTACACTCCCTGATGAAAAAGTCCATCCCCATCTCTCCTGTAGGTACTGGGAGGCTGCTATAAGTTCTCCCTGGAGCCTTCTCTTCTCCAGGCTGAACAACCCCAATTCTCTCAGCCTGTCTTCAAAAGAAAGGTGCTCCAGCCTTATCATCATCTTCATGGACTCGCATCCATGAAGGACTCGCCTTTACCTCCCCTGGACTCGATCCAACAGGTCCACGTCTTTCTTATGTTGGGGGGCCCAGAGCAGTACTCCAGGTGGGGTGTCACTAGAGTGGACTAGGGGGGCAGAACCAGCTCTCTTAACCTGCTGGTCATTTCTTTTGATGCAGCCCAGGATGTGGTTGGCTTTCCGGGCTGAGAGTGAACATTGCTGGCTCATGTTGAGCTTCTCATCCACCAATACTCCCAAGTCTTTCTCCTCAGGGCTGCTCCCAATTCATTCTCCACCCAGCCTGTATTTGTGCTTGGGATTGCCTCAACCCAAGTGTAGGACCTTGCACTTATCCTGGTTGAACTTCATGAGGTTTGCATGGGCCCACCTCTCAAGCTTGTTCACGTCCCTCTGAATGGCATCCCTTCCCTCCAGTGTGTCGACCGCACCACACAGCTTGGTGTCATCAGCAAACCTGCTGAAGGTGCACACAATCCTATTGTCCAGATTACCAACAAAGATGTTAAACAGCGACGGTCCCAATACTGACCCCTGGAGAACACCACTCATTATTGGTTTCCGCTTGGACATTGAGCCATTGACTGCAACTCTTTGAGTAGGACCATCCAGCCAGTTCCTTATCCACTGAGTGGTCCATCCATCAAGTCCATGCCTCTCTGATTTAGAGACAAGGATGTCATGTGGGGCTGTGTCAAATGCTTTGCAGAAGTCCAGGCAGTTGATGTCAGTTGCTCATCTTTTATCCACCAATGCTGTAATGCTGTTGTGGAAGGCCACCAAATTTGTCAGGCATAATTTGCCCTTAGTGAAGCCATGCTGGCTGTCACCAATCACCTCCTTATTTTCTATGTGCCTTAGTAGAGTTTCCAGGAGGATCTGCTCCATGATCTTGCTGGGCACAGAGGTGAGTCTGACCGGCCTGTAGTTCCCCGGGTCTTCCTTTTTTCCCTTTTTAAAAATGGGGTTATGTTTCCCCTTTTGCAACCAGCAGAACTTCACCAGACTGCCACAACTTCTCAAATATGACAGAAAGTGGCTTGGCAACTTCATCCTCTAGTTCCCTGAGGACCCAAGGATGCATCTCATCAGGTCCCATGGATTTGTGCACCTTCAGGTTCCTTACATGGTCTAAGCCTGATGTTACCCTGCAGTGGGTGGCTCTTCACGTTCCCAGTCCCTGCCTTTGCCTTCTGCAACTAGGGTGGTGTGGTTAGAGCACTTTCCAGTGAAGACTGAAGCCAAAAAGGCATTAAGTCAGCCTTCTCCATATCCCTGGTAACCAGGTCTCCTGTTTCCTTCTGGAGAGGGCCCACATTTTCCCTAGTCTTCCTTTTATCGCTGACATACCTGTAGAAACTTTTCTTGTTGCCCTTGACATCCCTGGCCAGATTTAATCCTATCAGGGCTCTACCTTTCCCAACCCAACATGGCTGGTCAGACAATTTCTCTGTATTCCTCCTTGGTTACCCAGCCTTGTTTTCACTCTCTGCAGGCTTCCTTTTTGTGTTTTATCATCAATTAATTTATTTCATTTATTAATTATTTTACATCAACATTTAACAGCTATTAGCACAGCAATCTGTAAAGTTTAAAATATCAGCTAGATCGTGGTCCTTCCAGAAGGCAAGTAAAAGCACTAAGCATGAGAAAAAGTAATTTGAAATTCTTAAGGTGATGTAACAAACCTAAGGTTATTAGTAAATTGAGATTAAAGTGGGCAAAACATATTTCTAGTTTAGATAAGACATAGGCAAAGCAGTAATTCTCTTTCCTGAAATGTCTGCTTTTTTGCAGCTGCACAATGAAAGATTGCTTTCTTGCTACCTTTGAGATAAAACAAAAATACTTGCCTAATGAGCAAATTATAAAAAGAATCTAACCTGTACGTTCAAATGCAAGAGTCATTTTTCACACTTTTAAAGCCAAAACTCATGTTTCAGCATTTAATAGGATGAGTTATTTCACAAGCACAATTCTCCACCTTAAGTGCATAATAATGTCAGAATGTGCACAGGCAAGATAAATCCAAGTGTTTCTCTTTGATTTCAGTGTAGTGAAATTTCAGAGATTTTCTTTATTATGCAGCATGCATGTTTTGTGCTACAAAGTTTTATAGCCTCGTAATGATTTTATGCAACATTTTTGAAAAGACACTAATATTGTACAAGTTGATATTTAGAGTAGACTTAAGAGAGCATAAAACTAATAACTGTCACTTCTACATAGTGCTGTCAAACATGACTAGTGATCATTGTGGTATTAATATCAGTAATTCTTCTTGGAAGCATTTAAACTTAGCACTGCTATCACTACTGAATGTGCTTATATCAGCTACTGTAATCGTTTTTCTAATGCCATAAATTTCTTCAGTTAATTATAAACAAATTGGCATACTTAATTATTGGGTCCTGATAATAATATATTACCTCAGGTATGTGTGAAAGTTACTAGCAGTGATGTAGCTCAATTAATGAGGCCAAACACTATAAGCTTGTAACTACCAAAAGGCATACTAGTACCCCTAGAAAAGAAAATTAGGTGTCTTCAATATAGAAACGAAGCAAGAGTGCACTGAGTTGAGGGCAAAGTGATGCTGACATGTTAAGTTTAAGTAACTCTGAACTTACATAGTATAACAGAGAAAAATCTTGCCTAATACTTAACTTCTTACAGAATAAACAAAACGGACTGACTGAAACAAATTGCCTTGTCACTTGTCAGCTCAATCAGAAACGAGCAGCTATAGCTTTGTTCCTAAGTAGAACAAAGAAACATAGGGAAAACTAGGCATAATAAATTCCTTAATTCTGTTTAGCAGAATTCTATTTACCAGAATTGATGACCGATCTGTTTCTCAAGCTATCTGGACCCATCTGTCTACGTTAAGTTAGAACTATGCAAGTGGCTTCATGGGAGATAGAGGTATCCCAGGGCCTTGTTCTTTGGTGGGGTTTGGTAGCAGGGCTTTGCTAGTGGTAGGATTTATAACATTCAAGGAATGTTCCTGATTTTCATGTAGACCAGTGAAGAGAATAGGATGTCATCTACTAGGTCACCAAAGCTACCAGGCTGAGGTAGGTGACTTCAGATAGCTATGAGGAAAAGCTAAGAAGATATCCTGGTGCAATAAACCATGCTTTTCTTCAGTATTCTGGGACTAACTTTATTTTGGAAAGTTTTGATGCTTTGTCCCTTCTTATTCATTAGCTTAGTGGCTAAAACCTTTACAGACAAAGAGGAAATCTGGTCTTGGTGTCTAACTCTGTCTGAGGGCTATTTACAATCACGCTAGTTTTCCAGCAAAAGGAATAAATTACTATTGGCACTTTTACGAGGGAAAAAGGGAAGTATAGGGATGCTCTCATAATGCTTGGTGGAATTATTTCAGTTTAAAGCAGCCGTTTTTTATTATAAATTCTATATATTTCCAAACATAACTTTTGCATACTGCATAAACAAAAATAAAATGAATCAGGGCCTTGTTTTGCTGTCTTACAAGTAAAGGTCTCAGCACAGTAAGTAGTGCAAGAATCTTTTTCTGATGCCCCATCTTGACTTCCAGGCTTAGCAATGCCTATCAGTAAGCACCACATCTCCATGAGTAATATACGATATATAAGCAGCAAATTTTTGTATCATCCTGCAAAGGTCATAGCTGCATTTTTCCTCCTTACGTTAGCCCAGCCAATTCTAAGAGACTTCACCCAAACCTTACACTTTTAAAGGGTATAAAAGTCTCATGATCCAACAGCCTACCTAATCTACTATGCAGTCTCTGAAAGACAGCAACTTTTATTATATTGCATTTTATGCAGTTCCTGTACTTCTTACACTTCTGTATTTAATTGTATCAACTCATTATTGTTTGTTAGACTCAAGTCAATTCATTATTGTAATAAGTAATGAACAGAAAATATGAAATGTCACAGTGTTGTAGAAAAAATCATCTAGATGATCTCTAAAGGTCCCTTCCAACTCTGACAATTCCGTGACAATCCATGACAACTTCAGCTACTTTCCCCAGAAAGAAAATAATCTGAAATTTACAAATTGCCCAAAAAAGAAACACTGCAAGATAAAAAATTCTTTTTCTCATTTGTTTTCTCATTTTCTGTTAGCCATAGAAACTGTTCGTGTGAACTTTGTGCTTATATAGCATAATTGCTTACACCCAAGTGCTTTGGGTTATCTACATTATCATTTAATCCTATACATATCTGTGAAGTGCTGAGTGCTATAAAAATTAACACTTGAAGGAGCACAATAAATGACTGAGTTAGCAAAGTGAAATTACCCTTTCATCAGTGCAGCCAGTTTATAATGATATGTGACTATTACAGCGTAGCATAGACTGGTACTTGAATGGTTGAAAATTAGTTTGCTTGGTAATACAGTTATATTATTTCCTTTTCTTCCTGGGAGTAGAAGAGAGGTAGAATGAAAGAGAAGGAGGGATGAGAAAGATGGAGCAAAAATCCAGCTTCTGGAAACACAAATCAAGCCCCTTTAGCACAATCCACACTCGAAACTGAGATGTTTTGGTATTTCCTTTGAATTTCATTAACTGCCAGGGAAAGGCCTACTGGAGATAAAGCATATCCTTGATGATATGCTTTATCCTTTATGAATGAAAGCATATCCTTTATGAATGAGTCCTTGGTTCTAGAGAACATGCCAAGCTACAGAAGGCAATTGGCTCTAGAGAAAGGATAGTTCAGGGCACGCTCTCTGAATACTTATGCAACTGTTACCACTGACCTTTGAAATTACATTCCAAATATTAGAAAAACATTTGAGCAGTCTCTCCACTTAATTATCAGAAATGAATATGTCATTTAATGCTAAACAGCCTAAAATACAGGTTCTACTAGATCTGCTTAGCAGATCTCAGTTATTGCCTAGTGCATGAAAATTGCTTGCAACTTAGATTTACTTTTCCCTTTAGAAGGCAAGGACTTTATGTCCAAGTCCTTGTAATGATAAAATGCCATAAAATGTCTTCTTATCCATGCATTTACTCTAGAAGGCCTTTGACCAGTACCATTTTCAAACAGCCAAATGGATTTACCTCTGCTTGCAATTTATTAAGAAAAGCACAATATTTTTAAATAGTACCAAAGATTGGTATTTTTGAAGGGCTAGCTGTGCATTGCCATATATAAATCTAGTAATAAATTAGCAATAGACAGTAATTTGCACACAGCAAAATTAAATCAAGTTACTCTTGGCAAGCCAGCCAGCTTGAAATTTATCATCTCCATATACTTACATAGGAATAAATGTGCATCAGGTGCCACATGACCACACTGTGTGCTGAAGCTCTCAGCCTGGAAGGCACTACTTGGAAAAATGGAACAATGTGCAGAAGAAAATAAATTGAAACTGTTCTTGCTGTTCTCCATTCTGGCACCAAACTCACGTGAAGATGAGCCTACCAGGCCCTCCTCCTACTAGCACGTGTGTTAAATTACAGTCTCCTATTATGAATGGGAGCCCCAGAAATCATGTAAACTGTTTACAGCTGCTTTGCAGAGGGCATCCTACTGAACAGATCTTGTTGCGCTGACAAGTTCTGCTACAAAGTCAAAACAGTTTTACACCTGTAATAACTTTTCTTGTATTTTCTCTCCTGAGAGAGCTGAATGTATGACCTAGCAGGTGTTTTTCACCTTTAATTTGTCTATTTATCTCTCTCACTGGATACAGAAGTATCAAAATGAAACTGCTATGGGCCTTGAATATTTCTGTCACTGCACAGAGGTGTTTTCTAAAATGTCTGGATCTAGGTTTCAGGGTCAACGGTAATGTATTTAGGGTCTTAAGAGCCAGTGGCTTGTGATATGTAACAGCCCACCCAATTTTTTTTAACTTTGTTAAAAAGCATTTGGCATTTTCTCCACCCAGAACTGGTACAACAATTTCATCCTGTCTCAGCATTCCTAAAACAGTCAAGCTCATTATCAGGCTGAGAGATTTTCTGTCAAAGGTGGATGTGAGCCACACACATTCATCCTTATTCTCACGTGCTTTCAGTTCAGGAAATGTCCAGGTTTTTTGGCAGAAGCGATTCTGTCAACCTTTCTCTTTCATCCACTATTGATTATCAAGCTAATAGCTCTCAGAGACAGATATCTACACTTGAGTTTTTGAGGGCACAGGTCTAGAGGTACAGTCCCAATGTACTGATTTACTTCACTGTTTGTTACTGATCAGATACTGCTGTTGTCATTTATTAATGAAATTCACATGAATAATAGCTGCTTTCTGTCTTTTTTAAATTACCGACCTGACCTAGAACATCTCTTACTTTTATCCTAAGAATAAAGGATTTTTTTTACTAAAAAAGTACTGAAAAAGACAAAGCATTGGCCACAATATACCCATAAGCAACATTTTCTTTTATGTTAACCTAAACTCCAGGTCTAGTCATGTCAAATAGGCGTATAATATGAAACCCTACTTTATTTTGTTCTCAAATCTCCTTTTACGTTGCACTGATTCTGCATTGCTCTTGCCTGACCTACTTCACAGCAAGATTTACTCTTCTTCTCATGAACTGTGCTTTTGTTTGTCATCTCATGGGATCACCCAAACAACAAGAACTTTAACATCAATGGAATTACTAATAAATAAGGGAGCTTTTATACCAAATGAAGCACAAACTATCTCAGAAATGCTGAGGTAGTAGACATAGATAGTAGACATACAACAGAGGTATGACCTTAATAAGAAGGTCCCGTTGTTTCCTTCATTTTAAATATAGAGAGTAATTCAGGCTGAATGAGAATACTTTATTAATAGTTAGACCTTCCACTTCCTACCAGCAATGATTAGGTAACATTTGATATTTTTTAGCAAAAAACTAAGGCATTTTTAAGAGACAAAATCTTTAACAAAATATCTTCATTAAAAGATATGCATAAATATTTCACCATTTAATAAACTTTATCTACATGAAAAGTAACATGCTTACTGCCTTGTACCATCAGAACTACCAGCAGCACATGCCTATGAGCCACCAATTTATACTTATTCAACAACTTTTTATTCTTCCCCTTCTTTTCTGCTTAACAATGCAAGAAATCTGCTGGTAAAAATATTACACAGCTTTAAATCACTAGGTTTGCCACAGGAAATAATTCATGAAAACAGTAACCTTCATATAAACTTGTTTATGTATGTACTGAGGGAGAAATTCTTCCTGGCATGAAAGTTGACAGCAAGAAAGGTTCTTGACATAAGGTGTAGATTTAAACAAGAAACAAGATTCACTTCACCATCTATGCATAATTTCAAACTTAGGGATTCAAGAGTGTCTTCACATCTGGTTTATGAATACTGCTGACCATTCAATGACTCTACTGAGTTTTGGTGCATCGCACAGTACTAGAACCTTCACCAATGATGCCAAAGACTATTCAAAGTGTCATTTAAAATAGCTAGTGTTGCAGTGTCACATGCTTTTACACATTTTGGTCAAAGCCAGAAGAGCATCCTGCAGAACGTCTTGCATAATATCAGTCTATAATATAACCTGTTTACTGAGAAGTTTCTTGAGTAATTATGATATTCTACACTTAGTGTAATAATTTATGGTTGCATTTACTACTGAAGAAAGACATTGGATGATCATGATAATTACAAACCTGCACAGAACAGTTCAATTAAAATGTAGGCAACAGAAAATGCTAATGTTTTTCAATGACTAATCAAGACACAGATTCTATAGCTGGAAAATCTTCCAGAGCTTGGTATCTGGGTCATACAGCTGCTAAATTTGCCTTCTGTGTAGCAACATCAACAGAGAAAGCAGTTGAAGGGGATTCACATTTACATTTCTCACCAGGTTAAACAAGAGCAGGCACTATGAATTGCATATTCAGGGAGCTGTATTTAGTGCTGCAGTGCTACAGTGGTAGGTGGTTTTCTTTTTCTAAACCTAAAGTAATGCCCAGAAAAGACCAGCTATATTCTGTACATATGTGTACAATATATAGGTTTAGAATGCAAGCTAAAAAGGCTTAAGATAGTGTAATAGTTGTTGTCTCCTTAGGCAGCACGAAGACCGACGTGTTACTGAAGAGCTAGCAGTGTGAAACATTGAGACACGGGATTGTAACTCCGCTAGGTCAACTGATCTAAGATTTTTCAAGAAGGGCTATCATTTTATGGTCACTGGCAATTCTGGCTCAAAATGCCCGAGTCTGTCAAATTTATATTGATTTAAACCTTAATCTATATTTTAGTTCACTCACCAAATTATGCATAACAGAAATGTGTGTATCAGAATCTGGCCCTGGCATGAAATGGCTCTTTAGGGTCAAGATGCTTTCTTATCTATTTCCTACTTCCTCACTACAGTAAGAGTTCAATTCAAGTGATGATAATCATTAAGTGATGACCAAGACAGGAATTCAATTTTTAAGTCTGCAGACACTATGGTTCAAACCAAAGATTAAATGGAAAAACACCTCAAACCTACTCATCACAGAGACTAACTGCTGGTTCCTTTGCACATGTGTTTATTAAATAAAATTCTTCAAGTAGCTGTAATAATTAAAAAGACTAGATACTAATTTAGGACCTAGATTCTCCTGCTCTTGGAACTAATCCTTTTTTATTACGACAACCCAATTGAAAAGTATCACTACGAGCATTACTGTGTTGGTAAAGACCCATTAAAAAAGACCAGTCAGTAGCTCCACACAGTACAAAAAAAGGACAAATACATGTAATGAAAGGTGTCTTTACACACAGTCCATAATACATAACTGCAGCTGGCAAAAGTAATGTGATGAGCATTTTCTTTAACTGATTATTTATCTGAAATCTTGAATTATTAATGTATCAAGCATAAAGATTGCCGGTTTTATACTAAATGTGTACTGGAATACTTTGTATCTTCTCACTATCTAAGAACCTGGCCATAACTTGACTGATTACAAGCCCTACACACTTTTGCAACTTTACAACTGCATGCATGGAACAATAGAAATTTTGTGCTGCGTAGATTTGTTCAGTGGATGAATGATTTGTGAAATAACAACTCAAATTCTTCCTGACATTGAAAGGTGGTAGCATCCTACTCAACATTTTGACAAATCTTTCTCCACCAAATTAATCCTTCCTACAATGAAAACAGGTAGCACTCCATTCAACTGGCATGAAAACGTCACAGAAGCTTTTGATCGTGGAAGTTTGCATTTTGCCAAGAGTATTTGAGCTTTTATATTAAATATTTGATCATATAAATCATAAGACAACTAAAGTACTTCACTAAAAGGCTTTTTTAGGAAAATTTTTCCATCCAGTAATCATTTATGACCGTCCATTTAGGACTTAGTTCCTCCTAGAATTCATCAGACCCAGAGTACTTTCTCAATAATTTATTTCCATTTGCTTTTCTGTTGAATAGAAGACATGACCTTGATGAAAAAAAGTTCTCAGATAACCCATCAGAATGGGCTATTTCACTTATGGTAAACACTGTTTGTTCCCTGGTCTGATGAGAGTCAAATTACTATATAATTTACCCTTTCTCTTTTATTATATATGGAAGAGATTTTGGGCTTCACCTCTTAGTGATTGGAACGTACAAAAGAGATGCAGTAGGTTTTGCTGACTGCAGGTTCTAAGGGACCTTTGCTGCAAAGTTTCCTGAAGTGATCTAGAAGCAGCTGAGGTGTCCACCAGAACTGAAGAACTCCACCAGACTGAAGGTTAGGGAATGGTTCTGGACCACTGGAGAGTACAAACTAGGCCTTTAAATCTTTAGATTTCCACTGCACCTTCTTTCTGTGGCTAGATAACAGACTTTTAGGATATTCTGGACTATAAGCTTGTATTCCTGAGAAAAGTCAAAGTAATCATTTCCAATGGCACTCACAAAGTCCAGATAAGCGAATTTAATCCTTTTTATCACCTCTTCCTGTCCCTCTGTTCATTTCCCTGCTATTATGGATGTTCAAAACTCTGCTGTCCCCTTCTAATTGTTGCTGGTTTTTAGATTAAACCATTTGCAGAACCTCTTCACTAAGGAAAGTGCTCCTCTCCTGTCTTGTTTCATCTGTTTCAATAGCTGTGAACAAGAAATAATGAACAGTATTCCTGCTTTGTTATTTTACCAGCATGGAATAAAACCCATGTTAGTCCCATATCTTTTAATTGGACAACTGGTGAAATAAGGAACAAATCACCAGAAGAATGTTAAAAATTAACAAAAGTAAATACTTAGAAATTACTTTGTCTCAATAAAAAGGCAGTCACAAGAATGCAGATTAAATGCACGTCTTAAAAAAACTCTTTATCAACAATTAAAGTCTTTGCAGTGTGAATAACATCCAAAAGAAAACTGTTGCTAATAAATGTGAATCTTTTGGAATCTATTCATGTAAGCTGACCTGTTCAAAGATGCAACATACTTCAATTTTAATCATCTTTATATTAAAAAAAATATGAATCGTTCACCTGTCCTTTGTCTATTTTTTGTCTCATGACACCATCAGTTCACACATTTCTGGTATCTCAGCTGTGTCTAGGGATTGGAGTCCAGCAATTAGAGAGAAGCCACTCCTCAGAGCAGTCTGCCCCCTGGACTACAGCCTTTTTTGGGGGCCCTTCACCATAATGTGGTCCTACAGAGCAGAGGTGATGTGTGACAGCCTCAGGTGACACAGTGCGCACTGCTTCACAGACAAGACAATTAAATAGCTGAAATCTGTCTTCAACCAGGGAAAACTGTTTTTAGCATCAAAAACATGGTACAGGAAGACCTACGGAATGACAGATTCTAGTCACATCTCACAAAGCATTTCTGAGGAAGAAAGAGTCTCAAAGAAACTCTTTTATTTAACTATTGTACTGGTGGCTCAAGGGGATGAGGTAAGATTCAATCTAAGCCTGCCCTAAAACTGCCTCCCTCAGGTCTACTTCTTGTTAGATACTTGCACAGTTCACAGCCTGGCATTGTGCCACAGCACTTCTCACGAAACTACCTCCAATGTCTGAACAATGTCATACGAAGGTCAAGAAATTGCCGGGGCCTGTATACAATTACTCATTTACCCTTATAAACACAATTTCCTGTTAACAGATGAAGGCAGTTTTGCAGGCACATCCATGTTGCTCTACACTAAGCATGATTAAACTTAGATTTCCTCCCTCATACACTGTTTCACTTATCTCAAATAGCACAACATAGAGACTGTGACACCAGCTATGATGAAAAAGAAAAGAGAGTGCAGCTACACCATAGGCAACTCTGCAGAATAACAACAGTAAGAAGACCAAAACCCCTCCAGTAAGAGTATTAAAAGATTATTTTGGAGAATGATGTAAGCATGAAGTCAAGACAGGTATACATACAAATTCATGTTGCAGAACCAAATGATCAACAGTGCTCTCTTGTGAGCAAGCACTGGGAAAAAAATACGTGACAAATAGCACAATACTTATTTTATGTAATCTCTCCCAAAAGGACCACCACCAATGATCGGCTCAGTTTTTTCTTCCATCATCAATCACCTAGAGATTTTAAAACTGTTATTGAATGACAGTTTCAAAAATTTTGCTTTGGAAACACTAAATAGTTTTATTTCAACCTTTTCAATGAAAATTCAACTTTCAGCAAGGGATCCACTTACTTGATTTCAATCCAGTTAACTGTTAAGTGGCATTTTCTAGATGCAATATGTCACAACTGGATACATACTTAGGAAACTTTTTGTGTCCTTCTTCCTGCATAGGCCAAGCTCTATGGACAGTTTACCTATCTTACATGCTGTGACACGCTAAAACATGCTACAACAGACTGCAGGAAGTAATGACAAAGGGAAACTCACAGAGGATCCTTGAGACAGTTCAGGTTTGAGGGGTGTAAATTCCCCAACAGGGAAATTCTGATTCATCTGCTATTTAGTGGATTTGAAATGAAACATTTCAGGGCACTTTTACAAAATGTAGTATTCAGATTTACCACTAGGAAAAAAAATGTTTGGTTTTGATAAAAATCTCAGTTTTCACAGAGAACATTCTGATTATGAGTCAGTTAATTCTCAGAGTACTTACTGACATTCTGATGCCTTTAAGCAAAGTGTTTCATTTTCCTCTAGTTATTTTAGTTACTCACAGGTGGAGTTCATTCTCTAAACACAGAGTGCTGTCTGAACAGGGGCAGTCACCGTCCTACCCTATCTTGTTCCAAGTGGTGGAAGATCAGCCTTGGGAAAAAAAATGTAGAAACATACTGCAAGTGATTGTCCCTTCTATTAAGAGTTTGCCACATCAACAAATGGTGTGTTGCTATATTCCTTTACAAATGGGATAATCAGAGAAGATAGGAGTTACCTTTTTCTTACAGAAAATTTTTAACAGCCGGAAAAGGTTGCCACACACCCCAGCCTTGTGCCTGAACAGTGTCACTATCTTCCCTTGCTAGCAAATATGGTTTATGCTAGAAGTAAGGTTTGGATTCACAGTAAAGAAAAAAATAGAAAAGTGGAAAACTTCTAGTGGTAAATGATTCTCTATTTACTTCATTCAATCAGAACAAACGCGTACACCTATTTTGCTAAATTATCACCTACCCATTCTCATTTTATTAGCCTCTTCAAAGAGATGGCTCTCCCCTCAAACCAATTAGTTCCTTTCCTTTACTGTACAGTCAAAAAACTCTCCTTAACTTATTACCTAAGTCAAGATTTCAACTAAGGTCACAAGAAATTAAATATTAGCACTTATTGCACCATGCTGTTCCAAGGAGTAATTTCCACACAGCAAGATAAATAAAAGCTATCTTTCACAGCTTAAGATTTCCGCAGGATAAGCATGGCAAAAAGGAAAAAAAAAAAAAAAAATACTCAGGAAGTAGGGCTTTTTTCAAAATAGCTTTTCATTTAAAAAAAATAATAAAATTGTTCTAGACTATGGCAAAGAAATATATTTTATCCCTTCATAATCTTTCACATATATAGTCTTCTGTATACAAAAATCTGATAAGTTTCTTGTACATAATTTTAAAATATAAAATATTTGTAAAGAAATATATACAACATAAAGGCCTCTATAGTGTGGGAAGAATTTAAAGTGTAATTGGTTTCAAAGAGTACAGACTCAAGCAATTGCAGACTGCTTTTGCAAAAGTCTCATTGTACTTGCAGATAAAATGCTGAGAACTGCCTGACGTGACAAATGTCAAGTACAAGTGTTGAATTACTCCCCCCCGTCACCACTATGTATCTAATTTGACAAAAAGATAAGCCTAATGACCCAGATGAGACTAAGAAAATGAACAAAATAAGGCTTCAGTAAGAACAGTTTGCAAAACAGGGATCTGCTGCCTCTGTAAGCATCTAAACAAAACACAAAAACACTGCCCGGAGAAGCAGCCAAAAATAAAAGAGAAAATCTCCAGAGCAGATGCAAAACAAGCGTATAGCTGTATTTTTCTCAAAATTCTCTGGGACTAACCCTTTAAAAAGAGGTCAGTCAAGAAATGTGGATTTAGATTCCAAATCAAATCCCTGTACATTTTATGTGACCCCATATACAGCATTCAAGCCTCTTCCAATGATACTCTGGAACTTTTTACAATCCTATGGCTTACTGAAGCAACAAGTTACATACCTTTTAGGTTAATAATGTGATAGGGTTAGTTTGCCAGCCACCTGGCTACCAAAGACAAGTCAGTACAGGGCTTGGCAGCTCATTCGATACTCATCACAATTTGAATCCATCACAGACAGCCATGGAAGCTATTTCTTTCAACTATGATGGCTTTTTTAAAGGAAGAGAGGAAGGGTTTTATTTTGAAAATATTAACATCTTTTCTCTCTGCACATTACAGTTGGCAGGATAGCCTGTGTCCATGCAAAAGACATCTTGAGGAGACAAAAGTACAAAGTGAAGTGAGAACAAACATAGGTTTCTGCTCTTCAGTCTGGCAGGACTACCTAGACAGAGACAAAACTGGAGTTTGTAGGCTGCCACACAAACTGGCTAACTGACGCAATCAGCTTATAGGGAGAAGGTCCTATACAAAAGGTTAGTGGTAGCAATGAAAAGAAGCTTTGCCTCAGCAGTACTTATCACTGAACACATACTTTTTCTGGCCTGCTGGTTCAGCATACGTGGAGTTTGTTTTTCTCAATTTTGTAGACTACGTCTGCTCTGACTGAAAAACTCCCATTTACTTCAAGGGCAGCAAACTCAGATTGATATCGTGTGCTTCAGAAAGGGTCATTTCTGTATCAGATGGCTGATACAGAAACCATACATAGAGGGCTAAACCTTGTCATCTCGTGTAGATGATTGTGAAAACTGTGTATGCAATTTTTCAAATTGCTTGAGTTACTGTTGGTAGAGAAGGTTAATTCAGCTTAGACCCTTTTCTGAGAATAACCTCAGCCTAAATAGTACGATTATATAAATTAAAACCAATTACAGTAGCTGTATTTCAAAACCTATTGTTCTATTCCCAGCCCAGAATAGCAAAAGCATCCTGTTATTTGGAACAAGTAAACAAATGAACATCTGTGGATCTTTGCAACAGAAACTTTTAATTCTAACCTATGTCAGATTTGATGTCTCAGCAAAGTGTAACATTTTAAGCACTTCTATATGAATATAACACAGATAACAGTCCAGTGAACTTGCTGCACTATAACAACATCATCAACAGTACTAATGTTACTGATCCAAGATCCAGCACTCCACTCCTGAGGAAAGGCAACGGATATTTGGTTGCACCAAGAGCACTGAACTATTTGATGTCAGGACTGTGTGAACAGAGGAAAATCCTCTAGAACATTCCCACTGGCCCTCTGACTACAGTGGCCAAACTCTGTGGAAGACTTAATGAAAACATTTGGGCAAAATTCACCAGGGACAATTCAGAGATAACAATAAATAACAGTAACACATTAGTAAATCTCAGAACACTTTACAAGACAGATACAATTCATGCTTGCAGCTAGAGAAACAAAGACAGACACAATAGTAACAAAGCAGTGCGAGTTGTTCAGTAAGTCAAAGGAACAGCTCAGAATTGAACGTGCATCCTCTTTATCTGTATTTACAGTATTTGTCCCAGATGCTAAATGGACCTAACTCAGAATTCATTGAAATAAACTGCAAAATCTCACAGAGAACCAAAGGAGCTTAGCAGTAAATCTTACACACAGATACTGATCCAAGAAAGCACACACTCAAGAGAAACCACTCAAATCAATCCCCAAGCAAGAAAAGAGCTAAAACCAGAAATAAAGTTCTCTGTTCTGACAGAGAATCCTAGCATCTGTTTGATGACTGAACTACCTATCTAAAAGGTTTTATTGCCTAGGAAATAAGTGAGTCTCAGAGCCATATTAGGAACAGTATTGCCTTAGGTGAGACTGCGAGACTGCAAAATAAACAGGACTCCAAGTTCTCTTTAAAGCTTTTATAGAGTTTTAAATATATATTTAAAATTACAACCATGGGCAAGTGAATTGGTAGTAAAAATGAGACTGTTTTGAACGACTGATAGAAATTGATCTTAGTGCCATTCATTGTTCCTTCTCGAGTGGAAATACAGTACGTTAATGAGAGATTCATTGCAGGGCACCAGATGGTTTAATGGAAAATGAACAAGACTATAGTTTGCAGGTCTGCAGTTGTTTTTCACTGTCATTCCTCATATGACCACTCTGCTCTACGGAACTTGTCATTCAAGACTTTCAGGAAGATGTCTGAGCTGTGCTAAGAAATACCATAATTTTCAGTTTAAATCTGTTCAGAACACCTCTGTAATTTTCAATGGTCTAAGTCCAAGATTTTCTCTTTCTACTAAAAAAAAACTGCATCATTTTACTGTGTAGATGTTAGTAGCTCAAGCTAAACATACTGCTTCATTTCCTGAACATAAAAACAATTTTAAAAGTAGTTTGTCCATGTTTTTAAATGGCTAGAAGAATTTCATCATGCATCTTGTCACTTGGATATAGCACCATCTAAATGCTACAGAAGGTAGGAAGACAAACCCACTATCAGTGGAATGCCACAGAAATCAACAGGTCTCAGAGCTAGTGAGACTCAGCTAATTAAAATGCTGCTGTTGCTCACCACAAGAAAAGGCACTGCTCAAATTTTTAAAAGATAAGATTTTTTACAGATATTTAAAATGAATTATTCATATATTGAAATGCAAATTGCAGTATGTAACTGTCACTGTCAGGTTACAATAATCTTCTCAAAGCCTGCAATGCAGATTGCAAATGTTCATTATGCATATACCAGCTTTGAAGAACCAGCTATTTATTAGCACTGGATCTTGTAAGCTACACTTCAGTTTTTTGCTATTGGAATTCCTTGAAAGGTTTGCAAATATTTGTGATTTATTGTTGATATTTTACTTATTTAGTGCCAAAAAAGCTCTGAATGCTTTTTGCGTTCCCATGTGAGCTTACAACTTAAAATACAGAGCAATAAACGAGAAGATCCAATGACAGATCACAGGAAATATTAGTATTCATATTGCATTAGCAGCAAGTTCAAAATAATGGCCCCCACATATTAAGGCGCCTTTGAAGCAGACAACATATTTTGCAATACCGGAGACTGCGCTAGGCAAGACAGAAAGTATCTAAGGGAGATCGATGGTGAGCGTGAGAAAAAGTGACAATAGTTAATCACACAATTAGTTTGGTTAATCAAATTAAAAAATTGTTCCATGTATCTTTTAATTTAGTTTGGTTTATTGTTCCTTGGAAAATTGATTAAAAACATCAAATGCAAAAAAACTCTCAAAAAAGAAGCTCAAGTATAAAACTTCATCCTTCTTTTAATTTCTGCCAATTTAAAACTCAAATTTGAACATACCTCTGAGGAAAAAAAAATCACATGGTCAGAGTTTTCATTTCTCCTTCTGAAGCAACAGATTTAAGGCTTCTTCACCTTTCTGTGAGCATTTTACTGTAAAGTCACAGAAACTGGACATTTCCCTCCTGAAGCTGATCAGCTATTCCCTTCCTCAGAGTAATTCTTTACTGGGTTTTCATGCCAGTGGAGCCCTGCCATGCTGTGCGCTGCTTTATAGATAGCAGGTATGTTTCACAGCTGGATGACTTCACAGTTCAGAGAAGCACTCAACCAGGTAACAGATCCCAGTTACACTCCAGGCTGTCACAGGTGTCCAGGGTAACTCTGAAATGTCTACTGGACAAGACAGTTAAACCTTAATACTCTTTGAAAGCAACTCACCTAGATAGTTTCAGTGACATTACTGAGACTTAATAATCTAAGTAAAGTTCTCATTATTTTTCCATTTGTGTTTCTTTTCTAAAATAGTAATACTGTTTCTCCCTTTCTCTCAACTTCAATTTGTGTTGAATATCTACATGATAACCTCTTTTAAGCAAAGACTATGTGTGTATCAAATGTGTGCAGTCACTGATGCAAATTGGTTTTGATCCTACTGTTTTCCAGTATGAGTAAAGCAAATACTTAATAAAAAGGGATCAGTTTTGTCACAAAAATAAAAACCTTTGAACATCCCAGACATCTGTTCACAGATCTTGCAGAAAGATAGTTTCAGTTATAATAAATGCCTGCTATTCAGTTCTTTCAATACAAACACTTGCTGTAGATTTCATAGTAAACTGATATATAATGCTGCTAATTGGTTAAATACTGCAGCTTTTCTGCCTTCAAGGGTTTTTTGTGTGTGTTCTTCAGGGTCTAAACTAATCCTTATGCTCATCCTGCTTATTTGATTACTTGTTTACTCCTCTTGAAGCAAATTGGTATTCCAACAGAAGTAATGGGTGTCATTCTAAGAAAATCAGAACAAAGAGATGCCAGTTTCTGTATCCACCCATTGAAACATTCAGAACCATCCGTGGGAATACTGACCTCAGTAACTTAAGTTACCAAAAAATATGTTGCTTTTATTATTTTTTTCCAACTTAAAAATGACTAGAGATTTACTATTAAATTCCAGGTAAGATATTTATCACACATGGTCAAAATATTCTGTCCTGACATGCAATTTACATAAGCCACAATTATCTGTTATGAACAGTTCCAAATGGGACTTCTTCAGTCATGCAGACCAAGGTGTACTAGCCACTCAGCAAATGAAATAGCTGAGCGTTTGTTGAAACTCACTGTTAAACTGGTAATGCTAGTAAGCTTTGATACTCTGCTATTCTGGGTAGTAGCAAACAGAATCATGGCCTCTCAATTTTCTTTTTTTTTTTTCAAATTTCAATTTTGAATTTCAAATTTCAATTGAAATTTTCAAATTTCAAATGCGTTCTATTTTCAAGGATATTTCCAGCCAGCTATCATTTCTACTGAAAATTTTAATTAAAAGGCCACTTTGGGAATAGTTCAAAAATAGCTTGAAGAGATTTGTAGGCTTCTGTTTTTTTCACCTTCTTTCAGGTGAAATAATCTGATAAAACAGTACTCTTGGTTATTGGAAGATTAAACATCTAATGACTTCTGATAGGTCCCCAAGACTGCAAATGTCATTAATTTAAGCAATTTATATGCACATTGCACTACATTACAACTCTGCAAAGGAGATTATTATCACGTTAATCTCAAATAAGAATCAGTTTAAAGGAATATTTTCATAATTTAGGTGCAATCTTAAATCTACTTTTAATTTTAGCAACCTTCCCTATACTTTATTTATTTACAATTTTCTTTCAATCTGCTTCTGAACTCACAACTAACTTTTGACAAAAAGACACTAGCTTGCAATTTTATTTTTTTTTTAATTGTATGCTTCCTGTAGCCCTTTTAAGAATAGTTATCAATTTATAACACAAGACAACCTTTTTATGTGAGGAAGTGGAAGATAATTCCAGTTTGTTGTGGTTTGGGCCGGACTGGCCACTGAACCAAATGACAGATGCTCTTGCCTACCTCTCTCTCCAAGGACAGGAGGGAGAGACGGAAAGAAACTTATGAGCTTAGGAAAAAACTAAACTACTTCAATGAAAATACTAATAAATTAATAAAAAAACAAAAAAAATAATGACATAAATACAATATATATTAGACCGTATGAAGCTCCCAGGATGACAATTGCATCACCAACAGGCACAGGGAAAAATCCTGGACTGGACTCAGCTGGATTCCAGATCTGGATCCAGGAATGCACAGACTGGGATCAAAGGCAGACAGAGAGTCCTCTTTGGATGCTGGCCATTGAAGAAAGAGGGCCGACCCTTTGATCCCTCAGCCTTTATACTGAGCATGATGCAGATGGGATGGATTATCGTGTTGCTCAGTTTTGGGTCACCTGTCCTGTCTGTTCCTTCCTGCAGGTGCAACCCCTCTATGCTTTTCCGCTTCCGACCCTCCAACAGGGCAAATAACCAAGTTAGCTGACCTTGGTTGTTATAGCAATTACTGTAAGCAAAAGCCTCTCTGCATACCATTCCTAGGCATAAATTACAAATAATCAAATCTTACCACTCTGAGAACAAACAGTGTCTCTGTAATACACTGTTAATTTCAGAGTTCAGTTAGTTAGAAGTGCTTAGCTAAAATGTAAAATTACTAAACAGAAAATTGGTTCTGTTTTACCTCAAACCAGGACACAGTTTTTAAATAAATATTAAAAATTCAGGTAGCTCCCTAGAGGTAAAGAGGAGAATACCAAGAACATCGGTAGATGTAGTAGTGGAATTGTAATAACTCCTCATGTAATTTTTATAGTAGTAAAACAAATACAAGTGCCAATCCTTGGCATGTAGTACACTGCCATAGTAGTTTTATACCTGGATAGGAAGAGAAAGATTGTCTAAAGGATTCATAATATTATTTTTAATGCATACGACTGGGGAAGTTAATAAGACACATGCATTTGTTTTCAGGTTCAAATAACTAAACACTATAGACTGAAAGATTTCATGCTAGCATTACTTCTTTCTAGAGTATCCTCTGTCTGCAAAACCGAGTCTCAAGGAACAGATCTTAGAATTCATTCTAATGAGAGTTCAAAGTAACAAAATGTCTTCTGGCTTTTAGTGCAGTCCATTTCCATAAAAATAATACTGTAGTACAGAACCCTGGCATGGCAAAACTAACAGCACCACAGATCTTCCCAATGCTGTAATTTATTCTGGCATTACAAAAGTAACTAGAAAATTTCTAGAAAAAGTACAAAATAGTATAATATTTTATGTAATATGCAATAAAGTAAAACATAAAGATTTCCACAACCTTTGAACTATAATCACAGATAATGAGCTATCAAAAGGAAAAAGATGCTAAAAACTAACTTGGAACACAGCGGAAGGTTCTACTCTACCTCTTATATGTAAAAAAAGAGCATGTACAGCATACAAAAACATCTTCAGAGAATATTAAAGCCACATGATTGAACTCTCAAATGAAAAGACAATATTATTTGAAAGCTGCGTTCAGAGCCCTAAGTCTATCTTGCCTGTATGCTTATCATAGCACAATATTTCTCTGAACTATCACATACAAATTATATACAATTCAAAACTGTAAGTAGTTAGCTTATAAAGAGGTAATAGTATAATTTGCATAACTGCCCCCATTTTACTGTTTCTATATTGTAATAATCATAATTTGATATTGTAATAATCAAATTGGTCTCAGCAGCTAGCATGTATTTATAAACTATACAAAATGCACTTCTATTGTATTTTGAAGGACACTCATCATCACCAAAACAGTACAAAAAGCTACAAATACAGACAAAATAGCTTGTCAGTGGCACACTGCAGTAATTAGATTCAACTTCCGTCACAGTCTGTACAACATCTGTGAAGAGAAAGTACATTTGCCCCAGACAAATATCCTCTGGCTGTGGCTTTCTAACAGCCTGTATGAGTTCCTATAGGTCAGATAGTTCAGATCCCTGACTTTTTCAAGCTTAGAGCAAGAAAGATCCACATGGAAGATTTCCTTTGATATATTAAATAATTGGATCATCCCAAACCAAAGCCCACAGAGTCTAAAATGGAACCTTGCATTCCTGCTTCACAATTACCTTTTAAATCATATTGGCTATCTTTCTGAATCTTGCTTTTCTACTAAATTTTTTTAATAGTCTTAATATTCTGAATAGAAGTATTGTAAATAGTAAATAATAAAAGTGCTAAAACAACTGAAACGGCATTGCAAAGCTTCTTCAAGTCTTTACAAATAGGTAAAACTCTGCTCTGTATTCTGTATCTTACCAAAATACTAGCAAAATACATCCTCAAATAGCAGTTACATATTTCCCACAGTCATTTATTAGATAAAAGTATGTCCTTCTCTGAAAAGTGTTCTGTCACAGACAAGGATATAAGCAGCAACACACCAGGGGGCTGGGCAGTGGGGAAGGAGAGAGGGGAGGAAGAAATGACCAGAACAGAGAGAATAAAGAAAATAAAAAACTAATTAAATCTCAGTAGGAAAATCTGAATAGTGAAAAGCATAGCATTCATGCCATCCAGAACAATATATTATTCAATAATTACTAGTGTAATTACTACGAATGGTAGTAGCAGTGTTTTTCAGTCAACAAAGTCAGATCACTATTTGTGCCTTAATTATGTTTTTATTTCTTGATTAGAAAAGGATTTTTACTCATCATAGTACATAAGTACAGGCTTCATTTCAAGAGCTTAAGAATGCACTTCATTTTAATTTGCTTATGTCCTACTGAATAAATGTTTTAAAGCAGAAAGATATTTGCCTGTTAGAAACAAAAAGTTCTCTTGGAGAAATTGTAGGTACAATAAATAGTTAAGGAATCTTGAAAATTATAAGAGGAGATAAAAACTTGAGTATTTGATCTGGATGAAATCTTACAGCTATTTTGGACATTCAATCCTAAGCTTCATTTTGAGCTTTTTATAGACAGATACAAACTCAAATGTGGATTGCCAAGAATTTGATTTTATGGCCTGCAGTTTGTGCTCAACTCTTTTCTCCAAGTTTAAATATCAGGACTTGAAGGGCAGCAAGCATATAGACTTGCACTCTTCCCTAAGGTTCTGCTTTGTCCCTGTTCCAGTTTTCTCTGTTCTTGTGCCCTTGGTGCTTCTTCCCTCTCGTCCATCTTTGACCCTTAACTCCACATTTCCCTAGGTACTTTATTCACTCTGATAGTTCCCCCAAAATCTTACCTGTGGGTTTCTACCTCAGCCCAGCAGTTAAGGTTAATAGCAATATAACAACTAATGAACACAAAACATGAATCTTTCAAAGGACACTGCCAATCTTTTTTTTTATTATTAAGTTAACAGTAGACAGGAGTATCCCGTCTTTTTTGAGTAGCTTTAGGATGTGTAAACAACGAAAAAACATCTAGCACACAGCTGGAAGGAGAGCTGTGCGGAGCTGAAAGGTTATTTTTCTAAAAGACTACTCAAATATTAGATATCTATGCTGGGCACAAGAGAATATTTCTGCTGCCTGCATGGTATCTCCGGACAGAAACAAACTGGGCCATAATTTCATCAGTCTGAGCAATCTCTTTCCTGCATGTTAAAATCACGTAAACAATGCAACAATGATTCTGGGAACCGTGTGGCACGCAATTGTATCTTGAGATGAAATGGTGAGCTCAGGTCCCAACCTCAGCTCCCGTTCAGATGTACTGATGGTATTTCATGCTGTACTCACCCTGTTTTTCCTTAACTATTCAGCTACGTAAATAGATTGACTCAATTTATTTCATTACTCTCTTTGGCACTGTTAAAAATATTTAAAGAAATACCAACATTCTATGCATCATAAATCCACTAAATATACTCAAAGGATTACTCTGGAAGAGAAGGGTTTTATATTGGGAGAAGAAGTAGAGGGCTTCTTGATATAGGTGTTCTTTGGGTTTGTTGGGATTGAGGGAATAGGGGGGTTGGGTAGGAATCAGAAACAAAATGTGACTGCAGCTTCACTGGCCACCAACTTCCATAGCTTTCCCTGTAGTTTTGGTATTTTGCTAGCACTCGAATTCACTATTTATTTGCTCAGCGTTTTTTTGTTTCTTGTATGTGGGGATAAAAGAAGTAGTAATCAAAAGTGTCTGAACATATTACTAGCTTTGGTGAAGTATTGCCTTTTCTCCTTAAGTATTAATACATTTTATAAATAGACATGTGAATAGAAAAGATATAAAAATCCTCTTAAAATCATGCAGTAGAACAGGAAATGGTTCAGTTTTATTTTTTCCCCATTTTCCTATATTTGGAATAAACCTAATTTCTTAATCCTCTGGAAGCTTCCACCTCTTTTTTCTTCCACCTCTGCAGTCTGTTCAGACATAGTTGAGATTTTAAAATGAAAGACTACTACAAATCAGATGATTATTTTGGTTAATATCTGAAAAATGAAAAAACGCTTAGCGATTAGCACTGGGAAATAAGGTGACTTTATTCCAAAAAAGATCTTGTATTTAAACGACAATTCACCTCCACAGGTTATATGTGAGCTGGCCCATCCTCTTCAATGATGTAGTTCGTTTGCACATCATATCTGTTCCCTTCATTTTTTTCATCAGCTTGCTGCTAATCACAGCCCTGCTCACCTCTCTCCTTATACAAACAAGAGCAGACTCTAGAATTTGAAAAAGCCTCCTTGAGGCTAGGAGCTGCTTTGCAGCAATTGATTTCCTCTGGAGAAAGCCCTCTAAATGCAGCTATAATGGAGACTCATCGTGAAGGAACTGTGCAGAATGGAGGCCTTTTGTCAATCTCTGAAATCACAATCTGTCCAATAAAGCCACCCATTTGAAGAAACACCTATAAGGATGCCTCCACATAAACTGTTCGAGCTTTGTCCCCAATGTTATTCATGCACTGGATGCCCATCTGAATTATGATGCCATTCATATAGTGTTTACAAACAAACATATTATTAAGGTCTTTTGTCCAGCGTATTTATCTATGGAACACAGCTTCAGTGCGTAAAAACACCTGCATATGGGAGATACAACCTGTAAGGCTGACAGTCTGAGGAAATTCACCAAGGATAATTTCTTTAGGGAATGCTTATGAGGGCAGTGAGCCTGAAGTCTCCTCTCCTATGAAAAAAGTAACCCAGTTCATGACACTGTCATGACTTTATGATATAATTTATATTTTAATTGGAAATCCAACTCAGGCAACTATTTTCTAATATTTATCTATTTTTCTATGCCATAATAAGAACCTTAAAAACATATGTCCAGGAAAATAAACTCTGTTGAAAAACATACTCGCGCAGTATGTCTGGTAGAAGGCATATCCCCTGTAACAAAAGATGAAGACCCTCATAAAAGTTCTACTTCTGCTAATGATCCTGTGTCAAATCTCTTCAATCTTTCCTCACCAGAACCAGCTCCTAAATCTACTTGGTACTGTATCTACCTGCATATTAACCACATATATGCCTTCTGCATATAAATGGCAACAGAGGAAGCAGAGACAGCATTTCAAAGGTTCAGATATTTTATTTAGAAATTGCAGCAATGGAGTGAAATGATGTACATAGCCAGTCATAGCTGGAGGCAGGACATTACATGACCTAAAATGGCTAACGAGATGGTGAAGGACAGATGGTGAAGGACAGAAGAGACCGATGGATATGCTACAGCTGGGTTGAAAAACATGTTTCTGGGCACATCATACTAGGCTATAGTCAAACATTCATAAGGGAGCTAAATATTCACGACTTGATCCCATAAATGAGTCCAATACCCACATATTTGGAGAGTGAATAGGGAGCTAGGACATCTGCCCTGTAATGACAACAGCAGGAAGAGCTATCCACTGTATGCCTAGAGAGCTAAAAAGCGTCCCGTGGAGCTCAGAGGAGATTCCTGATGGGCAGCACTGAAGCCTGAATCCATTCTCCACTGAACAGACACAGCAAGAGCAGCAGCACTGTAGGCATTCCCTGACAGCTCTTCTAAGGCACCTCTGCTCCGAGCTATGGAATAAAGGCTACTGCATGAGTCACATTTAGGACTGTTTAACTCCATATTTGTCTACATTGCAATTTAGAGGTGAGACTACAATTCCTGCAAACATACCCATTATCTCTTAGAAGTATCTAGATTAAGCATTTATAAAAGAACCACTGTGGCCGCACAGTCTACCACATGGAATAAATAAAACCTTTATGTAGGCACTGAAAGTTTTTAAAAGTACTTGAAAATTATCAAAACCTGCACTATTTGTGCTTTTGTGAAATTTTCAGTATTAGACACATCTTTACAAGTAGCTGTTATACCTCTGGATTTTGGTCTACATGTGCCCACAATAGGGCATCTATATTAATATTTTAATTCAGATCAGTAGCATACTTTTGAAGCAAATATCCGTCCTGGGTTGAGAGACACAGGACTAACTTTTCTTCTAATGCTGGGGAAAACTGCACTTTTAGAAGACTCTAGTGTCTGAATTTGTGAAAATATTTACTTTATAGCCAGCCAGGCTCTGTGGGATTCAAGGTTAGTGGTTTTGAGCCTTGCCAGGTGCAGGGACACGGAGGAGCAAGGCCTGGGCATTTGACGTAGGCTGGCCAACAGGATTATTTCATACCATGAATGTCACATTCAAAAATAAGAAAAGTTTGCTGCGTAGCTCTCTCCCTGATGGTGGCGGTCCAGACAACTCCTTGCCCCGGTGCCGGAGCCCTGAGGCATTCCCTTCCTCCTGAAGCCACTGCGCTCGCAGTGTCCGATACTTGCTATCCACTGCTGGAAGTGCACAGCTTCCTACTGATATAGTTGGCTTAGTATAATTCCTGTATATCCTACATCAGTATCGGGATTAATACTGGTTCTTTAGTATTATTGTTAATTATTTAGTCTTTGTCTATTAAATCTATTTATATTTCAACCCTTGTGTTTTTTTGTGTTCCTTGATTCCCCTTTCCGGGTGGGGAGGGGTCATCGGGTGACAGAATAATTGTCTAATGACAACAGATTGTTATGGGTTCTCTCAAACCATAACAATATCCCAATTGTTGCCACTTACGGTGTTTTAATCTGAATTATGGAACAGTCTTTGGAGCTCATAAAATGGACTTTTTCAGATTAAAATAAACTGGGAGATCTCATAGGATGATAGGATGAGGGGTAATGGTTTTAAATTGAAAGAGGGGAGACTTAGATTAGATACTAGAAAGAAGTTCTTTACTGTGGGGGCGGTGCGGCACTGGAACAGGCTGCCCAGGGAAGTTGTGGATGCCCCACAACTGGAAGTGTTCAAGGCCAGGCTGGATGGGGCTTTGAGCAACCTGGTCTAGTGGAGGTGTCGCTGCCCATGGCAGGGGAGTAGGAACTCGATGATCTTTAAGGTCCTTTCCGACTTAAACCATTCTACGATTCTATGTCCTCAGCTCTGTTCTGCTGTAAACATCTACTTCTTTTGGTTGAAACTGCTGCTTATGTATACAAATACAAAGAACGGAGGACAGGGATTCAGTTGCCATCAGGATTCTGCTCATTGACTAGCACTTTTGACTTGCCATTTTTTTCCACATATTCCTTTCTGGGCTCATTCTCTGAGAAAAAAGTCCACAGATCCAAGTCCAAAAGTTATACAAATTGAGAATGGAGATGTAAATAGCTTAAGAATTGTCGCTCTGTTCTGTGCTGCCTCCCCTCCTCCCAAGTTCTGCAACTAAAAGTTACTTTGTTCCTAAAAAGAGTTGAATTCTATTTTCTCAAAGCATAGTATAATAAGAACACTGCAGGGCTGCAAGCGAAGACAGTACAGAAGCACTCAGAAAACAAATTAAATATATAACAGCAATATATTTACAATACCTGAGAGTAAACATTTGTAGAAACGAGAAGAATAAAATGATGTATCTTAGATATTATCTAGGGATCCAATGGTGGCAACTGGCTCGTTACGACACTACTTGCAGTGGTGAAATTTTTATTTGTTGAGAATGGATTATGTAGTGAAATACACAATTGAAAAGCTGGCTAGGATATTCCAATTTCAACATGTACTAGCTAAAACTCACACTTGTTGAGGAATAGAAAGCAGCACTACAAGTGAAGGAAGACATGAATATGTTAATAAAAAAAGGACACTTGAAAATTAGCAACTTCATTGGAGAATTTGGATTAAAGTTACAGATGATACAGTAAAAAAATATAATGGAAGTGGTTATAGACCTCTGGCACAGGATCAAAAAAGAAATCTACCAACGTTTAGACAGCTATCAGAGGCTTTTAAAGAGACTGCATCATTGGTCATACAGGATTTCAATTACTCTGAAACTGAAATTACAGATAATGGCGTAATATAGGCAGGTTCATGTTTCTAAATGTGAAAAAAACTGTTTTCCTGCACGGTCTGTTGAGCAGTCGAAAAGATGAGATGTTACATTTTGTATTCTGTTCTGAAGAAATAATATGGCATGACGAGGATGTGCATGGGGGAAAATCAGGGGTCCGGTCAGTGTCCAGATCATCACACTGTAAGTCACTTGCACACAAAGAATGGAGTTTGTTTGCCTTTCAAAAGGCAATCAAAAATGATTAAAAACAGACACTGAAATATGGGAAGTCTTCCAAAAGAAATGGTGAACATGGATGAGAGAAGCGTGATATTACCTCCACAAGGAATACCTGCTAGCAGCAAAACAATGTATTTTATTTTGATAATTTGCTTGAGGTCTATTTTTTTCTGGGAAGACACAAGTTCCTGCTTCCTGACTCCAGTCATGTTTCCTTTCCTGACTTTATTAGGTACATCTCCCATAAAGGAAGAATCCAAATTTTGCAGCAAAAAGAAGTGAAGCAACAGAGTTACTAAGTATTTTGAAAAGCGGTTTTTCTCACATCTTAAAGTGATCTCACCTTAAATGTACATTCCTTTAGCAACTTCCAGTATTTGTCTATATTATTTTGAGGGTGCCCAATCTTGGGAGATGCTAAGCATGTTCTAAGTCCCGTACCTTTATTTCAAGCCCTTTCTCTTTTGTCTTAGAATAGTGCAACTGCTCTAGAAAATGGGATAGAGTCAGAATCTTCTATTTCAAGTGTCTCCTGTGAACTAACAAAATGCCCAAAGTAAACCTGAAGGGTAAAACAAAACCCTGTAAAAGCTCAAACTGCTCTCTCTACTACTGACTCTTCACGGCCCATGCAACTTTTCTCCTTTTGGAAATTATTATCTGTTAAGGAACTTTCAACAGTTTTCATCTACTAAACTCATTAATAAATGGAACAACAGGTAGTTGTTCTACTTCCAGTGTAGCAAGTGCCTGACTGGCATTCTATCTAACTTCGAATATAGCCCATGTTTCCCTTTTATTTTGGTAGCCTAAGTCTTTGACCGAAGAAAACTGCCACAGTCTCATCTACACCTCAGAATCCAAACATAGCTGGGTGAGTTGGGCCAGCAGCTAAAAAGACTTGGAAAAGTGTCCTATATTTCAGTCCATTGTCACTGGAAAAATAGAGAATGGTTCTTTAAAAGCATAATCCTCAGCACGCAACTCTCTAAAAGATAAGCAAAATTAGTATTTTGTCATACACAATCATGGTTTGTAAAATGTATACTTCCAAAGGAAAGTTTGAAAGTTTAATATTGAAAAAAAGACACTCACGGGGAAAAATTTCCATTGTCTATAGTAACAAATAAGTCTCATTTTGGTAGCCCTAAGAAACTGACATAACTAGAATCTTCTGGTGCACAGTTCCTTACTTATAAAATAAGTATATAAAATAAGTATATAAAAGTATACTTATAAAATAAGTATATAAAATAAGTATATAAGAATAAAAGACAACCCTGCTAGATTTCTTATGTAAAAAGAAAAAAATAATTGATAAGCTCACAAAAATGCAATGCAATATTCAAGAGATCAGCAGCAGCAACGGAAGACACACAAGACAATCTGCTAAAAGTTCTCTAAATGAGCTGAGTTTCTGGGCTGGATACCAGCTGGATTCCATAAAAGAGTGTCACATGCATGATCCAGCATGAAATTGCTTTTTACTTGTGCACATGTAACAGAAATATATACGATGGATCTTTATTGCTGGTTTCCAATCCTATCGTTCAGACTGGCAGAAATACTACTGTATTATTTCAACCTCCTAAGTGTGTATTATTAATCAAAGTCTAACTGCTCTTTTGAAAATGAAGTGGACCTCTGAGTGTCAAAACACAGAAATAGCTAAACCACGTTCAGAGGCAAGAAGACTTGACAAAACAGTATCTGCCCAATTTTTCACTGAATCAATATGAACTTTGCCTAGAAGTAGATACTCAAATAAGAAAATGTTAAACATTAGACTTCTTTAACAAAAGTCAACATCTTCCTATAAAGCAATAAACATCATGTAGTCAAAATAATCTGTATGAATAAACACCATTCCACATAACACAAACCATCAGCCATTGCAAAAGTATCAAAATGCACTTTTAAAAGAAACATCCAGTTTCTTTTTTAAAAGCATGCCCAGCACATAGAAGAGAAACCCTTCATCAGAGCTGACAAAAAGAAGTTAAATTCCAAGGAAATGCTATTTAACCAGACTGCAACTACTATTAAGTAATAGTTTAAGACAATTTGACCTGATGGATGGCTGCAATAAAATGAGTAAGGTTTCCACTTATTCGTCTTTCTCCTCCCACATTCTGACTCATCTGCCTCACTATTATACTGTTTCCACTCACTGACCTGGCTCTTGTGCTTCCAGCATCCTTCTCTGCATGAACTAAATTCACTAAAAGGGCAGGAAACTGTCCGTTATTTTTTTCTCTGCTACTTTTCTCCCTATGTAATGAATAAAGCCACATCTGCAGTTTTGAGTTATATCTGTCCAGGAAGGGGTCCCTGAACTCCAGAGCTGACACAAGGTAAATCCTAGATGCATGAAGTGAGGAATGGGGGAGAAAGGGGAAAAATATAGTAGGGATGAAAAAGCCCTTCCCTTTTAATGTCAATGAGATGTCACGTTGGTGGAACTGGTGTTACTAACAGGTGGAATTATGCTGCCAGCTTAGGGTTACTCAAAAAGACTAGGAAAGCAAGAACACAAGTAGTGCTTTTTTAACAGTACTTACTGTTAGAAAAGAAAGATCTGATAGGCCCACAAAACAAAAGAAGAAAAGAATTAATAGCATCTTTGCAATAGAGGGATCAGTAGATTATAATGAGCCACGACACAAATGCTTCTGTTGCTGCCCTATTTTTTTAGTAAGCAGCAGTTACAGATTTTACTTTCTAGACTTTCAAAGCACTTTGTAGATCTCCCTGAGGTTTAGAGTTGAGAAATGGGAGGTCTAAGATTTGATAGATGTGAAAAATGTTCTCTCTAATAAAGAGCTATCTTTTACTGACTATCAGTGTAATCGCATTCAGGATTTCACCCATCTAGTTTCTTTTCCTATCTATTTGGACAGATTTCAAGAAAGAAAACCAGCACTCTTAGGAGGAATAACGCACGTAGCAATACAACAGAATGGCAATTTTCTCTCTTTAGCTCTAGCACCTACCATCACACTGAGGATATGCAACTAGTAGTTAATTCTGTCTCATCTTTTATTAATATGCAAATAAGATATGCCAGAAGTACATGTATGTACTACATGTTCCTGCAGGCTGATTTGAAATAAACTCCATTTAATAATAATTTTATAAAAAGGTTAAAAGTAAAATTAACTTTTAAAGTGAATATTGTTATTAAGCCAGTAGATTAAGGTAAGAATACTGTGGTGTTCAGACCTTGTGAATATGATAGAAAGCTTTGTATAATGCTGACATAGAACTTTCTGAAGAAATCCTTCATGTGGTATACATTGCCTTTTGCTCTCCACATGGATGTATTTAAAAGTTTAGATACCTTAAATAAGGAATAAGATTCTATTTGACATCATATTCCACAGAGGTTACTATAAATTATGAAAAGTAAGCCTGTTTCTCCAGTGATATAAACCTATAAGCGACTGCTAACATACTTCTCAGATATTAAATATGGTTCCTTCAAGAGTCATATTGATTTATAGAAAACCTAGAGATTGGGAAAATATTAAGAATGAATCAATATTTTAAATTTTTTCAGGCCCTTGAACATTTAACCTAGTTAAATACTGCTTGAAGTTAAATGTGACCATTGAAACATGATAACAAGTGTCAGAGAGAACTCTTGATGAATGTTACCATTTGATATCAACTGTACTTCAAACACATTGCAGTTTAGTACAATTCTGTAGTTAGGATCAGTAAGTCAAAGTTTGAAAATGCTGTAGCACATGATACTCAAAGAAATGTCCCAAAACTTAAATTGCTGACAACTCATAAGCTCTTAGAACTATGTGGTAACTAACTAGATGCCTGCTCTGAAAATCTAGAGTTCATGAAATAGCTTTTACTCCAATCTAGTATTCACACCATTATCTTTATTTATATGACTTTTGGGTATTTCTAATTAAAAAAAGAACCTCTGTCCTCTCTCTCTACTATGTAGAAACAGAAACTACTAAGAGCGGCTCCTGGGCACATGCTGGGATATCTGGGATTTAAATACGTAACTGCTGAATAACTGAACTGAAACATGGTAACACGGTGTGTCCTTATCAGCAACAATTCAAGATTTTGGCTGACTAAAATACCCCTACGAGGCCTCGATTTCCAAAGGTAGGTGCTTAAGGCTTTCTAGTAAGAATCACAGTTCTGTCGCGGTTTTTAGTATGAACAATCACACACTGGAAAAAACAGTCATTTCTGAAAATTGAAGGCTTGAACAAACTGTAAAGATCCAGGCCTGAAAAACATACTGTTTAAAATTTGTTGCTGAAGTCTTCTGAGTAAGTGACCATTTTGTAGAGAGGTTTCACTTACGTAACACTTCTGGGTGGATTCCTATCCCCTGACTTCAGGAGTCAGTCACCCACCAGTAGTTCCTCTACAGTCAGTGAGGGTTGACAGGTAAATTGAGAGGGCAATCTACCCTACAGATTCAGAATTTTCTTAGAATAGGACAGATTGTTCTCTCTAGGCACCTCTCAGCTAACTGAACTAGACAAATAACTTCAGAGGGAGAAGTGATAGATGTAGAAAAACATAATCTCTTTCATTAAGTCAACTAGAACAGCTGGAAAAAAACATTTCAGGCATACAAATCCATCACATTAAGTAAATAATCAACTTCATCATAAGTAAATAAAAGCACCATAAAATAAAGGAGGTTGAAGATCAATAATTAACATATCTAACATTTATATGGTGGTCACATCTCAGTTGAATTTAATTCAAGCAATGTTTCTTTAGTTGAATACCATTGATTGATGAGTATTAGAGAAAAGGTAGGGGGTTGGAGTTTTTGCAGGGTTGGGTGGGGTTTTTTGTTATTTGTTTGGGAGTTTTTGGTTTTTTCAATATAAAATTTCTGAAAAATCATAAATCACCTCATAGAAGCACAATCTCTTTCAGCCACTTAGTTTCCAAAAGATACAGTAGTTTTCACTGCTCAAGATTCATTAAAAACCTCCACCCCCTTCACTGATGGTTAAAAGCTGCCTTGATCCCCTCATGAACGTGTCACCTCATGAACATCTGTGACTGTTTCACCTGAGTGTATCCAGCATCAATTTATACTTGAAAAGACTTGCTTTATAAGACAAAACTTTTTCAAAATTTTCTCCTTGAAGCTGGCATATATGTAAAAAATATATTAAGAAAACAAGACAAGGACAGACACCCACCTGCTTCACTTTGTTGTTAATACAGAGAAGAAATAAACAACAAAAAACCCAACAAAAACAACAACAAAACACCTCAAAATAAAAGGTCTCTACAGCATGCATGACAAGGAGAAAAATTCCATACTGCAGTTCCTCTGGCCGCTCTCCTACTGGCTAGAAAGAAAAGGCCAGTTCTAGGTGCCCCTGGGGACTTCATGGCTTTAGGCATGATTATGTGGAGGAGAGACTGCTCTCTGGCCTGAATTCAGCCAACTGTTCTCCACAGTTAATGCCTCACACCATTTTGCAGCCCCAGTTTCTACAGGAAAAAGATCTTCTCTAGGAACCTGTTTCCCAGATGGTTCATCAGTATAAAATTCATCCTTTTAAAGGTCATGTGAAAAGAACAGATATATGTCATATGTGTCTCAGAGTTACTGTAAAGATGACTGAGGAATATTGCCCGAGATAGCTATTTAGTCACAAAATTATCTGCAATAGTTTGAAGGGAAATCAATTCACACCAAGTAAACTGTACCGCTACCTGCAGCATGGACCCACTCCACACTATTTTTTCCACTATGATGGCATTAACAGCTTCTTAGCCACCTTGGTAAGCGGGCTATCACTGCGATAATACTACTAAAAGGACTTTAGTGTTGAGCGAGTCTTGAATGTCACAATACAAAACAAAAAAACCTACTACTGGAAAAACTATAAGGGGAGAAGGCGGGGTGGGGGAGGAACTGAATAAGTGAGGTGCTTTCATATATCCTTAAATTACAGTTTATCACGTTTCCTGATAATGCTTTCCTAGGATTTTGCATCTTCAGTAAGGCAATATGACTGCAGCATTAAACATACACCAACTGGGACTCTCTCTTGACTGGGATCTCTCTTGGCTCAGAAAAGAGAACAAAGGTGAGGAGACACTTAACAAGCATCAATGGGTGCGTGTGTGGTCAGTAAAAATTTTGAAATTCTTTGGATATGTGGCTTGAAATAAGGGAAAGTCCAATAAATCTTGTGTTGGGATCAGGAATTAACCAATACTGCTACCTGATTCTACTTCACTATAAGACACTTCTCTTTTTCCATATGTGAAGAATAAATGCATGCTAAACCAATTGGTTTCATAAAGAAATTCAGGAAGAAAAACTGCTTTAAAAGAGTTCTGGATTATAACAGGCTACAATAACTGTTACCATAAATACTGATTGCTTTCGCGTATCAGAAGGGCTCTTAAAAGCCCAAGTGAAAACAAAAATCCCTTAGTTTCATAGTTGTGCACACAGTAGTAGGACAAATGGATAAATGGGTAGTGAAGGACACACAATTTCTCTTACTCACTGACTTTACCATCCATTGTCAAAACTGTAATAGCTATTAGATGTGTACCACTGTCAGATTTGCAGATTTTAGCTTTATTTCTCCAGATGCATTTCTTTAATCTCCAACCACTGTCCCAGTGAATGTATTATGAACAGAATTTAAACAAATAAATATTTGTACACTTTGATATAGCAGAATATAAGATTTGCTGTAAATATTTGTTTATGAAAATGTCTCTCATAGGTATAGTAGCATATTACCTGCCAAGACACTTGAAAAATCAAGAGGTATATTTACAGTTATGGTAACACATAAGAATAAGCAATAAACAAATCAGGAGAATATGAGGCATAGGTGAAGTATGACTGAAAGTGAATGGTTAGCTGATACCAAATGATTTAAAGGTTTTCAGCTGTAAGGCATAACCAAAGGCGTAAGTTTATTGAATGTGTAGGTGCCTCAGAAAATAAAGT
Organism: Numenius arquata; assembly: GCF_964106895.1. Taxonomy (NCBI): domain Eukaryota; kingdom Metazoa; phylum Chordata; class Aves; order Charadriiformes; family Scolopacidae; genus Numenius; species Numenius arquata. Next base: position 22,514,707 of record NC_133581.1, on the reverse strand, counting down.
ACTCCTGCAAGCAAGATTTCAGCAGTGTATGTAGTTTGCTATCTTTGGGTGCAGTGCTCAGCACCACTTTCCTCTCTGCTCCCTTTGGTGTAAAATCAGCTGCCCAAAACATGGAAAATCAGTGTTAATTGAGATTCCACTTGCTACTGAGCCTCTAATGCCACCTGTCCTTCAAAGAGGCAATAAAAATCAAGTAGAGCAAAGCCCTTTATCTGTCCCATAGGTCCCACTCTCCAGACCAGCACGCATGCAGAAGCAGGTGCTCAGGTATCTCAGCCAGGATTTCTGAGGTAAGTAGTGAGCCAGGTAAACAATAGCCCCCTTGCTGGGGAATGTGAACAGACCAGACAGTTGTCTGTAGAACTTCAGGACAGTATTGGAGTACTGGAATGGTGGAGCTGTGGTTGCATCTGCCACCACAGCAACCTTCTTGAACTACTGCTTTGCTTCCTCTTCTTCCTCTGATTCCCAGAGACATTCGACATCCTAATGCTACACATTTTTAAAGGCCTGCATGTCTTTCAGTCCTTTTCTCCTGTCTCCTGCTACACACACTTTGGAAAATGCTAATATTGAAGTGAAAGAATGTTCTTTCATGCCTTGATAAAAAGTGAAACAGTTAACATAACCTTTTGCTGTACTGACATTGAGCAGCTGACTTAGCACTCTTGTGCTTTAAAATTCTTTTCCATGTTCAGAAATGTATACAAGAGGGGAGAAAAAAGGAGTTAAACCTAGGAAAGAACATCACCTTTTTCTCAGACCAGTGTCGTTGTCTTGCCTCCTTGACAAAAAAAATCTGACATCAAGTTCCAAAGATGGAAAACAAGGTCAGATTCTGATAGTATATAACATGATACTTTTAAGCAAAAAATACCCAGCGGAGAGAAAGATGAGAAAAAGACCAGCACCTACAGCTTCTGCTGCTCATGTTTTGTGGCCACATTTTGGCAGGTTACAGATGTGCCTGGCCAAAACCCTGATTCACAACACATTGTTCTACTTGAGTCAGGTTGATAAAATACCCAAATGATGTATAAACTCGCCCCAATTCTCAAACCCTGAACAACAGGTTTGAGACTTTTTTTAAAAAAAAAAAAAAAATAATCTTTCTTTCTACACGCTTTTTATAACAAAGTTTTTACATTTTCATACAAGTTTCCATCTTCCATAACCCCTACTTAGAGTTGCTTAAAATGTCAGTCTTCTAGGCCCAACAGTGGGAATTTTTCAGAAGTCAGGAATTACATTCATAGACACAGTAAGCTCGACAGACATCACAATCCACTATTATGCCACCTGACAAGGTCATCTCTAAGATACAAGGTGTGAGGTTGTAGGAGGCATGTAACCTCCCTGGAAATCTAAATCTTTTGTCTGTGTTTTACCTGTATTTGAGAAAACTACCCAACCAAATTCATAAATATCCACAATTTTTTTCTCCACAGTAGAAAAAGCGAGAGGGTTTTGTTCCCCACCCCCCATTCCACCCCCATGTTCACTGTAATTAAGAAAGCAGTGCTGGAGCTAGGTATCGTGCCACACACAACCTTCTGCCAGATGTCACAGTTTGAGCAGATGAAAGTTTATCAGATCACATTTTGATGAAAAATAAAATCCTTGACTCAATGAAGTGTTGCCTTCATGGTGCATTAGAATCCTAGCGCAGAGGCCAAGATCAGAAACCTGCTGTACACAGCTTTCCTCCGCAACATACTCTGGATTTCAGTGTAAATTTTTATGACCTGTTTTCTCCTGCTTTAGCACTATTTCCCTTTTATTATTCCTCTTGGCTTTTACAAGTATTGCATGACTTGTTTTCCACTTTTCTTACATTGGCCTTTGTCCCTTACGTCTGGTTCCCATCATCATCCTAATCTGCAATCAAAATGCATGACCTCTGCTGCTTCTTATTTCTCATTCTGACAAGATAGAAGGCTCCAGGTCCTTTATCTTCTTCTGTCCCAGCTGCCTCACCCAAGTTAAAATGGCAATGAGGACTTATTTATTATGTTTCCCAAGTTTCAGTTGGCCACAATCTAACAGACGTTACTTTACCAAATATGTTTATATCAAAATACTTACATACAGTGCCCAGGACACCGTACAGTTATCAGTAACAAACCAAAATCAAGCAAAACTTAAGGTAGATAGGTGAATAATTATGGTTTTCCTCAGTATTATTGCCTTACACAGTTTACACACATAAGGTACAGAGCTATTAAATGAACAAAAAGGCATTTTCCAAAATTACTTCTACTACACAACTTACGTTTTTCATCTGGAGACCAATTCAACTTCTAATTTCCCTACACAGAGGTTTTGCTTGATGTAGCAGCAGAATTTTGAGCATTTGCCATTCTTTCTTTCCAGATGTCTACCACATCTTCATTACCTTCACCATATGTGATTTAAATTATCTTTCTTTTCCAGTATCTCTAAACATATTGAAAGCTTTTGCAGACTGTCTTCCTCCCTGTCCCTTGGGGAAGAACTTTATTTAAAAAATCCTATTTGGTTTTGGATTTGTTCTCTGATATCATATTTAATAATTCATTTTATAAAACTCACTGTATTTTAGCAAATTTTAACAATTTAATAACTAAGGTCTCAAAGAACATACCTGTGTAACTCTTCCCTGACAAGGTAAAATCATACTACAAACAAGGCCAGTAAGAAATAGGTCCCTTTCATGGTTTTAACTGAAGAACGAAAGTATCACATTAATAAAATGCCGCACTATAGCAAAGAAATCTCAATGAAAGAGTCATCATTATCTCAAGCCTGCTTTGGACAGGAGTAGCACATTATGGATCTCAAAATGAGAGTTAGGACATCTTGGGACTATTAGTAGCTGTCACGAAGACACTATGCCTACCCCTCATAAGAATCTTTGTGAATAAAGGAAACTGGTTTATATTGCAGATTTAAAGTAGGCAGAAGGATTCAGTCTTCCAAGTTACAGTTACTAACTTGAGGGCCTTACATAATTAAAAGTTAGATTAATACTTTGTCATACTTCTATGAAAGAGACACCCATTCTTACAAATATTACTTTGATTTACTTGATTAAATATTTACTTGATTTATGTGATTACTTGATTTAATTCATTTAGTAGACAGGAACAAGACCTTGGCAGTATGAGGAAAAAATCTCCTTTTACAACATTGAAAACTGCAATGATTTATGATTCGCCCACAAAAATCACATCTGAATAACTAGAATCACTCTGAAATGACTTGAACTATGACTGCAGCAAGGAAAGGCTCCGCTCTAACATCAAGTTCAAGCTTTGAAAGAGCATGATGTTGTAATTCCATTAAAGGATAGCACATAATGGTGTTCTCATTTCAACCCCATTTGCCACTCTACCGCTTCTTAAAATATTCAGCATAAAAAAAGACAAAAGCTTGTTACTGTGTTATCATTTAAATATTATATCATGATTTTATGATTGTCCATCTAATGGTTCTTTTTTTAAGTTTTAAAGACGTATTTTTAATGACAAAATATAAAAAATTGCTGTAGCAAACATACTACTTAGGTATTGATAGCAATCCTGTTACTGGATATAAATATGAATGTTTCCAAAGTTTAGAACTGGCTTTTTGGGCTGGCTTGGGGGGCAGGAGGGGGAGTGGAGTGTTGTTTCTTTTCTTCACAAGACATTGGTTCATTGTTTCCACCTATAATAGAGAAATCAGGATCTGCCACACATTTGGCTTCAAAGAAATTAAGAAAAAATTTAAGCTGAATGCTTATTTAAACTTTTTTTTTTTCATTTAAATTGTCATAGGACAATTTAAGTGTCCTATGGAATTTTCCATTTAATATCCTTCAAAATGAAAGCATTTATCCTGCCAATGCATAGCTTTCAACACAATGCTTATTTATACTGATTGTTAGTTGACACCACTGTTGAGATTTTCCAGCATCATTCTTTCAATTCTTGAATACTGCAGTATTTTTTGTATTATCTTTTCTTCACACGCTAGCACAAACTATTTAGAGCAGAAGAGGAAAACTCATAATTTGCCACCTCCTGTAAGCAGAAGATCCTTAGCTGGCATAAATCAGCTAACACCTGCTGAAACCTCAGCCCATAGAGAGTTTGGGATTTAGCTGAAATGAAAGAGTTGGGTTTTTAAAAATATTTAAATAATATTTTTCAACCTTGCAGTTTTCATTTACTTAGCAGATGTCACCCTAGTCATTTTGGGTTTCAGAACACTAAGGCTACTAATTTCTGATGAAGGACACAGATACTTCAGCAGGTGCTTATTTAAAATCCAGCTGAAAGATCTTTGTGTAAATCACTTTAAAAAAAGCATTTAAAGATATGACTTTGGCAGCTTCCTAAAAAGAAAACTGATGGATCACCATTAAGAGCATTTGGTTTAATATTGATTACTCCTTGGACTGTTCAATTAGGCTTCTAATTAGGATTGATTTGTTGTGTCCTTAGCAATGAAAGCAAAGATGGCACCTGAGAAAAAGGGTTGATTTTTTTTTTTAATTAATGTGAACATGCTTGTCATTTGAAGCAAGAACTTGTTATATCCTACACCTCCTTCTGTTCACATACACATATATACAGTAAGCTGTATCATCTGAAAATGTGCTGTATCAGACTCACACTACATATATGCAGCCAGCTGCATCTTAGTCAGAAACCTCTTAATGTGATTCTGACTATCAGAAGGCACCAGGAGAAGAGAAGTGCCGGAAAGGACACCTCACACATTCAGAGGGAAAAAGATAAAAGAGATTACCAGGCCATTAAGTTTCTTCACAATTGATCCCCATGACATTGAAAACTATTCTTCTTTCTGTTTCGTGTCCTGCTGCCTTCAGCTATCTCATGAGAGAGTTAAAATTCACATTCAAGAGGATTAAGATCTCACAGTAGCTCCTAAAGAAATTTGCACTCATTCCTCATTTCTGCACATCTACTTTGAAGCAACTATTTCTGCCTCAAGCAAGTTACTTCCTCAGAAGAGGCAGACAGGCACTAGCCTGTAAGGTCTATTACTTAGTCAGCTGAAAGCACGGCCATTCACAGGACTTCATACTTCCACAGTCTTTATCCAGATTAAAGAGCATTTAGCACTTCAGTCAGGTGCCACTTTCCTCTCCCAATGTAGACATCATGGTTATCAACAACGTCATTATGTGACCCTGACACTATCCTCCAAGATTCTCTCTTCTAAATAATTTTCCTTGGCCCTCCTATAACAAGTTACTGATTTCTTCAGGTACCGAGGAAATGCAGAAGCTGAGTCCTGCCTCCAGCGCCCTCCACCATAATTATCCTACTGCCTCACCACCTTTGTTTGGTAATCATAGAACCACAGAATGGTTAGAGTTGGAAGGGACCTTAAATATCACCGAGTTCCAACCCAGGGACACCTCTCACTAGAGCAGGTTGCTCAAAGCCCCATCCAGCCTGGCCTTAAACACTTCCAGGGATGGGGCACCCACAACTTCTCTGGACAACCTGTGCCAGTGTCTCACCACACTCACAGTAAAGAATTTCTTTCTAACACCTAATCTAAATCTCCCCTCTTTCAATTTAAAACCATTACCCCTTGACCTACCGTTCCACTCCCTCATAAAGAGTCCTTCCCCATCTCTCCTGTAGGCCCCCTTCAGGTACTGGAAAGCTGCTATAAGGTCTCCCCAGAGCCTTCTCTTCTCCAGGCTGAACAACCCCAACTCCATCAGCCTGTCTTCACAGGAGAGGTGCTCCAGCCCTCTGATCGTTTTTGTGGCCCTCCACTGGACCCATTCCAACAGGTCCATGTCCTTCCTGTGTTGAGGACTCGAAAGCCAGCCACAGTACTCCAGGCGGGGTCTCATGAGAGCAGAGGGGTAGAATCACCTCCCACGACCTGCTGGCCACACTTCTTTTGATGCAGCCCAGGATGCAGTTGGCTTTCTGGGCTGCCAGTGTGCACTGCCGGCTCATGTTGAGCTTCTCATCCACAAACAATCCCACTATGTTAACATTAATACACCTTCCAGCTATCTGGAGGCTGTGAATCTAATACCATCTCTTCATTTAAATGCTTCAAACCAAGTCCCCATAAACTTCAGTCAAGAGTGGATTCTTTCATCACTTTAATGTAGTCTTCCTCGATTTGCACTGACATCACAAAACCAGGCATACTACTTGCTATTAATGTATAGTTACAACATCACAGTGGCATAAACCCATATAAAACTGATATTGAATGCATAAAAAATTTAAGCATTTGCTAATAACCACATTCATTCAGGTCCCTTCCAATTTTGAACTATACTCATATTCCTGTGGTGACAGAAATTGCTGCCATCTTGTGATACCTTGAGAGCTAGTTAATTGACTTTGTAATGGCAGATACGTATCATTAGTTTAGGACGAGGATGCACTAACTGTGCAAAGTAAGTCAACTGCAGTAAGTAGCTTTTGCTTTCTGGAGTATTTAAAAGCAATTCAGGGATTTATTCTCATTAATGGCAGTAACATCTGTTTATTCAGAGTAGAAGTAGAGCCCACCTCTATCTATTTGATGTTGTAAGTGGATCAGGTAGGCTGTGATGAGCCACAGTTTATGAACCAATCTCAACCTGACTTGAAATTCAAAATCCAAAAAATTTCTCATTTTATATGCTGACTCTCGTTTATACCAGTTATAGACAGATTCAAGTAACTTCAGCTAAACATTAAGGATTTCCAAAGTATCTCACTAGCAGCTGTAAACATTCTTCAAAGGCTAATTTCTATGTAACTGTACTTATCATTAACGGCTGACTGAACCACTGTAATACTAGCCAAGGTTAATTTGTCCTATTACTCCTGCTTTAGGGAACTATTCAGACTGTGGAAAACTAGCAGTAGATAAAAGCATACCAATTTTAAAATTATTTCAACAGTGACATTTCTTTATACAGTTTGGAATGAACTTAAATATTTCATGGGTGACAGTCCAGTATGTAGTGCATTATGAATCTGTGCTTCTCAGTGCTCACCAATCTGAGCAAAGTCATAGCAAAGGTCTCCAAAGTCTTGAAAGTCCTTGGGATTCTACTTATCTAGACTTCACTACCTATGATTTCTATAGGAAATAGTAAAGTAACATAAAACCTAGAGTAGAAGGACTTAAAAGTTTAAAAGACAGTAGGCCCCAATACAAAAAGCTCCACAGTGACCTTTCGTAGAGCCAGGTGTGCAAGTGAAACTTTTTTAATTTTTCAAGAATTTAAGAAATCAATCTCAGAGTATACCTTTCCCCCTATCCCCAGAAAGGACTGTGGGGTAAAAAAAGTGCTTTACTTTGTTAAAAGGGATTGCTTTAAAGGGAAGAGGAGTGTGTGCGTGTATGACTGGTGTTCCGAAAACCACATACTACGATATGTTAAAGACTTACTCATACAGTTCACTGCACCTGCAGAACAACTAAAATCTAACAGATGTGCTGCGATTCTCATGGCTCTATTAAAAAAAATAAGTACCACTCAAATACTTAAAATATTGTTTATTGTAGAATTTGGTCTCCAAGATAGTGAGAGAGCTACTATGAAAAGCATAAACCTTTGTTACATCGGGTCAAATATCATCCAGGGTGAGACAAATAAAACATTAGGGCCATGAACAAAATTTTGTCTCAGAGCGATGACAGAGTCGGAGGTTGAGCTCCAACAGGATTCTCGTTGCCCATTCTGCCTATCACAGATTTTGCAATAGGGAGAAAAAGGCACGAGCAGTCACAAAGGGTGCAGTGAGTGCCCTGTCGTGGTTTCACTCAGCAGGCAGCCAAAAACCACGAAGCTGCTCCCTCCCTCCCTCCTCCTGAGTGGATGGGGGAGAGAATCAGCAAAATAAAGTAAAATTAGTGGGTTGAGATAAAACCAGTTTAATAGGGCAGTGAAGGACGAGAAAACAGTAACAATAATAATGATAAAAGAATATACAAAACAAGTGATGCATAATGCAATTGCTCATCACCATTGCTGGCCAATGTCCAGCTCATTCCAGAGCAGCTGACATGGAATATTCCTTTGACCAGCTTGTCCTGTCTATGCTCTCTCTCAGCTTCTATGGGAAGCTGGAAAAGTTCTTGACTTAGTATAAACGTTACTTAGCAACAACTAAACCATTACAGAGTAACAGAATCTTCTTGGTTGAAAGGGACCTTTGAGATCATCGAGTCCAACCAACAACAACAAAAAAAAAAAAAAAAAAAAAAAACCACACCACAAAAAAACCACAAACCAGAAACAAACAGAAAAAAAAACCAACAACAACAACAAAAACCCCAAACACCAAAACCAAACCAAAACAAAAAAAACCCCCACAAAACAAACACCCACAACCACACACCACCCCACCCACAAACAGATGCAAACCAACAATCTCGGGCACTAGAGCATGCCCTGAAGTGCCATGGCTACACGTTCCTTAAATACCTCCAGGGATGGCGACTCCACCACCTCCCCGAGCAGGCTGTTCCAGTGCCCGACCACTCTCTCAGTAAAGTAATTCTTCCTAATACCTAATCTAAACCTCCCCTGCCCCAACTTCAGACCATTTACTCCGGTCCTGCCATTTTTTACTTGGGAGAAGAGGCCAACACCCACCTCTCTACACCCTCCTTTCAGGTAGTTGTAGAGGGCAATGAGGTCCCCCCTCAGCCTCCTCTTCTCCAAACTAAACATGCCCAGTTCCCTCAGCCTCTCCTTATATGACTTGTTCTCTAGACCCCTCACCAGCTTGGTGGCTCTCCTCTGGACACGCTCCAGCACTTCAATGTCCTTCCTGTAGTGACAGGCCCAGAACTGAACACAGTACTCAAGGTGAGGCCTCACCAGCACCGCGTACAGAGGCACCATCACTTCCCTGTTCCTGCTGGCCACGCTATTCCTGATACAAGCCAGGATGCCGTTGGCTTTCTTGGCCACCTGGGCACACTGCTGGCTCATGTTAAGCTGGCTGTCCACCAATACCCCCAGGTCCTTTTCTGCCGGGCAGCTTTCTAGCCACTCTTCCCCAAGCCTGTAGTGTTGCCTGGTAAAGTTGCGTTATCAACTTTATTCTCATACTAAATCCAAAACACAGCAGCTACTAGGAAGAAAATTAACTCTATCCCAACTGAAATCAGGGTATGCCTTCACTGGCAAAGTGCTTGCTTCTCACTCACTTTCATTTGGGATGTGGATTAGTCTAAAAGGATTCTGGTCTGATGTTTCTCATTATTGATTCATAGTTATTTGGGCTGCCTTCAGTCTTCTCCAGGGGGTGCAAAACTCATAAGTGCTCACTCTACTAATACACCCTACATCTGACATGCAACTTGTCAAGGCAAGAGCAGACAAAGACCAGGCATTACTGCAGGCTTTTCCCATTTCATAAATTTTCACTTCTAATAACACTCTTTGTTACCTACTCTAGGATTCCGTGAGGTCTCTGGATTAGATTTCCTCACCATCAGAGATGTGATCTCATCTGTCCGTCACATTAGAGTCAGTCATTCTACATCAGCCTAAAAAAAATCAGCATCCCTTACTTTATTGTACAATGAGAGACACTATGGAGTGCTGTAGAAGCATGACTGTACTCTGAAATGAACCTCAAAGGGCAATTTGTTTATAAAGACATAATTCTGATCCTCGGAACAGAGGGGTGTAAGACTCCTGTACAAGCAGTAAATTGGTTTCCAGTACAGTCTTATAATTGGCTGTCACTTTGAACAGCCCTTAGCATAGCTGAACACCTAGGTAGAAAACATAATGACAAACCAAGAAAAAAAAAAACTGAGAATGGGCTCTGTTTGAATTTCATCTTTAAGGCAAACTCCCCTCTAATTAAAAAATAATTGGTAAAATACAGCCCCAGAAACCATGATGTATTTTACCTTTATAGGAAAATAAAAGCCAGTATCATCCATTTCTAGGAAAAAGGATTAGATGTTTTTATAATGAATATCTAAACACCTTTTTTTACACCTGAAACTTGCTGAGAATTAAAATCTGCACTGATCCCCATTAATTTGCCCAGTAGTCAGAGACCCATTTGCGGTACAATGTTTGTTCCACTTTGAAACAGAGGACAGCATGCACACCATCCCTCACTTGAGTGGTGAAAAGTGGGTCAGCATCACCATGACATTTCATCTTCTGTCCAGTTAACTAAACTCTGCCAGAGGGGGAGGCTAGAGAAACGAAGAAGTGAAAGGAGATATGGAAAGGAGATATGGAAAGGAGATATGGAAAGGAGATATGGAAAGGAGATATGGAAAGGAGATATGGAAAGGAGATATGGAAAGGAGATATGGAAAGGAGATATGGAAAGGAGATATGGAAAGGAGATATGGAAAGGAGATATGGAAAGGAGGAAGTCTGTTAAATTGGTATGAAAGTGGTGGAAGCCAGTTGCAGCCTTTTCTTTTTGCTTTCACACCAAAAATTGCCTGAATCAATTCCTGCAAACAGAAGGGTCCAATTTGGAGTCCTGCTGGCAGTTTACCACGTACCACTTATACAACTGCCTGCTTACAAACGTGGTTGATAACTATTTGATGAATCTGCTTTCAAACAGTCTGGTCAAGGAGCTTATCCATCAGTCATGGTGCCAAGAAGACTGTGATTCTACTTTTTGTTTTACTGCTTATCTGCTAGTCAGGCACACACAAGTCATTTTAATTCTTTGACTCTGCATGGTTTCAAAACAAGTAAGTAAATATGTTTTCAGAATGCAGCCTTTTTCAAGCAGGGACTACCGCCAATGTCACCATCCCCCAAGACTCACACCACTGTAAGATACTCAAAAAAGTGATCTGAATCTGAGCCTACACACATGTTAAAGTCCAGCAGGGTGCCTTGACCTGAGAGCCTCTAGGTACAATGGTAAAGCCACATGTAAGTAATAAATACCGTTCGGTTCTGCAGTTATACTCCAGCCCTGGATTTTCTCACGTGAGTACCAGAGTTATAGTGGAAGGGCACCCTCACAAAGAACCACAAGGACCAAATATTATCCACGAAACTGTGCAACAAGTGAATGTTGTGACAGTGGTTTAGTTTCTGATAAAATGATAATCTGGCTAAATGCAACAGCATTCTCTTTTCAAGATGCTGTATACCAGTAAATATGTAAATAGCTTGTAAAAGGATCATCTTGGGGTTTCTCAGTTTCTCCTAGTTCCTGGATTTTCTGCGACTCATTAAAACTATTTCTCTTTGTAAATGGCTTCCATTGTGCAGCTCTACACAATTCTCTAGTGTGAAGTGCTAATCACTCACTGTCATTGTCACTGTCTAAAAATTCCTTGGTGCTTTTTTCATAGTAGCACTGGAATAGGAGGGAGGAGGTCTGTTGGACTGAAGAGGGAGCACAAGGAAGAGGAATGTCTCCATCTGCTACACCATGGAAAGGACGGGAAAGTTTCCCTCTGCTTTTCAACAGAAGAGTGGAAGCTGCTGGTTGCTCTTTTGCTCCCCTCTCCCAGCTGGCAAAGATGCATTGTTATAATGAAACCTGGATGCTCTGGTCCCTGCAAGTAATGGGGGGGGACAGTGAAAGAAAAGTTGCCAAGTTTTAATTAATGCATTTGTCTTTATGATTCACACAAGTCAATTGTTTCTGAGAAGAGCTCACTACATCATGACCATGCCTCAAATGTCAGCAAACCTGCCTATTAGAACACCACTTGCACACACCACAGTTTCTTTTAAATCATCTTCCTATGAAAGACCACGATTTAAAAAAGAAAAAAACACCCCAACCTCTTAAGATTCCAGAGCAATTACCTTAAAAGCATTTACACTAAAGAAAGTGCTATTGATTGTTGCTCATCAGCTTTCAGCACATGTACAGTACAACAAAAGGAGAATTAAAATTAGCTGTCTAATTATGAGGGATGCAATGAATTACCAGAAAACAATGCAGCAGCTCATTTTGAGAGCAGATATTGCAGATGTACGGCATTTGGCAGCTTAAGTTCAAACTGTATGTCTATCAATAAGGGCCTCTAAGTTTTTCAGAGTTGCAACATGCTTTTTACATGCCATACAAGGTATAGTATTATATGCTACTGCTAAAAGCTAAAAACTAGGACACATAACTGCCTAACACAAATGTAACTAAATATGCCACATTACTTAAAAATGAATAATATTGATTTCATCTGGAATACTAAAATTAAAAATTTTTATTAAAAAGGTACATTCTTTCTGAATTGAAAAAAAAAATGTCCAAACTGAAAAACGAATAGGATAGTAATTAAAATTCTAAACAACTACTTTCTGTGTGTATCCATCATTGAAATTTGGAAGGAAATGAAAAAAGGTATTTGTTATTTCAAATGTGATGTACTTGGAAGCCATGTCCAAGTCTCTTAATTCAGTTGCATTAAAATTTGCTAGCCTAACATGTTTACAGACAGGTTTCAAAAAGCTAGAGAAAAAAAGGCCACAGAAATAATTAAATATAATTTAAGAAAAACAAACAAACAAAAAAACCAACTCCAAACACTAACAATTTCCAGTATTAATCACAGAAGCACACAATCTTCATCTACCAAATCATCCTGAAAAGTAGACAAAAAGACTTGGAACATGTTGAGAATGAAGCCAGTGCATCTGGAATACAAAGCTTGCCATTGAGTATGCAGAGAAACACGCATAAGGATCTGACTAAAATAATCCCATCGGTAAACACTGCTTAAGAGATGGAAAATTTACATGACTTAGGAATAGAGAGGACAGAAAGAGTAGCCTGCAAGAGCTTGATACAGTAGCCTTGTTCATACCATAAGCAGACTATTCTGTGCCTCAGAAACCTCTTATTCTAAAATCTTTTTAGTAAAATTTGATGACCACACCTATATTGCTGACATAATTATAAGAGACTTACCAATGCAGGCTGAAACTGCAGAAAGAAAGCACTGACACAAATGTAGCCAGAGGATATCAAAGATGGTGAGAAATTTAGAGAAGCACATTGAGAAGATTAAAAACACTCCTCAGGATATTTTTTGCTTAGTTTTCAAATACAAGAATCCACAAATTTGAGCATTTATTGTGAATCAACTGACACACAGCCAAATTAATTTACTTTCCATCCTTCCACACGAGTTTGAGATGGAAAGTCAGGTAGACGCCAGTACATTTTCTACTTAAAATATTAATGAATTTAGTTTCCACTAGAAGTTTTGTTCAGGATGGCCACGGAGGATTTAAGAAGGGAAAGAAGTATTGTTGAGGGCTTCTCATTGCATTCATTTTGATTTGATACTGGACTACCACCGCTGACTTTGCTGGAGTTATTCTATTTTGTGCTAGTGTAAATGAGAGATAACTCAGTTTCATATAGTTTAGAAGCTGTCAGTTTTTGCATCTATTGTAATCAAACCAGCTTATTTTGCAGCAGCTAGCTCTTTCCTATCTGTAGCACTTTTGCAGTTCACTAGTTTGATATCTGCAGGTGACACCTTTGAAAATGATCCACAAAGCCAGCAGGTGGGCACTTGGTAGATTTATACTCACTGCTGTTGAAAGCAACAGCTAGAAACAAAAAAATCAAAGGAATGAGCAAGAAACAGAGTTAACACACTTTTAAAAATGTGTATAACTAGTTCCACAGGAAGAAATAAAAATATTTTTTCCTCCATTTGCAATATTGGTCAAATGAAACAAAAACAGAGCTCAGCTATTAGAATTATTATTATTTATTGCTCAATTTTTATTACAATACAGCTCAATCTGATGCACAATTCCATATCAATTGGTTGCTATGAATATTATGGCACAACATAATGACATTGTGCACCACTATCTGGAACTGCTTGAGTTGTAAATATTAAGATCAGAACTTGAAGAAACAGTGATAAAAGCTCAGAAGCATTAGCCTAAAAAGGAGCACATTTTAGCCTAGGTAGCCACCTTCTAAAGCATGCTGCATTGCCAGTGGTACTCTGCACACATGCATTTGGAAGTAGCTTACTACCAATGATACATGTGAACATTGTTTATTATACGACCAGTTTAAATGCACTGTTTACACAGACACTTACAGATCTCCTACAAACACTCCAGCAGTAACTTGCATCTTGCAACGGAAGATCAATGAGCTGTCACAGTAGCCAAGCTTCTCCCTTTTATCAGGATATATTGAGTGGCATTTTAATGCTTCTACAGCTGATTTTTCCACGGTAGTAAACAAGTTTACTACATTCAGATAGCATAAGGCTGATAAAAAGATAGCCAAAGAGAGATCAAAGATTACACAAAAGTAATCACATTCTGGTACAGCTATTTATATATATTTGTGTTTCTAATTCTACATCTATTTACAGTGATCCTATATTATTACTGTAAGAGCCCTGTGTTCTATAGTGAATAAAGATGCTGGCACCCAATTTTGCCACAGACGTGCAATTTGGGAGTTTATTTCCCCTTTCACATCAAAAAAAATTTTAAGAGACATTTTTTTAAGTTTTCCACAAAAATCATAGGAAATAGTAATTGTGAGGCATAAGGTTATGAAAACTGTTAAGCTGTCAAATTTATTTCATTTTGCAGGCATTTAAATCCAGACTTTGTTATTAATAATATTTTTCAGTAGATCCATCAGGGGCAGCAAGAAGAACGGACACGTACAAATCAGGTTCTGTGAGGAAAACCTGAAAGAACTAGCATTGTTTAGCCTACAGGAAACGGGCTTAGAGAATATATCATAACCACCTTCAAATATATAAAAAACTGCTGCACAGATAAATTGTTTCCCAGCTATACAGTGGATATGACAAAAATCAATGAGCAAAAATTTCTACATGAAACATTGATATTGGACATCAGGAAAAAAACTGTAATGGTAAGGCTAAAGAAGCACTGCTCTCTATTTCCTACAGAAACCCTGGAGTGTCCAGTATCTGTTAGCAAAGATGATAAACTTCTGTATGGAATGACACAAATCCAGTGATTAAGTTGTTTTTGAGCTTTTCTTGTGTCTGTAAGGTAATTCACAAACTATTTCTGACAAAATGGACACAATACCTTTCATCAAAATGAAGTTCAGATTCCAGATTGTTTGTTACACATTCATTTATTATTCACCCTTACTTCCCTATTCACTTTTTTTCCTGTGTAATGAATGTGTAAGATTGTACTTAAAAAAAATAATAATGGAATACTTACTCTGAAATCCTACAGACAACCAGTGGTAGAGATCAGAGTAACTGACCTTTTGATTTCTTCAAAACTTTTCAACTGGCTCTAACTATAACCTGTTTGCAGATTCACAAGCCAGAAAAAAATCCCATATTCATCAGCTAAATTTTTCCCTGTGAATAATTCATTTAGCATGAGCATACAACCATACTTTTTAAATTGAAAGAAAGCATGTTTTTGAACATGTAGGTGATGAAAAGTTACGAAATAAATCACAGAATCACAGAATATTTTTGGTTGGATGGGACCTTTGAGATCATCGAGTCCAACCAACAAAAAAAAAAAAAACCCACACCCAAAAAATCCCAGAACACCAACACCAAAACCAAACCAAAACAAATGCCCACAACCACACCCCACCCCACCCACAAACAGATGCAAGCCAACAATCTCGGGCACTAGAGCATGCCCTGAAGTGACATGGCTACACGTTCCTTAAATACCTCCAGGGATGGCGACTCCACCACCTCCCCGAGCAGGCTGTTCCAGTGCCCGACCACTCTCAGTAAAGTAATTCTTCCTAATACCTAACCTAAACCTCCCCTGCCCCAACTTCAGACCATTTCCTCTGGTCCTGCCATTTTTCACTTGGGAGAAGAGGCCAACACCCACCTCTCTACACCCTCCTTTCAGGTAGTTGTAGAGGGCAATAAGGTCCCCCCTCAGCCTCCTCTTCTCCAAACTAAACATGCCCAGTTCCCTCAGCCTCTCCTCATATGACTTGTTCTCTAGACCCCTCACCAGCTTGGTGGCTCTCCTCTGGACACACGCCAGCACTTCAATGTCCTTCCTGTAGTGACAGGCCCAGAACTGAACACAGTACTCAAGGTGAGGCCTCACCAGTGCCGAGTACAGAGGCACCATCACTTCCCTACTCCTGCTGGCCACGCTATTCCTGATACAAGCCAGGATGTCGTTGGCCTTCTTGGCCACCTGGGCACAGTGCTGGCTCATGTTAAGCTGGCTGTCCACCAACACCCCCAGGTCCTTTTCTGCTGGGCAGCTTTCCTGCCACTCTTCCCCAAGCCTGTAGCATTGCCTGGGGTTGTTGTGACCGAAATGCAGGACCCAGCACTTGGCCTTATTAAACCTCATCCCATTGGCCTTGGCTCATTGATCCAACCTGTCCAGGTCCCTCTGTAGAGCCTGCCGACCCTCAAGCAGATCAACCCTCCCACCTAGTTTGGTGTCATCTGCAAACTTACTGAGGGTGCACTCAATCCCCTTATCCAGATCATCTCTTTCTTGATAAGCTAGATTCTACAGCAGAATGTTTGGATTTATTCAAGTTTCTACTGGTGTTTTGTCGATAACAGCATCACTTATGGACAAAGAATTAATCTCTTTAAAAAACAAAACAAAACTGTAATAGCTTTCTCCCTAGTTACCATCAATCCTTATTAATCTATGAGCTGTCCAAATTACATTAGAGAATGTACCGTGGCAACAGAGAGCAAATGCTAACATAGGCACAAGTTACTCCAGGGGATATTCCGACTGGACACACATGGAAAATTTTTCACAATGAGAATAATCAGCCATTGGAATAACCTCCCCAGGGAAGAGGTGGATTCCCCAACCAGTGCCACTTTTGCTGGGCCATGTTGTCTAGACCGTGCTTCCGCCATGAAAGGTTGGACCAGATGATCCTTGAGGTCCCTTCCAACCTGGTATTCTATGATTCCATGAACCCTTGACCTGAGGCCTGTCTCATGGTCTAGGTCTCTGACCTTCACTAGAGTCTGGCTATCACTATGTACCTTTGGTTGGGAGTAACGAGACACAGTGCACAATGGCTGGCAGAGACACTTGTTCTCTGATAGCCTTCACCTCTGAAACAAACTTGACGATAAGGTTTTAGGTACCTTCGTGATCTCAGCATGGGAAAAAAATAGTTTAACAGTGTAATTCAGTTTTACTCCTCAATCACACATCCTCTTTTAATGGAGTTTCTCTAATCACCCTCATTGTAGGAGGCATCAGTGATGTGAATAATATCTAAAAATGTATAACCTTCCTATGTAGTAGAAACCTTTGACCAACAACATCTCTAGTGTTTTTCTTTTAGGCTGGAAGTTAATCATCTTTCAGTTATCTTAGGTGTAAAAGAAAATAATGAAATGACTCTGGTCTAAAGTTAACCAACGTGCAAGTTCATACTGGGCTTTTAACCTCCAATAATAATTAAAGCATTTTGATGGCTACACTTCAGTGCTAATTTATAATTAACTTCAGGTGCTTCTTTGATCTTCCTGATATATTTTTCCTATTTTCTTATCAAGAGTCTCCATGCAGTTTGTAATTATGCTTCTTAGTGTGACAGCAACTATGAATAAGTAGATGCATTAATATATGCTCTAGGAAAATATCAGTTGAGCCAAAGCAAGCTCTTACCGCTAAACTGGAGTATCATCTGAAGCACCGCTGATTAAAAATGTAATATTATATCAGTTCATAATAGGTTTGCCATAAAAAACAAAACTATGATTCTCAATTTTAAGGTAACGGATGACAGAAGTAGTAATGCTAGCACCCTACCAAGAAACACACATTAAGGCATTCAGAGCATTAATATCACAACACTACAAAATGTGAGTGTCATGTTTTATATCCACCTAGGCTCTTCCTCTAAAAAGGAAGATATTTCAAACTTCTTCTGAATGGTGAAATATTGAACCAAAAGATTTTTAAAGTGTTAAAAGCTGTTATAACAATACAGTGACACAGCCTAACCTACCTGAAGCAACAAATAGATACATAATACGAGGGAGAAGAGCAGTATAACTCATTTCCTCAACTGAAGGAATGATCTGTAATTCTCAGAAGACAAACTCTAATCTCATCTTTTCAACGCATAAATAAGACATGCACCAGGGACAACGTAATTGAGATTCTCATATTAAGTGCTTTCTATCTGAGAATCATTAAATGAAAATTGCAACAGAATTGCTAGGAGCAGCTCTTTTGTAAACACGTCAGTCTACAGGTACAAATTGGGACTGGTATGACTTCTCTACTCACAAAACTGATGTTTCACTGATATGCTACTCCAAAATCCAAAAATGGCCACAATTATGCTTGTATAAAATACACTTTGTACCATACATTTCTTTTCCCAGGCAGAGAAAGTCTGACTGCTATAGAGCACTTTCATGACAACCACGCTAACCTGCAGCATGGATTAGTATGCGTGCACAGATGCACCTGATTGGCTGGAGAGGACAAAAACAGGGAGGCTAGTATTACTGTAACTATAGTACAGTATAACCTTCTAGTGCATAAAAGTTTTACGAAAACTAAATTTCCAGATGTATTTTATGATGTCATTTCATAAACTTATGTTTTTTAACTCATTGCTAAACATGTTAACAGCACAGGTACATACTAATTCTGACATACTGCACCATTACTTTTTCAACTAACACGACCTCCCCACTCTAGGACCAATTTCATTCAAGCCAACAATTGTGACAGCGCTTGAAACATCCACGAATCAACTTTCTGGGCTCTGCTAGAAGGATAACCACAAGGTGCCTGTCACTTAACGTGTTTGTACCAAACCATATCAGTACCTACTCTGCTCTACCTCTCCTACCAGTTTCTGAGACGCGCTGCAGAAAGAAGACTGCACAGCATCAGCTACAGAGTTGATGTAAGGAAGAAACAGATGTCTGATGCAGTAACAACAGCTCCCTTCAGCTTCTGCCTCCTTCGCAGTAGAAATGGAAGGCAACTAAACTAAAAAGGAAGGAGTCAGAGCAAAACAGTTCAATTTGCACTGCTAAATTATTATCTGGAGTACCCCATTGATTGTGCCTTCCAAGTATAGTCACAGAATCATAGCCAGAAAGTACCGCTATATTAAAACAAAACACCAATATGCCTACTTTGCAAGAGAGTAATGCTTTTTGTGGACATAAAAGATGGAGGGAAAAAAAAAGCCAGAATGTGTGAAATTCACAAGCTGAAGCTAAGACTGATGGGTGACTAAACATGAAGCCACATCTTTCATTTTATTAATTTTTTCCTTCTGCACAACTGAGATAAAACCAGACAAAGTAGCACAGAAATTTTCTAACATTACAGAGACAGCAGTCTTCCCATCATACATCATCAGACGAAAGGCATGTTGTGCTTAGTTTACTGCGGATACATTCATTATTCTACCTGGCAGCAACCTGGATTTTGAAAAATAAATATCCCTAGTACAGTCTTATACTCACGCCACACAGCACAAACTGGAGATCTGCCAACTGCAAATCAAGTGGTTTGAGGAACTTTTTTCCTATGTTGACAGAAGAGCTGTCCATCCTTATAAAAACTATGTGGGCTATTATATTCTTCTGCTTAAAAGCCAGAATTTTGTGGTGTGTTTTTCAGATAAAAGCTTGTGTTGTCCATAATGGAGCTCCCACTTCTGCAGAACAGTACTCAAGTACCCTTATAAGAACACCTGAAAGGACCTTGCTGAGGATATTTTGAGAGTGAGAATTTTTTTGTCTTTTTATTTAAAAAAAATAATTAATTTTTCCCTTTCTAAAGTGCTCTCAGAACTCTGTTTTTTCCATTCAAAAATATTGCAATCCTTCTTGAATTATCAAGGCTTGCATTTTGACGTTATCACAAACAGCTTTTATTAAATATTAAGAAAACCCACACGATAACCTATTTATAATGTCTTCTTGTTATTGGTTCTTGTCTTAGGCATTGTAATTTCTTTATGATTGTATGATAAATATTCATTTATGTTTACAATGTTTATTTTCTTACGGTTATAACACAAACTACAAGTGATGCCCTAATGATACATGTCCATCCAGAAAGAGTTCCATCCAGATTGTCTGGAACTTCTCTCAGAAATGCATCAGCTATAGTATATCTTTATATATCCAGAATTTTTTATGAGATGTTCAATTGTGTAAAATATCGATTTAAGAATATACGAGAAACTTTAAGTATCATCACTATAATACACAAATTAATTTATTACATATTGATCACAAAATTAAAACCAAGCAGGCTTACTTTTAATCCCCTTTTGGACTTTTGCCTTTGTGGAAGAAGTAGCCTTGCGAAAATTACACACCACTATTATTCTTCAGTTCAGGTCTTTTGTATTTTTCATCGCAAATTTTATCTATACCTGTTGCACTATAGCAGGTTGGCTTGCATTCTGTGTTAGAAATTCACTGGGATCTTGTGATACTCAAGCATCGTATAGATAGAATGTTTGAGGGAGTTTTACAATTCAAACTTGTACAAAAATATCTACCTAGATGGACAGCATTCCCTCAGAAACACCATTAACTATGCCAGAGTAAAGCTCTGAGCAAAACTGTGTAGCCAGCACTACCACACTGCTATAGAATGATCATTAATTGCAACTGAACTAGCTAGTTTAAAACCATCTTACATGCCTCTACACTTCTGCACAGCCAGCGTTCATGAGCTTTGCCTGGGATTCTTGTCCGTGTCTCTAGTATAGTTCACTGTTGTCATAATGCCAGATAAATGCTAGTATTTTTGATCCATCAATGTTCAAGAATCTGTATCTTGGGTTTTTTTACCACTTTTTCTTTCAAAACATTCCAGCTGCGGCTGCACAGGGCAGAAGAAAACGGGAAGAAGAAAATGGGATTTCATCACTACTGAACTTGTTACTGATGACTGTGTTGCCTACTCAAGTAATTTTGCCCTATTCCAATACCTAACAGGAGGTGATCAAGAAGATGAAAGCAGGTTTTACTGACGTGCATGGCAGGAAGCTAAGAGACAACGGTCGTAACTTGACACATGGGAAAATATTCAGCTAGAGGATAGTAAACATTGGAACACATTGCCCAAAGAGCTTGTGGAGTATCTGTCCTTTGAGGTTTTCTGACCAGACTGGATAAAGCCCTGAGGAACCTGCTTTTGAATTAATTTGTTACCTTGCCTTGAGAAAGAGATACTTTGGCTCTTAATTTAAAACAAACAAACAAACAAAACCAACCCACAAATAAAGAAAAACATATCAATCAATAACTGAAGCTGAAACAAATTCAAATGAGATATCAGTCTCAAATTTGTAATAGTGTGACACTTTCTTACACTTTCTGAGTCTATTAACTACTCAATGCTAAAATCTGTTAGGTCTTCTTTTGTTTGTTTGGGGTTTGCTTTTTAAAAATGGCTTCCTTTTCCTAGGTTTTTAATTAGTTATTTGAGCTGAAAAATGTACAGTCGCTGTCTATCACAAATGTTTCTGTTGAAACCAATCATATGAAAAACGTTTAAGCAGTATCTGCAGAATGTGTTGCAATATAAAAAAAAAAACCCACCACAGAAATAAACAGATTACCCAGAACTACAATGGCTCATTGCCTTGGGGAATTATAGAACAGTCTTTTAGGACAGAAAATTTCAGCTCCCAATCTATCAAAATAAATGCTTGGTTTCTTAAATGTGTTCAGTAATACAAGGCACAAACCAAGAACTAGAATGAAAACAAAATAACAATTTAAATAATTTAATAAGTTAGATTCAGTATGGTAACTATTGTATGATTCAGTAAGGATATGGTCACCTGAAAAAGTTATCACAAGCTAAGCAAAGGTATGAATGTATAGCACCTCAGCTAGTTATTCATAGACATGCTGCTATTCTGTGGTAAGAAACGTCACATTAATCATGAGATGAAGACAAGCACTTAGGTAGTTACCAGAGAATACTAGCCCACTAGAAAATCCATACTTCGCTTTACTCATGAGGGCTGTTTTATGTGCTAATAACTTACTGCATGTTTTGGAAACAAAAGCTCATAATTAAAGCCAATTTCTTCTCAAAATTAGTTGTAGCTCTGGATGCATGAACACATTATCATAATGAACCTCTGCCTCCTCTGAGGGAAGAGGTGCACAAACAACAGATGAGAGCCACTGACAAACACCAATGCATGTCCTTTGCATGTGCTGTACTAGCAAAAAGTGTAAATGTTGCAGTGATCTATTTATGCATTTCTGCAGCTAAATGCTTAAGGGAACAGATCAAACATTTTAGAACAAATCTTACAGCACTGTAAAGAGGAGAAACGCTGACTGAATCCTAGTGACTAAACAAAGTGCCTCCATGTAGGCATATACAAGTTTATATAAGCGTAGACAGATACTTGCTCTGCACATGTACATTCAGGCTGACATCATCAGGGACCCAGCATCTTTAGACACATGAACACACATTTAAATCAAGCTATTCAGGAAAAACGTAATTTGTCAGCATCAAACATTAAGGTAACTTGAGAATCAGAGAAAAAGCTGATACAGAATGACTGTGAAATGGCTATATGTAACTGCATCAAAATGCTGTTTGATGCACATTAAGGGAAGATCAACCCAAGACCCTGAAACATAAAAATACAGAAAGCAACTGACTATTTGCCTTTCAATGAAAGTTCCCATAAAAATCTAGTTATCTTCCTCCAAAAGTGGTGTCATTGCAGAGGAAGAAATAATCCTGAGACAGACAATAAAGCAAGGCTCAGGCTACTTCTGAGGGCCTTCCACAAACCCATGACAAAATTCTTGCTGAGTTCACCAGGGCTGTGTCTTCACTTGTGCCTTTGCCTCAGGTCTGCGTCACTGGAAATCACTTTGGGCTACTACTTAAAAACAATTTCAAGCTAAAGCCACAGCAAAAGCAGCAGCATAATTTGTGATCAGAATGCCTTACTATAATGTACTTCTGCCCACTTCCTGAAGCCACACTGCCTACCCGAGAGCTTCCAGATTGCAATCCCTCCGTGAAAAGTCACTTCTCCATTCCTGATATACTGCCCAAATAGAAAGGCTGCAGAATGCTGGCACTAGCCCACCCTCAGTTTAAAAGCCAGGAGAAGGGAGGTAATACATAAACACACTAAACTATAGGTTTATTTCCATTACAGTAGACAGTGAATTGTTAAAAGCTGTACCTATAAATCTTACAGTTTCCTTTATTCAGCAGAACCATCTGAAATAATTCATTCTCCAACTATGCAGGTAACAACTGAACATTTTGCACTCCTACAGAAAAAAATGGACTAGAGAAACAAGCAATAACACATGAAATGCTACAAAACAAACATACCTCTTTCTAAAGGGGGAGAGAAAAGCACAACCCTCCAGCATCTCCTATTTTCATCAACCTTTTTCCCAACGTCCATAAAATCCCTACTTAGCAACAAATCGCTATGCATTCAAGAAGCAGTAAATACAATTGTTTTTGCAGGTTTTCATCATCTTTGGGTAAGCAGGTCAGAAGGGACTACCTCTGTTACAGAGCAAGACCTCTGTCTACAGGAAGACTGTCTCCCTACACAGCTACAAATATGATACTGCAATTTTTATTCTGCTTTAATGCTGCAAATAAAACTGAAATAGCTTCCATGAATAAAAATCTCAAATTTGAGGTTAAAATATTTATTCCAGAATAGAAATCATATTTTCACCAACTCTGTAGAGGACAATTCTACAACAGTTAGAAGAAAATTAGTTACTGCTCTACTTCTTTAAAAAAAAAAAAAAAAAAGTCCCTCCCACTATCACAAACATCCCTAGAGACATCCAGGCTTCAAGCTTCACACCACCCCTTCTCTTCACAGACTATCTGCTGCAAACTGTTCTTTCTGCTCACAACTTGAGCTTGAATCCCAGTGTGGCAGTAGGTTACCTCCAGGATGCCACTATGTCACTCCACAAAGACATTAACATACCTCCACAGATACAGAAATGCTGCTTGGTTGTAGTTCATATATGTAATTCCAATAGCATTAATTACAATAAAATGACAAGTAACCCATCTACTACATACATGCAATTATAGCCACACTGTATGCTGCAAAAGAGGAATGCAGGCTAGTTAATAGTCTTTGCTATATAAAGAAGTCTAAAAAAAGGATTGCAATTACCAAGGGAACTGGTCTTTTCAAAGAAAAAGATATGGTGGGGCTGAGAGGGATACACAGCACAACTCTTCTGGCCAAGCCTGACTGCAAAAAGTAGCCCACAGCATGCTGCAGTGCAGACTGCTGGCCTAAGGGCTCGGTGAGAGAACATTGCCATCACCCCGGGGACTCTTACAGTCACCTCTTCCAGTCATGCCAAACAAGTTTTTAGCGATACATCTATTTGCAACAAATGCATTTTGAACCGCAGCCTCCAATAACTGAGGGCAGGCAGGAAGCAGCGTAACATATGTAGGAGGGTGGCACACCACGGGATTGTTTAGGAAAGAATTATTAACAGGAAATACCTACCCTACCACATATATACCTTATACCTACTACGGAGTGCACAGAGCACACACACTCACTGCACCTGCCGGCATGCCGAAGGCTGCCTCAATTAGCCACCTGCGTCCAGCTTCAATACACTGACACAGGAGCCAGTTGTTCCTACAGTCATTTCCCAAACAGTCTCAATACAAACCCCTGCTTTACACACCGGCTCAGGCAGCATACCTGCTTGTCTCTCAGATTAATAAAATTAGGTTTGAGGCCTCTTCCCTGGGTTGCTCTCAGCCTTTGAAAGGCTGAAGGGGCACAAAGCGACCCACACTCAGGCCGCTGGGCTGGCTCTGCTGCCACCTGCAGGGGGACGCCCCTTGCTGGAACCTTCCAGAACGATCTCCAGCGCTCGCCTGAGGAGGGCAGCCCTCAGCGGGAAGCCACACCTGCCTTGGCTCCCCCAGTTGCCTGGGGGCTGATCCCCTCACAGCTGCGGCCCTGCTAGGCTCTCCGGCAGAGCTGATCATCAGCCCCAAGGGCATAATAACACAGAGCTGCTTCCTATCTCTGGTTATGCCTAAATCCCTTACAATTAGGCGTATGGGCCTAGTAGCCAGAGAGCTCCTGGCCCTCAGCCTTACCAGCAGCACACCTCAGTGTGGGAGCCATGGCCACGAGGCAGGGGGAAGGCCTCAGGGCAGCTGGAGCAGCATTTCTGGACCTGTGTCTCCTCACGAAAGCGGCACAGCTGGGTGCTGGCAGCAGCTCCTTCGCCAGGGGCTCGGGCGCTCAGTGCATCCCAGATCCAGCTGCAGCTTAAATCCCCATCTGTTTGTCTAAACACCAACAGACCGTGACAAAAACAAATGCGCCTAGGTAGCCTTTATATCCAAACAGTGCCTGTTTATAAAATATTTTTTATAAAGTCAGTGCTACTACCAGTGGTCTGACATAAGAGTTTTAGCAGTTGTCGCTGTTTCTGTTTGTTCTTAGTAATTGCCTCATGAATTGCATGTTTTTATTCAGGATAATGACTAGGAAGTCTTATTTGCGAAGACAATTAAATCTGTAGCAACCCCTTTGTAAAAAGCCACTATAGAGCAAAATTTCCATTTGTTGGTTCTACAGTATTGGCTTTGTAGAGAAACCAGTTTTACGAGCACACCCTGGGAGATACTTGGATTCAGAGCTGTATCTCCTGCCTGTCGGAGGCTTTTCAGCCATCCCTTGGTCATGAACTGGCCAAAATGTTTCATGACCCCAAGAATGATTTAATTTCACCACATCCTAGCAGGGATTACCTGCTCAGCCTGTGGGCCTGCATGCCTGCTCTCCTGCACCTGCCCCCTGCACCACAGCACCGTGTCCCAGGGACCCTATCTATGCAGACACCAACTTAGAGATCAAAACATTTAAATTTAGAGGTTTTTATTCTAATACTGTCAATTTGAGATTTTACTGAGCCTTTCAGCAAAAAGTTTTGATACTTGGACTTTTCTTTAGTTCAGGCTGAAAGCAATGTGGAAATAGCATTTCCCTTAGGAAAGATTCTACTTTTCAGCCCTTCCTAGTTATTATTTTAATCATGACTCTTTAAAAAATGTTAAATGGCCTAGCTAAGCATCAAACTGGGAATTGCTAGAGAAAGTATGCTCTGACTAACTGTTTCTCCATTTCTCAAAAATCCATTTACAGGGTTGCAAAGGTATTTGCTTTTATATGCAGCCAGTGTTTCTTTCTGCTCCCACAGCAATTTTGCTCTTTATCTGAACTAGCGCTTTAGGAAAGAGAAAATGGAAATATGTTATTTTCTACCCTTGGAATTAGTTTTTAAATTTTGAAACATTGTCAGTCATCTGTTTATAAACAAGAAGTGGTACTTCGTTCTTTAAGGCCTACTTTCATTTTATTGAGAATATCTTGTGTTCCTTTCAACTTTAGTTTGACTAAGGAAAAGGTCCCTGAAATACTTTCATACTCAAATACATTATAGTCCAGATTCAACAAAATATTTAGCCTCCTACTCTTTTTGATATCAACATGAAGTTATAACCTACACAGAAACTTGGAGCCAAAGCGCTTCAGTGAATTTGGGCTCAGTTCAGCAAAACACTAAATAATGTATTTTTGGCTCACTGAGGACAATGGGAATCAAACATAGACCTGAAGTACTATAGGTATGGATATACTTAACCACTCATAGCATGTAGCTAAGTACATTTTCCTGTAAGCTGCACTGGCTTGTTTGCCATTCCTATCCAAAATAGTCATTCTCAGGAAATGCAAAGAGAGGTTGGTCCTTGTATCTACATAATTTATACACTTTGAGTATACTCGCACTTCCAGTTCTGTTATGTGGCTAGACCTAATAGAAATGGTGTCTTAATAAATCTATGAATTTAATATCTGTAAAGAAATGCCATTTACAATGTAAGAAAAGGAACTGCTAAAAACTTTCCTCTGTCCCATTTGTTCCAGATCAAATGGAATCTGTTATCTGTTATGTTATCTGTTTATCTGTTAAAAGATAAATAGGTAGAAAATAAACCTGTTAGGCAAATCAAACCAGTCAGTGGTAAAATGATAAAATACTGAAATAACTATTAAAAAATGCATCCCTAAAACTCTCAGCTAGATGAATATGTATTTTAATACTGCTTGATGAAGTGTGCTGTCTCGTTTTTCTTCTACTACATAGTATGTATAAAGAAATTCTTTTCAGGAATTAATCTGTTCATGAGTGTGTTCATTTTTCATTGGCATATGTATCTCAACACTCCATCCTTCTGCTATGAAGGAAGTTCATTTTATTCACAGAAGTTTGGAGGTGGAACCTAATGCTTTATCTACCCTGCATATCATAGAAGCAGTTTCCCCATCATTCCTGTATACTGGCCCCTAATCATGTTCCCAGAGAGGAATGTACCAGTGATGGCAGACAGCAGCCCTCTTTGTCATCCTACCTTTTTTTTGTTCAGTAGCTTTTCAAGCTTTGGAAATTCTGTATGTTCTCCAATAGAAAGTATGCTGCCTGGGAAAATCTGCTATTAGAAATGCCCTTTTCCCAGAGTCTAATTAGAAATATCCTTTTAGAAGCTATATGTGACCGTTACATCATTACCTAAATGTTATAGAATAACTGTAATAATTTTTAAATTCTATTTCAATTATAATAATAATAAAAAATAAGGATTTTCTAATTCCTGTAATTTTTAATTATTTGATCATTTTATTACTATATTTTAATTTCCATAAAATATGTTGGTTCCTTATTGGATGTGAACAGATTTGATTTACCAATTAATGACCTAGGTCACAGTCTTTCTTCACAATTAGGTCTTAAATTTGAATGAGCAAAGAAAGGAGTGTGATCCTCAAAGGCAATTATTTTAATAAATAAGTAAAGAACAGTGTGTATTTATTTGAAACAATTTTATGATTCAACACAATGCCAGACAGCCAAATTCTCTCACATCCTGGTTCCCCCGTACATTACACCCGCTGTTCGTATGCTGTTTTTCTGTGAGTGTATGTATGATGTATTCTGTGAAATGTGTGCACAAGGTGGCCTCATTGTCTTTTACGGTTCTGCATCCAGAACTGCCTATTGCCAGTAATTAGGCACACATACATTACAAATTTGATCTTCTAAATGCACAAGATAAAGGATTATATGCAATTTAGAGGCAGGGTAGCACTGAAAGATCTGAACCCTCTAATTTCGGTATCTCCTCATTTAAACTGGATGACTTGGAATGCCTGCTTCCTCAGACAAGTGAGTCAGGATTAAAGACAGTTCAATTATTAATTATTAATTATTCAGTAATTAAGACTTACATTTACATATTGTTGAGATATCATCTTTACTTATCAGTACCTAGAATGTGTGTATGTAAATTCAATATACTGCATATTTGCAAGTATTAGCATACAGAAAAATCACCAAGTTCTCTGCAGTTACCATCAATCTAATTATGAGACAAGCTCATTACTACCACTACTCCAACCGATGTCAGTGGCAGTGGTTTATTATTAAGCTGGACTGAATGAAAACATGGTTTTTCTGTCTGTACCTGCACACACATACTCATGTTCAAACACAAATGAAAACACAGCTTCAGGTAAAAACTACTTGTGTCCTCCACCCTCCTCAAACATGAGCTATGTAGCAGAAAACAGGTTCTTGCCCGCTCCAAATGGAACAGAGAAAACGATTAATTCTTATGATTCACTGTTTTATCTCATCTTCCAAACACAAACTCACATTCAGCTCCATCCATTTTACTCATTAATTTCAGTTAAAATTGTAGGTATTTTCACATAACTCCTAGGAAAATCAAGCCTATAAAGACAGTGTGTCACGCATACATTAAAAATGCAATGCATACATCTAATGCGTACAAGTACTTTGCAAAAATAACATGAAGGATGATCACTCCATGTCTGCTATTTGAAGTCACCTGTATTTTTCTACGTGAAACCTTTTTTCTTCCTATTACTGTTATTCTTATGTTCCTTTTATCACCATAATAAACTGCTTCTACCAAGAAAACTTAATCATACTATGTTTGCTGGCCCCAGCAGAAAAATATTTCATTTCTATGGGATGGAGATATGTTTGTTTTCAGGTCAAGCAGTCAGTTCTACTTCTTAAACGTCGTCTCTTCCACCTTCATCTGCCACTGCTAGCCTTACAGTAACTTCCCTTGCGGGGGTCCAACCCCATCAGGCACTTTCATTATCGTAAACCCATACTATGCTTAGCATAAATATTGCCAACCACAGACCTAGTTTTCTAGTAACTTATTAGGTATGTCATGTTAGCTAATCTGCCATAAAATATTTATCCCCCTACAGGGATTAAAAGAATGCCATGCTGCTGTTGTGAAAGTATGAACAAGAAAAGCGGTGATTTCCCTGACAGGCCTGGATGGCTTTTGTGAGTTCAGCAACATTAATGTATGGAAAACAGAGCTTCTATGCTCTGCTTTGGCTAAAACGTGTCAATCTATCATGTTAAAAATAACCATGACTTTAGTCAGCAAACATAAATACCTTATCCTCCTGCCTCTGATCTTGAAGTCATAGTCCACTGGGCTTCATCTGGGGAAAGACTGCACAGAAAGTTCAGCAAGCATAAAATTACTCAAAAACTCGGAATTCTAAGTTTCTGTGTCGTATTTCTTCCATGACCATTAATAAATCCCTCTTGTCTGTGTTAGCTATGTAAGCATATTTTAATCTAGAAAACTCACGGAACACTATGGTATTTCCATTCCTTATGCTATTAATAAGGAGAGTAAAAGAACTGATGTATACTGGCTACATTCTTCTTTTGGCAGATCCTGGCTATTAGGGAAAGTAAGACATTTTTAATGATATCGGTATATGTCCTACCAGCTATTTGCACATTTTAGCTGTCAGAATGAGTAAACCAGATACTTTTGAAGAAGGAATTAGAGGTCCATTTGCTAAGCTGAAGGCACTTAGCATTCCTGTCATATCGTATCTTATTAGGAAGACCAGTAAAGGATAACAATAGTTAGACACTGTTCTTATTTCAAACCTTATGCTGTTAAAAATATTTTAAGTTACTTTTCTATCTCAAAAGAATTTGGAGTTACTAAGATTCTGTCAGGGAGAATAATGAAATATCTTCTGAGAAGCCAAAGTTTTTCTTTTCCATTCCTGCCACCACTGAACCTGAAAGGTAGAAGGTTATACGACATGGAAGGCTGACACTCAATATGCTTCCTGTGTAAAACACAGTTCCATTCTGGATCAATTTTGTAAGCAAATAGTGCGATCAGGGTGATAAGCTGTTACCACACCACCCCCTGTTCGAATACTTACTTGCAAGACAACCTTTCTGCCCCACACTGTTCCCACCAATCCTCAGTAAGGCATGGAACAACTTGAACATCTACTGACTCTCTTCCCTCAATTATAAAAACCTCACTCAGGATCTTTTATGGAGTTGGGGATTCACCTACTTGTGAAGCCACCGATTCATCCCTCCTAACTTTGGCCATTTAACGGAAGCACCCAGGTCGAGGATGCAGTCTTGCACACTGTGTTATTCCTGGAGGTAAAGAAATGTTTCATAGCATAGCTCAGCCTCCTCTGTACTTCTGTTTGAGTGTCCTCCTATTTCAGGCTCCTAGACATTTCTGGACTCTGCTCAGTTTGACGGAGCCGGTTTTTGATCCTCGCTATAGGCCACAGGGAGCACAGTTCATACATCACTCTTGTAAATTAATTATGTTAACGGATGAAGGGTGGAATCATACCAAAAAGTGTATGACCTGAAATGACCTAAGCCAAAAGACTCCTTCCTTACGCAAATAGGGTCTCTGTTTCTGAGAAAGCCCGAGGCAAAATCTGCAAGACTGCTGGGGTTACATCCCATTGGCTTCTTTATTCATTAAGTCAGTTGAGAAATAGCAGCAGCTCTGTAGCATTGGGAAAACCCCATACAGTCCCTTTTTTTACACTGTAGCTTCTGGTTCCATTATCAGTGTTATTGCTGTCCTTCTGTGTTTCTGCTTCCTTACTGTTCCCTCTTCTCTGCCTACACCACTAATCAGCACATGCCAGACCACAGCATTTATTTTAAAATTCTTTCAAACCTTATGCACCCTGTAACAAATAATCCTGCTCTGGTCATTGCATAGCCACACTCTTCTTTGTGTTCATGCAGCCAGGGAAAGGGAATGGATTCCCTCAATCAGCAAAGGCTCAGGTGTATTAAATGTGTGAGATTGCACCTGGCCAGTCTATTTCTGCTAACCCCAGCATTTGTTATATGTAACTACTGTTTTAAGGACCATTCTGAAACATAGCTTCTGAAATTTAGTATTTTACTTTTTCCAGATACAAGGGTTTCCTTAATAAAATGTATCATTTCAAATGTACTTTCCTTTCAAGCCAGATGGCTGTGTAACTTATCTCTGTAACAGCACTATTTACTTTTTCTGCATGCCAGGGAAATAAAGCAGAAAGGGTAAGAAAGCTGGTGTAATTAATAAAACAAGTAACAATAGTGTAGCACAATTTATCTCCTTTGATAGGAGAAAGTGTCAGGAGAGATTTAATTCTTGGAGAGTGGTGACCATTTTGCTTTTCATCCTAAGGCTTTTCTTACATTACAAGAGATTTTTACCAAATGAGAATGAATCTCTAGTAGAACTTTAACTACAGGGCATCAAACTACAAGCTGAGGGAAATGGAGAAATAACATGACAACACTGCCAGTTCTTTTTGCAAGAGACCTGCGGCATCTCATTGCAAATGAGATGTCAATCCTGTAATTAGCAATGTAGTCAGTATTAATTGTGTGTATGTTACTTCACATCAATCACTGTCATTTCCATGTAGTCAGGATGTTTTATAGAACCTAATTTGTAAACAATATGCAAAAGTTTAGCCCACTTTAAATTAAAATTGTCAAACATCTAGCATAACCTTCAGTGAATACAGATAACTGTGTGCAATTGTGTTTTGGCTCTTAAGTAGGATGAAGGAATGTTTTAGCTATTTGTTTCTACAAATAGACTTTAAAAATCCTAATAGGACCTAAGGGAAAAGCAGGCATACATTAAAGGCCATTAGTCCACATCCAAAACCATTGTAACCAACCAGTTTACTTTCTTGTCAAAAATAACACAAAACTAAAAAAGCAGGGGTACAAAGTTGAGAGTCAAAGGCAAAACTCATTCAGCAATTCATCTTTATGAAGCAGTATCTAGTCTTGATTTAAGATCTGTCCAGTGAAGCATAATCCATGGCTTCTCTGGCAAGTAGGGGTCCAATTGTTAAAAAATATTTAATCTCCTGATTCTCAATTTGTCAGTTTCAAACATCAGAACTTGCTTTATTTTCATCTGATAGATTTCAGAAAGCCCTCTGTAGGAAAATTATATTTCTCATATAATACGAGAACATATAAATTATTTTTCTCATATAACAACTACTACAACCACCCTTTCACCTTAAATTTGATAGATTAAGTAGATTGAGCTCCTGGAACTCTTCCTCTTTAATACATTTTTTTCCTATGCTTTCATTATTCCACTGGCTTTTCTCACTGGTGATCAACAGCCTTGCTGAATTGTGAACATTAGTCTTCCACTGGGAGACCCCTGAAAGTGCCAAATAAAACAGAACTTCTACTTAGTATTCTCAGGATTGCGTTAAAACCTTACTGCAAATTACATTCTTTCTCTCCCACACCACAACTACTTCTGACTCAAAATTAATTGCTCATCCATTGCTTGTGAGCCACGTAGATCCTGTGCTTAATATGGGCAGTAGGTTCCTTAGGTGTGTTTCTCACTGTTATATTCATTAACACAACAACCATCAGGAAACTTCTCATATGGCTAAAAGAACATCATGAAATGAAATCAATCACAAACTGTGACTCTGTCTTCAGTCTGTCTCCTATGGAGAGCTCAGCCCAGACCACAAACTGTAACTCTTGTGTGAACCTGCCAAAAATGCAAATTTCCAAACCGGCTACCAGCTTTCCTTTCACTTAAAACCAAACTTAATCTAAAAAGCATATACGTTGTACAGCTTAGGCATGGTTTGCACAGTTTTCAGGTCGACTACCTGTTTACAAGTCATACTTTTTAATAATCTGTTACTTTTGTGACAGAAAATATCTATGTATAAAAGGTGCCAGAAACAGGGGGGCATCTTTTCATATGTGGTATCATTTTTCAATAGCTTATGCTCTTTGCTGTCCCCCAGTTTGGGACTCACAAGCCGTCATATCAGAAATGCTCACACCTCATTGGCTTCAAAGACAGAATGAATTTGATGCACCTCTCTGGGTCCTTAAAACATGGGATTTTCATTTTAGCAGGTTTACTTTTTCTTTTGAAAATGGAGCAGATATGCAAAGATTGAAAGCTGTGCTATACCTGCTTAAAGTATAGCGGATGTACAGTATTCAAGAACACCATTGCCATTATGGCTAATAGGAAAGTGTTCATATGAAGGAGACTACATGCCCCACAAGGTGTTCAGTGGTTAGAAGTTTTTAGCACAGGCCTAAACTCTGAATTCTTTACATGCAAATACAGTGTTCTCTTGATTAAATTATTAGTACTGTATAAATGAAATGAACATAAATCTGAGATTAGGAAACAGATCATAGCACATGGCACAAATTTACAATAAAGATGCACTGAATACACTCACAAAAAAAACCAAACCAAACCAAAACAAAACTAAGATTTGAAGGGGGATGGCTACAGTCAAAGTATCCAGCTCCCACTAAACAAGATGACTTTCTCTGTTACCTGCATCTGGAACGCGTATGCGTTTCACATCAACACAAGTGGTTCTGTGGTGTTTCCCTAAGGGGGCTGTTCTTTGCAGAGCAAACATCTCCTCAATCATGCACACATCTAATAGATGAAAAAGGGCAGGAAAAGCCTTCTACCAAAGAATACAAACTATCCACACTGACACCTTAAGTTATGTTCGCATATATTCTAGGATGAAAGATACTGACAATAAAACTGAGTATGAGATGAGCAAAAGGTTTACTTACCTTCCCAACTAATAGGTAGGAACATAGTCATTTTACTTACATCTTCTGTTTTCTGATAGGCATATATATATTTTACACTGTTTTTTACTGTTACCTGTAAATAACTGATGATTTATCTATTAAACACTCTTATAAGCTTTGGAATCTATTTAAAAATATGGATAAAATAATGGAGGAGTTAGCTGTACTGAGGAAAAAAATTGAAAAGGCTAATAAATTTTTGATGCTTAGGGGACTTATGTACAACATTCATGGGAAGCAACAAGACATTGCATATTTTTTCCACTGGAGGTACTACAGCAAAACAAAAGGGCCCCAAGGAAGCCTGAGCCAATGTCATTCCAAATTCTGGAGTCACTGTTTAGGAAGACACTTAATCATGTGATTGGCTTCCAGCATGATTAATCTTATTACTTTCAATGGAACTATTCACATGCTTCAATTAGGCTTCCTGAATCAAAGTATGTTTACACAAAGTAATAGGAAAAAAACAAATAAAATCATTGCCTTCCTTCCAGGGCATCATTTGTTCACAAAACAAACTCATTAAACTAGTATGTTGTTTTTACACCTTCTGCAATTGGCTGGCCTCAAAGAGCAATACAGCAATTTCACACCCCTGAGCTTAAAGCAACCTATCATCACTCCTTTTATTTTGTGCAAAACTTTTTTGATCCATTCTGACTGGATTCCTTGCATATACTCTACTCACTTTGGCTTCATTCACTTAGAGGATGGATCTCCACTGAGAATTAGCTTTTTCACGATTCAGACGCAGTAGGAGACCTTTTACAGTGACACAGGACAGCCTTTTCAGAGAAAACAATATTTATTAACTCCTTAGAATACAGTACTTCAAGGTCCCTAAGTCAGAATGGACAAGCAAAGAGTACACTCATGTCAGTATCTGGAAGGATTAATTGGTCTTTTCCTGAAGGACAGTTTGTGATGTCTTCTCTCAGTGTGCTTACACAGATTTGTTCCAGTCAACTCAGCTCTGCATTTCAGCCTGCTCTTGTAGGGTTTTCTTATGTTCTGCATCTCTTATAAGCAAATGTCCAGTCATGGTGTTTCTGTTGTATCTCCATAGTAACACTGCTCATTTTAAGATAGCTCTTGAAAGTTCACTTGGATTTGCCTTTCTGCCCAACAGTTCAAGAAAGAAACTACTGCCTTCGGTCCTATTGAGAAACAATGCAAAAGTAAATGAGTAACAGCATCAGGTACATTTTATGTAAAAAAGAATGCAGGGATTGACTGTTTCCTCTACAGCTGTCATTTCCCCTTCAAGTAATTTCTATTTCTTTGAAAATATTATAGTGAAATTCTGCCTTTCTGAAATTATGGGCACTTTAAAGGACTCAAGACTTTACACAGATTTGTTCCCTCCGCCCCTATCAACTGATGTCTGGGCATGCATATGTTACTGAGTGGAAGGTCTGGTACACACTTGTTTTTGCTCTGGTATGCCATGATCCACCAGCAGAACCATGATATCACCTCCAAATATCATCTCCATGCTTCCACCCCCTCTTCCAAAGTTAGAAAAGCAGCTTTTGTTCTTTTGTGTTAGAACACATGCTATCCCATGAATAACAAAAATACTGTCTCCAAATTGCTCACCTCCGAAAGGAATATTAAAAATCCACTGGGCCAGATTCTTCTTTGAGTTCAGATTAAATTCCACGAGATAGAAATATCGACATTTGACTCCCAGTGTGAAGACAGCTTTCCAAGGAACTAGAGGACTCAGCAAGAACATAATAAAGCGGACAAATAAACTATGACAACGTCCTGGAAATTTGTAGCAACTAGTTTATATGGATGCTGTGATATTAATAATCCAATCCTGCATATACAGTTGAGCGATGTTCCACACTGCTTTGCAACATTTCTGCTTCAACAACCTCATCTGCATAAGCTATTGTTGTCATGGGAGATAACAAAAAATTCTTTTAAAGCAGAGGTTTGTGATTACCTTTTGTATTCAGTTGCACACACAAATACAATAACAGATGGAAGATTACTAAAGAGTAGAAGAGAATGAATTTTCCATGTCATTATCTTTCAGAGATGAGAAGTACAAAACAACACCTATTCTATTACGCGTCTGGCACAATGGGCTTCTGTCTTTGGGCCAGATGTAATCTACTTTTTAAAGGAAAGTAGAAATCTAATTAGAACGTACTGTGGAGAGACTGACCTTACACTCATCTGAGTTTTCATTAAAGTAGCTATATAAAGCACTTGATATGTTGCAGGCTGCAGCTGTCAGCTTCGAGACTTACTCCTGAAAGCCCTAAAGAAGAATTAATTGCAAGGTAATGATTGCAGCACTATGGTTATCTCGGCTTTCAGTTCCATTGCAAGAAGAACTGCTTAATTACCAACAGTTAAAACAGGCCTTTCCTACAGACTGTGGGTCAAATTCTAGGAAGTTTTAAGTACCCACAATGCCCACTAATTTCAGAGGACCTCACCAGCATTTATCACCACCCAGGATTTCACCCAGTAATAGTAATTGGATTTTTTTAAACCAATACTCTCTTCTGAAGTTTCAGAAATCCAGCCATGCCTGTGGTAGGGCATTTGATAGGGTAATTTGCTTTTTTCTTTTTAATAAAAAGGTGTATTTGCTTTTTAAATGTGTTTACTTTCAACAGCCTAGAGGTCTTTATTTACAAATGCACTATATTTTTGGACAATCACATCAATATATCTCATCTGCTGGTTTTGCCCTTCATTATGGAAAACAACTCGAGAGGATGTCACAAAAAGAACTGAGTACAGAGTATTTTGCCTGTTCATCTCCTCTCCCAATTAAATTCATAGCTTTAAGAATCCAGACCTTTTCCTTGATCTGACAGGTAGCAGAACAAAGCACTTGTATTTTAGGTGTTGTCTGTCATGTTTTATCTGAGGAAGACATTTACATACTTCAACAATGCCAAGAACACAGGCTTCCAAATTTATATACAAAATGGTAGCTTTCATTAATCACCGATTAAGTAGGCAGCAATCCAGAAGAGCAGCTTGCTCTAAGAGCTTGATACCAACTGAACATCCATCAATAGATTTCTAATATATCTGAGAACATTTTGTACTTCCACTAAAAATTTCAGCAGCAGAAATGTCAAGGAGAGATTGCAATAATGAATAATTATTTTTTATTACTGCCAAAGAGTTAATATGGTAATGGATCTCTACTTTATTCCCCACTTGTAAGCTAACCGATTGTTAATGCCTGTTTTTATGTGGTAACATTACTCAAACTCCAAAACATGGCATTACTTTTAGCAAGAAGGTTCTCATATTTTGCTGAGCAAAAAACACTGTAATGTAGAATAAATGCTACCCACTGGTTTTTTGCAACATTGCAGTTCTGCAGATAGCTGTTACAAGCTGGTGTTTCTTGAATACTGAGTTTCTAAATTAATTGTGTACTGTAACTGAATGCAGAAACATGAGAAAAACATGCAACAAGAATTTGTGTTCTATTTTCCACACAAAAAGGGTTAAAAGAGATGGAATAATCACCATTATCACCGTAAGTCCTTCAGTATCAAGTACAGTAGCCAATAATGGAGGCAGACGAGCCTAACCGAGGAATACAAGATTGTCCATATAGGTATGAGTGATATAAAACTTCTGCTAGATGTACAGTGATACTCACCTCTTGAGCAGATCTGTGGCTTCATTCTTCACCCAAGCCTCTTTCTTGGACAAACCAAGCCACTGATATTGAAAAAGGTTTTTATGCTCTAACACTGGCACTTCACTGCTACCTATTAGTAGCTTTGAGCACAAAATGTTAACCAGAAGTTTGCCTTCAATCTCTTAGCCAGGTAGAAACTTGGCTGGATGTCCAGGCCCAAAAAGTGGTGGTGAATGGAGTTAAATCCAGTTGGTGGCTGGTCACAAGTGGTGTTCCCCAGGGCTCGGTATTGCGGACAGTTCTGTTTAGTATCTTTATCAATGATCTGGACAAGGGGATCAAGTGTACCCTCAGTAAGTTTGCAGATGACACCAAGTTGGGCAGGAGTGTTGATCTGCTTGCAGGTAGGAAGGCTCCACAGAGGAATCTGGACAGGCTGGATCAATGGGCCGAGGACAATTGTATGAGGTTCAACAAGGCCAAGTGCCGGGTCCTGCACTTGGGTCACAACAACCTCATGCAATGCTACAGGCTTGAGGAAGAGTGGCTGGAAACCTGCCTGGCAGAAAAGGACCTGGGGATGTTGGTCAACAACCAGCTGAATATGAGCCAGCAGTGTGTCCAGGTAGCCAAGAAGGCCAACAGCATCCTGGCTTGTATCAGAAATAGCGTGGCCAGCAGGACTAGGGAAGTGATCATCCCCCTGTACTCAGCACTGGTGAGGCTGCACTTCAAATACTGTGTTCAGTTTTGGGCCCCTCATTACAGGAGGGACATTGAGGTGCTGAAGTATGTCTGAAGAAAAGCAACAAATCTGGTGAAGAGTCTTGAGCACAAGTCTTATGAGGAGCAGCTGAGGAAACTGGGGTTGTTTATCCTGGAGAAACAGAGGCTGAGGGGAGACCTTATTGCTGTCTACAACTACCTGAAAGGAGGTTGTAGTGAGGTGGTGGTCAGTCTCTTTTCCGAAGTAACAAGCGATAGCGCGAGAGGAAATGGCCTCAAGTTGAGCCAGGGAAGGTTTAGCTTGGATATCAGGAAAAATTTCATGAAAAGGCTTATCAAGCACTGGAACAGGCTGCCCAGGGAAGTGGTTGAGTCACCATCTCTGGAGATATTTAAAAGACAGTGTACACATGTTGCTTAGGGACATGGTTTAGTGGTAGTCTTGGCAGTGTTAAGTTTATGGTTGGACTCAATGATCTTAAAGGTCTTCTCGAACCTAAATGAATCTGTGAATCAAAATTGCCTTCATTGTTATCCTTGAAGTACTCATTTTGATAACTATTTGATAACTATGCCACCTCTTTTCCTGTCCATAAACCAACAGCTGGTTGCACCTTTTGTGCTAGCATATTTTTCTGTACTATATTCTTCTGCACTGATACTTCATACTCTTCACTTCCATCAACCCAAGCAATAAACTTCAACTACCTGAAATATAAAACGAGCAATGTTTATGTCTCTCGGAGCAATTATGATAAATACTTCCAAGTAGCCACCAATCCAGCCAGCACAGCTAGTTTGGCTGCGGTAATATAGGATCTGAGTCTGGTTTAGTGATGATATGAAACACCTCACAAAGATCATACAAGAGTTTTATAAACGAGAGAAAGAACGAATAAGTACAAGCTTGTCTAGCACAACAAACAGCAGGAATTCTAGGGACACAATATTTCATGTGGGTGGTGATTTTCTCCACTACTAAGAGGTGGCAGATATTTGCAAATCATTGGCTCTGATTATAACCTGGTCTATCTCTTGATGGAAAAAAGCAGAAAACTTTTTTTTTTTTTGACAAACACGTGGAGTTTGTGCATGACTTTAACTCCATCTTCCCTTGCACAGACTAGTACAGAAGTGTCATAATCTGTTGATGTTACAGGCCAGAAATGAATGGGTCATGTAGGGAGCCAGGAATGGTTCTTCAGAGAACAGGCAGTTTGTCTGGCAGATGTGCTGTATAGCACAGCCCATGCATCACATACCTCCTGCTTTGGTTCAAGTCTCACAGGACAATCCAGCCCATCCAATAGTGGGGAAAAACAACTTTTTTGTCCAGTAAACAGCAAAAATTATTCTAACTGCCAGCAAAATAAACTGGTAATTTTTTCAGCCCTGCTGCACCTTCCTAATGAAATCACAGACAGCTCTGCAGGGGCAACTTTGTTCATCTTCAAAGCTTTTTAGAAACATTGAATAATCTTCATATTCCTCCTGTGGGCAGGAAAGTATTAGTATCTGCCAATTAAAACCATTACAGAAATGGAGGCACAGAGAAGCTGTAAGAGCACAGTTCAGATGTTCTTAGTCAGACTGCCCACGAATTCTTGAACTAGATAATGTTTTGCTTCATTCGAAGTTCTGCTTTTTCCTTTGCTTTGCTAAGAGCTAGTGCGTCTGGTATAAAGATGGGGTTCTTACTCTTATCTTCCCAATGCAGTTGATGTTAATAAATAGGTAGGGAGATAAAACAAAAGGCTCTGAGCAGCATTTGGAGCATCAGCTCTGTTTTGCCATCTTTTAAAACTCACAGATAAAGGTTGCCTGGCCAAACATCAAAGAGAAACTCAGCTGTGCCTTCTCTGGGAACACAGTTTATCCATTGCAGCTCAAGAACAAAAGGTAAAAGAAGAAATGGGGCACGCTTACCTCTGAAAAGTATATCCACAAAGATGCCCCAACATACTGCTTCCTGCAATAAAGGACTTTATCCTATCCCTTCTCACCTTCTACAGAGATAATTCAAAATGCATTTTAATAATTCAAAGTGCATCAGTACTGAGGAACTACATGAGTATCCTTAAATATTTCCTGGCTGCAATATTTTTAAAGGGAAGAAAGGAAGATAACTGAGTGCAATTCACAGTTCTGAGAATCTATGGTCCATCTTGCTAACCTCCTGTTCAGAAAAAGGCAGTAGTTAAGACACACATATGAAATCTTGCCTGCCAGTTGTAATGGAAGGAGGGACACATGGGGAAGGGAATAATTTTTCACTGTTCTATCCTAAATCAGAGTCTTTGCACAAATGGAAAATATTTGCAAGTAGAAGCCAGTTTTGCCTGCCTGAACTACAACTTGTGCCTGACAGCAGAAAGAAAAGAGTAAGAGCTGAGATTCACCTTCCTCAGGCATATAGAGGCTCAGTCAGAATTTCCATCACAAGCACTCACTGCTCCAGCAGGAGGTTGTGAAAAGGCACATGAGAGTTTTGAAGGGCACATCAAACCAATTGTGGTTTATTGTATTGCCCCAGCAGACGAAAGAGTGACCCTCTTTCATGGCTTTCCCTCCTCTTTAACAATAAATAGCTGTTCTAGTTGTCTAAACTATAGACAGAACAGCTATTTTCCTACTCATGAAGGTGAGATCCTTCATGATCAGAAGTGTTAGCTCCAGTCTTGCTTCCACCTAGCATGATCAGTGATAAAAGTAACAATCACTGAAGGGAAACACCCAAAACACCTTCTCCTTAATCTAATTACAAATTTATTTTCCAAATACTTTTTAAAAATACTAACAAATAGGTTGAAAAGTGGTTTTCAGCCTGTAGTCTGAAGATATTTGATGACTGGATCAATGGACTACTTTTCATGTCTAAAAGACATACCACCAAAGGAAAGAAGCTTATGCCAATAAGATTTAACTAGTTAGGACCCAGATCATCAGTGAAAAATGTTCAGAGGTATGTCCACCAAAAAAGCTTGAAATATTGTGTCAGGGTAGTTTTTCATCAAATAATGCTATTAGATATACAAAACACTATTTAAAGATATATCAGGTCTTGCTTCCTGTGTGAACATGATTTTCTCTGCTGTATTTTAACACCAAAATACATTCAGAATGCATAGTAGATCCAGGTATCATATACAATTTCATAGATCACTGAAAAATTAAATGTATGATACTATAATGGAATCAGAGGAACAGCTGGAAGCTCCAACACTTACTTGAACATACAGCTAGGTTGGAAAGGATCTGGAAAGATTCCTAAGTTGAGAAAAATGGTATTTTACCTAATAGTGGCAGTACTGACTGCAGAGGATACACAGCATCAGTTAGTTAAAACTCTGGCATGAAGTAGATCTCTGAAAATTGCTTTGGCATGTCCTTATTTTCAGTATTGTTTTCCAGCCTCTACCATCATCATGTTATAATGAAAAAAATTGTACATTCCATTCAATTTTACTGCCAGTGTGCTCTCTATGCTTTCCCTTCTCTTGATAACTCAATGCTGACCCAAAAGAAAGAATGAATATTCAAACTTTCTTCCAAAATGAGAATCGAGGAAGGTGTCTATCACAGGTTTCTTATATTCTCTGCCTTCTACATTTGTGGAAGCCAGTGACGAGTGGGATCAATACTGGGCCTCGTGTTGTTTAACGTCAGAGACATGGACAGTGGGACAGAGTGCACCCTCAGCAAGTTTGCCAAGGACACCAAGCTGTGTGGTGTGGTCGACACACTAGAGGGAAGGGATGCCATCCAGAAGGACCTGGACAGGCTTGAGAAGTGGGCCTGTGTGAATCTCATGAAGTTCAACCAGGCCAAGTGCAAGGTCCTGCACATGGGTCATGGCAACCCCAGGCACAAATACAGGTTGGGTGGAGAATAGCTGGAGAGCAGCCCTGAGGAGAAGGACTTGACGGTGTTGGTGGATGAGAAGCTTGACATGAGATGGCAATGTGCGCTGACAGCCCAGAAGGCCAACCACATCATGGGCTGCATCAAAAGAAGTGTGGCCAGCAGGTCGAGGGAGGTGATTTTGCCCCTCTACTCTGCTCTCATGAGACCCCACCTGGAGTACTGCATCCAGCTCTGGAGTTCTCAACACAGGAAAGACATGGACCTGTTGGAACGGGTCCAGCAGAGGTCCACAAAAATTATCAGAGGGCTGAAGCACTTTGAAGACAGTCTGAGAGAGTTGGGGTTGTTCAGCCTGGAGAAGAAAAGGTTCCAGGGAGCCTTACAGCAGCCTTCCAGTACCTGAAGGGGGCCTGCAGGAGAGATGGGGAGGGACTCTTTATCAGGGAGTGGAGCGATAGGACAAGGGGTAATGGTTTTAAACTGAAAGAGGGGAGATTTAGATTAGATCTTAGGAAGAAATTCTTTACTGTGAGGGCAGTGAGACACTGGAACAGGTTGCCCAGGGAAGTTGTGAATGCCCCATCCCTGGAAGTGTTCAAGACCAGGCTGGATGGGGCTTTGAGCAACTTGGTCTAGTGGGAGGTGTCCCTGCCCACGGCAAGGGGGTTGGAACTCCATGATCTTTAAGGTCCCTTCCAACTCTAACCATTCTATGATTCTATGATTTTGGGATATGTGTACCTTGAACTCCATATCAGTCATTTACATCTCTCCATGGAGCTAGTCCTCAGTGGATTCAAACTGAGGCGACTTACACCAATCAGCTCTCTTGGCCAACTGCTGTGCAGGTTCCAAGGACGTCCTTATATCCTAATGTATTCCTGCAGGGTTACCAAATACAGAAATTACATACTGATAAATATATTAGAACTACAACCTAAGGCTTTAAGAAAGTATTTCTCACTTTCTTTTGTACAGCTAGATACCCAGTTACCAGCCAGGTAGGACATAGTTCTAAATTTGCTTTCTACTGCACTTGGCTTAGCTCTTTGTGGTCTTGTCTTAAAATAAGCTAGAAAATATATGTATTTGAAACTGCACAGGCAGAACTAAACAATTCCATCAAGAATTCTTGAAGCAGGAAGTTTTATAGGGCACTCTGCCCTGATGCACATCTGTCAGATTCTGAGAAATGGAAAACAATAAAGTGTAAAGACAGAAGAATTTAGCATAAACTGTAATCTATATTTTAAAATGGAGTTCACAGTAGC